>NW_020175324.1:522431-586186 GCF_003031525.2 Neophocaena asiaeorientalis asiaeorientalis | reverse complement strand
GAGAGAGAGAGAGAGAGAGAGATAAGTCAAACCAAAGGGGATAGCAGAGGATCCTGAGAAATTGCAGCTCCAGTACCTTGAGATGAACTGTAATTCACAGAAATATACAGCCAAAGGTGAAGGAGAATGAGTGGGAATATTCCTGTGAGTTCGAGTGATGATCAGGTGTCAGTAGCAGGTTTTTCTCTGTGGAACTGTCCAGAGCATAGACAAATAATCAGAATATATCAGATAAAATTAAATATAAATATATCTGGTCCATATCAGGAGATTCTAGTTCTGATTGTGTACAGGTACCCTTTCCTTTGCTGAATAATTTGTGGAGCCAAATTGCCTACAAGGTAAATTTCAGGGTGTTATTCTAAGGTCATAGAGAAGACAAAACAGTTGGAATCATGTATATTTGGATGTTAATCCCAACAATTGCACCCCTGATGGCTGTGTGAATTTGAATAAGTTATTCACTAACCCAAGACTCAGGTTCCTTACCTATAAAAATGTGCAAGTAAAAGCTTTTCAGGTTCCTGGGAGTATCAAGTAAAAAATAGGCATGAAATACATAAATATGGCTTCTAATACTTGGAAACTTGATTAATGCTATTTTTCTTTCTCCCTTTATCTATTTTTTCTTCCCTTCTTCCCATATACTTTCTAGCTTACTGTTGAAAGCCAAAGAGAGAGAGAGAAAGAGAGAGACGTATTTATGAGAAATTCCTTCAGTCAATTAACTTTTCCAAAAGACAGGATTAGAGTGGTGCAATGCTGTGTTTATCATACAGCGTGACTTATACCTCTTTACTAAGTAGAGGATTTCAAATTTCCCTCTGTCATCACAGACAATTCTCAACATCCAATCATTCCCATACTAAATTACCCCTCCCCATTGGTATGCCTCCCCATTGGTATGTTGTATTGCAAAATAATCTGAGGCTGTATTCAGATTTAGTAGAAAAAAGTGTCATGAGTCATCACAGTGTCTCATGTATGCTGGGATTAATACTTTTCCTTCTCTGAAATTGAGATGTATCTAACAATCAATGACATGTCTCAGTCTTATTGGCAGTATTATTTTTTCTTTTTTAATCAAACATGAAATAGTGATGTGTCTAATCTTGATGGTATCTTAAAGTCAATGAAACATGGTAACAATGTCTGTCGTAGGCACAAAAGATACAATGTAGACCAGCCATCCATTTTCATACAATGAATGAAATATTTGCAGTAGGCATGTGTATAAAGATATAACTATGTGAATATTTATAATTTTTTCTTAATATTGAAAAAGTTGCAAAGATATTTAAATGGTAGTTCGAGTATATACATTATAGTTTATTCATACAATAGAGAGTAGAGGGTATGCTGATGTTAAAAACGAGAATATTAAAAAAACAAACAAACCCATCTATGAACATAGAAATTAGTTAATGTCTGTTAAATAACATTGTTAAAACTACTACACAGTTACCCGTGTTTTGGGAAACACAAATGTTTATGTTTCTAATATAATAAAAAATGTGTACACTTTTGATTTTTCTATAGTGAACATACCGTGTTTTATATCAATAAAAAAAATAAGGAAAACAATTTTAACATAAATACACCATAGTCAACAGAACTTAACAAACAGAACAGCTGGGAAATATGAATAAAAATTTAAAGACAAACAATTTTGTCCTCTCACGCATATTTTTCCCTAGCTTTGTATAAAGAAAGCACAAGTGCATAATTTGGCTGATGATTAATTGAGTGTTTAACTTTAGGCAGGCAAAGGGATGTTGGAACCAGCACGTGTACAGAAATAGCTCTCTCCACATGTAGACATTCTTGCACAAACTGCAGAACTTATATGATGAGCATCACTCTCACTCTCTTTCACCCTTAAATAATGACTCGATTGAACTTGGGAGCCTTCTTTTGCTGATATTGAAGTCATTCGCAAAAGAAGTTGGTTCAGATAGTATCGTTAGTATTTGAACTTGCAGCAGTGACCTGATCTGAGCACAGGGCCTTCTTCCGAACTTTTGATGTGCTGTCAGAAGGTAAGTTAAATCCCAGGCTTCTTGGCATCAGGTTTTAATTTGATATCGTGGAAGTGAATTGCATACTCAGTACTAGGACAGATAGTGTCTGCCTATTACCTATCTTGTGAAGTGGTTGGAGACACTGCTTAGGTGAAACAATCAGGAAAAAAAATCAGAAGTTGTCAGCTTCATTGTGTGTCTGGTAATTTGCTTCAATCATATTAAGTGTTTAGAACATTTCTGATTGGATGTCAGGCATTTATTACCTCTGACAATAGACTGTTGCCACTGGTACTCTGGGAGAGCATTGGTTAACAGCATATGGGAACTGTTTCTCCTGCTGCTTAAAGAAACATTTAGTGGTCCTACAGTTTTAGAAACTATGAGAAAACAAAGTGCTGAGATCAAAACAAAGAAGATGTGAGCTTCTTACAATACTGAATTCATAAACGTCTTCTACTCTGTGACTGACAATGATATATATGTATATTATATGTATGTATTTAAGTGTGTGTGTGCATATAGTTTTAAAAGAATGTTATGTATTTTAAAAGTAACAAGAAACCTTGGAAATTGAAATTCAAAGTGGATTTATCCTGAACAGCAGTGCAAAGCTCTGTTTTAGGAAAAATTAAGAGCATATGTTTCAGAATTCAGCTCTAATTTGCAATGGATTGCTTCAGTAAAACCACTTATATCAGTATTGTTAATCTTAATGGTTACAAGTGACCCACGTTTTAATAATCCAGACCATCGGTTGAGCACAAATCTCTTTTTCTAATTAAGAATGTTTGACCACAAGAGGGAGTTCCTTGCCAACTGTTTACTTATCCTCAACACATATTACAGGCCTGAATTTCCAAAGAAAAATACCTTCAGATATATTGAGTTTCTTCTGTGCTTTTAGGCTAAGAAAATGATGACAATCTATTTAAATTTAGGCTTTCATGAATTTCCAGAATAAAATATAATTTGCAGTATGAAATTTTTAAGCTAACACACTAATCATTTTTCAAGAATAAAATGATACACCATAGTTTTTGAAAAAGCTTCCAAATTTGTACCTGCAAGATTGCAGTGCACTGGTTTGTGAACAGAACCAACACAGACACACCAAGGAGCCTTTGAGGGTGCAGGTTACGTTACCATACACCATTCTGCTTAATTTGCGTGAGTAAAGATAGCTCCACCTACATAAATTAATGCACATATTTTTGCTGAATTTGGTACCATCAGTGAATAGAGTGTAGGATATAGAATGCAACGTTCAAACTACAAAATTAAATGAACATGTTTAAAGAGAAAAAATCATGTTCCAACTAGTGAACTCCCTAGAATGTAAATTAAAGCTATTTCTCTCATGATTAGGTGCATAATATACACAATAATTGAACTATATATTTATTATAAAGCTAAAAATATTTCCTACTTCATAACAATTTGACTTAAAATTATATGTAAGTCAGAGCATCCCAGTCAAATGAACACTGATACAACTTTGAAAAAGAATCAGCATAATTAGGAAGTGCTGTTAGTTATTCAGTATTTTTCCAGGCTTCTTTTCACTTAAGGTAAAAGGGTAGGATTGTTTTAAAACTTGGAAATGATTCCCCTAAGAGTGTGATTTCTCTGGTGACTACTCCCAGAATGTTACACCATAGCATTCAGAAGTCACACTCTACAGCGTCCTTCCTCATCTCATGATTAGACCAAGAATTGCTTCGAAGTCAAAGCACATGAGCATTTAGAGATAGACACTCCAGCAATACATATCAAGATAATTAATAAGTATAACCATAGTAAATGCAGTAATTTTGGCAAAACTTATTTGGAGAAAATGACTGCCTCTCACATGTGTTCCTGGTGTGCCTTTATGGCACTGGCTATAAATATGGGATATAGAGAGGAAAATACCAGTAATTCTTTATGCTGTTCACTCCCACCCCCTATGGTTCTTAGGATTGTATTATTTTAAACCATTTTTGACACATTTGACCACATGAAGTCATGAATTTTTAAGAGCTACTCGTTTTACAGTAACTTGAACTGACAAGTCAGGAAAACAGACTCCTTTAGTGACCCAAGTAGTCCTGCAGTCCTGCAGCTCACTTGAAAGGGTTCTCCCCACCTGTTTCCAACACAAACACAGTGAGCAATAAAAGGATGGTGCAGGTCTACATATATTTGAGAGCAAGAATTTAGGTAAGGTAAAATACAGGGTAAGTCACGAGACATTGTGAAAACACACACACATGCACGCACACACACATTCAATTATAGACAGTAATATGTTTAAAAGGAATTCCATGTAGAGATGAAGTCATGATAAATCCTTCCTTTAAGTCTGAGACCAAAGTCAAGATGACATTAAGCTTGAGAAATGGAGAATTTCACTCATTTTTTTCAGCAAGTGGTTGTAGGATATATTGTGTTATACGCTGTGGAGTAGGAACCTGGGAATTTTTCCTCCCTCCCTCCTCGTTTTCTTCCTCTCTCTCTCTCTCTCTCTCTCTCTCACACACACACACACACACACACACACACACACAACCCATACATGTACTGTTCTTTGGAGTAAGTAATATTGATTTTCAATGGATGTATTGAAAATACACCTTGCACTAAAATTCAGGGAAAACGTCTGGATGTTTTGGTCTCCATAATGTAAAAGATCCAGATGTTTGAAAATATGCTTAGCGACAGAAATGTGTGTGTGTGTGCATAATCTTTTGCTTTACTTCTTGGTTCCATGAAGACAAAACCTTTGTCTCCATATATTGTCATTATGAACCATAATAATTTCTCAAATTCACCTCATAAAATCTATCACATTTACATTTTGAACACTTTATTTGGTAGGTCCCTCACACTATCAACATATGCACATTTGAAGGTGAGTTAAGGAATCATGTCAGTCATCTGGAAGACAGTGTTAGGATCCACAAGGCCAACTCTTAAATTTAACAGAGTTGGCAATGCAAAGCCAAGGAGGCACAGAGAGACTTGCTCATAGGGACATTTTCTAGCTCTTTCAAAGTCAGGCCTCACTCAAAAACTTGTAGCTTAGCATCCTTAACTGATAGGATAAAGACTGACAGAAAAAAGGATTTCAGCCTTAATAGTTGCACTAAGAATTTCATGTTTATATGAACTTTTCAGAAGGGGTCATGTGTTATTCTGTTATTTCTAGTAAAGTCTTGGTTTTTTACTTGGCTGATAAATTTTATTTTATTTTTGTTTTGTGTTGCCATTATTTATTTTATTTTTATTTTAGAGTATTTATTTGTATTCAGTTCATTTTTATTTTCAAAAGTAAATGGGACAGAGGGACAGCTAAGGTAGACCTGTGGATGATGATGCTAAGTGTTTTTTAATCACACCTACTATTTGTATCTTTAAAAAAAGGTTAGTTCGAATGACATACACTTCCCTGTCTCTACACATCTTTTTTTTTTTACATTTTTATTAGAGTATAATTGCTTTACAATGTTGTGTTAGTTTCTGCTGTATATCAAACTTACCACAAAAAAAAAAAAAAAAAAAAAAAAAAAAAAAAAAAAAAAAATAGCTATCCTCTGCTCCACAGGATGAGCAAGTCTGGGATTAGAGATAATGATAATTGTTGGAACGGCAGGGAGGCAAAGGGAAAAGCGATCGGCCTCCCTTGGCTTTGTAAAGCATAGTGGGAAGAAACATTCAGGAGGACATGATGCTAGACGGTGATACATGTAATTATCTCAATATTTCTTTCTTAAGTTGATCAGAGACGGCTCTTTCAAATTTAAATATAGTATTGAAATGCATCATTAAGTCTCTTCATGTTGGTGCCTTCTTTTTTCTATTTCCTTGCCTCCATTCTAATTCAATCCTTGTCCTCTTAAGTGAATATTGGTGTACTGATGTTGTAAGTGGATTGTCCAATACCCCAACCTCTCAAAAATTGTCCAAACTAATTGGGGAAGCCAGGCTGATCTGTCTAATTGGCTGCTATGACTGCATTACTTCCTTATTCTGAAACTCAGAGACTTTCCTATCATATTCAACAAAATACAAATTTCATAGTCTGGCATTTAAGTTCCCCTCCTAGAAGATATCAGCCTTTACTTTTCTTTTTTTTTTAACTAACACTGCCCCCACGTGAAACATTTTTTGAAACATTCCTTTCTGGATCTTGTACCATGAAGATAATTTTCCTCAGGCAGGAAGATCCATACCTTGTCGATGGAAATATATCCACCATTTAAAGCCTACATCAGTTGGCATGTGTTCTATATGTCTTTCTCCACAACTCTTATGAATGGATCACCTACTGCCCATCTCTTGATAACATTCACTTTGTACCACTGAAATAGCACTTATGCCAGAATTATGGATATCTGTGTAAGGTGCTGTCTCCCTATCATATTTTGCTCTTTTTTGTAGCACGAACCATGTCATGTCCAACTTTATCTTACAAAACTGCCTATTTTCTATGTAATAGACACTACAGAAATTACTTGTGAACTGATGAATTAGTCAAACTTTGAGTAAAGTAATATATTGCATGACACGTATATTAACAAAAATAACCTTACTTGTTAAGATTTTGCACCCATTTAAATTCATTACTTTTATCATTACTTATTGTTCTGGATTGTTCTTCCAATGGCCAAGGATGACCTTCTGTTTGTCCCCTCAAAGGCCATGGATGTACATTACAAGATGATTCGGGCCAGTGAGTAAATTGAGGCCCAAGTGTTTAATCCCCCTGCTGATTCTCTGATAGATTACCTTGGTATGGTTGTTTCTTTTGACCGAATATCACAGCTCCCATCAGGAGGGCCTCTCCCAACCTCTCTCTCCTGGTTCCAATAACTGTCCCCTCTCCTCTTGCCCTTCAGACTTAGATCTGGCATTAAATCTCTTCTGTTACTAATCCCAAGAGGCTGCCCTATTTCTTGTGGCCCTTGTCTATCCCAATCACGCTATAAATAGTACCTTTAGAAAACTCTGTTCAAATTTTTCCTATTTAATTATGTCATTTGCTTTCCAAAAGGATCCTGAATTAGGATACTTCTACAAATGTGCATGTATTCTCAGCACATAAACATTGTCGTTGTATAACTACAAAATGACAATTCTCAAAGCCATGGGGACTTACGTAAACTAACAAATAACTATCTTTTCCCAAGAATATTGTAGAAACAATCTGAATTAATTCAGTCACCAATAACTCTATTAACTGTTGTGTGCATTAGCTTAGGTACTGTTTTTAGCCATTACTGTGTAACAAAGAACACAGGTATATATAAATATCTTTCCTTTTCAGTATTTAAAGTTGCCGAAAGTGATTACAACCCATGCACAGCCAACATCTCTTGCCAACCAATACCTATATAAAGTCAATACACTAGTTACTCAAATTCATACTTGTAAGTCAAACATCTTTTATGTTTTAAAAATTCTACTCTATAGCTTAAGCTACTTGCCACCGTGAAGTTGCTGAAGTAATCTGTTATTCAGCCATAACCAGGCAACACTGATCGTAAAATTGTTCTTTAATATGTGTACGCTACCTTGTGCCTTGTTAGAGGATGAAGAGACCCTATATTAATATGCAGTATGTAGTTTATCAGGAGCAGATACGATAAAACCATATGTTAAAAAAATTAATAAAACATTTACTTGAAATAACTTCTTTTGGAACTTTGAGAGCTGAAGTGGACAAATGATGTATATAGTATTGGTCTCCTGGTGGGACACTACACAAAAAATCAACAAACAAAATGCTACAGTAAAAGTAGTTTTCTACCTCAAACTTAAAAAAAAAAATTCTCACAAATTCAATTCAAAAGACTTGTATTTTAAAAGAAAACGTAATTGTTTTTGTTAGTGTGCTTAAATGCTTTTCCCCAGCTAAAGTATGGCTGAACAATTTGAATCCAATTTTATAATTAAAAATTGCTCCCCCCCATGAACTCGTAGTAATGTTTCATCCAAAAGCAGATTATTACAACAAAATTATAAACCCCTGAAAAGAAGGGGGCATTATAAATGGAAACACCCACACAACCTTAAGTACAATATAGCAGTGCAAACAGCATTGCTTTAATGACAGTAATCCTGCTTGCCTTAGCTGTATTCATGCGAATGACAATTTAGTACAGATGTGGCACACATTTGCATGGTTAATAGCATCATTTTTTTCTCCTTTTCTACTCCTCTGTAGTATTATCAGCTGTTATGCTTAACATTACAAAGTCTGTGTGCTGTTCCTAACATTAGTGAAAACATAAGGCTGGTAGTTTCCTTGTCAGTGATTTAACAAAAACATGCATATGCACAAAAAATCAGGGGGCGTAGGAGGGGGCATGAGGGTTGAAAAAGGTGATTGGTGCCTGGCTGAGGCTTTCTCCTTATAAGAGATTCCCTTTCAAAAATGACTTTAGAATAGAATCAATTTTTAATACCTAAATAACCTCGATAGTTTCCCTCTGTTTCAACTACAAATCCAGAAAATTTCACATGTAAGTTCAACTCACGTAATCGTTTCCTAACTAGATTTATGTATACATTTCTCCCCTTCCATTTGGAAATATGCATCTCAATTCATGAAAAGAACATTTCCATTTCTTGTAAGATTTGATGCAAGTAAATATGCAAAATAGTGACAGTTTGGTCTAAGAGGATAACTAATACATATAACATATTATTCTTGTTATTAAACATTGCCTAATGTTAAAATGGCAGTATGAAAGAGAGTACCACATTAAGTTAAGAAGCAACACATTTATGGCCAAGAAAAGTGGTATATTATCTCATTTTCTGTTGTGCTCAAGGCATATATACACATACATATACACAGAGAGAAAGAGGCCCAGAGAAAAGAGAAAGAGCTAAAATTTATTCTACAGTGAACACAAAAAAGTTGACTTCTGTTTATCAAGACACTACAATAACATTTATCAATTACTTGATTTTAAGAAATTATGGAAGATTCTTAGATTTCATATTTTTAAAAAAATATAGATAGAACATTTCAAATGTTATATATTACTCATCACTTTACTAAATTTCAAAATTGTATCAGTTATTAAACCTAACCCTTAACTAAAGGAAGCCCTAATTCTGACTTCAATATTTTCTTCATTTACTTTACCCTCCCTGTAAACCTCACTCCAATACCACACTGTCATTTCCTACTGTCCAAAGATACCCTTTCCTTCAAAGTACATTCTCTTACATGTCTGATGCCTATTACAATTCTTGATCTTTCTAAAGTCCTGTTTAGACAGTTTTGTGTATAATTTTTCAAGGACATAGATAATTGATAGATTTATATAGAGTTTTATATAAAGAAAGTTTCTATTTATATAGTTATATATTGTGTAAAAAATATAACTATATAAATTATAAATTGCCACATTTAAGCCATTAGATTCCTTTTCTACTTCCTTCACTCTACCCAAATTTTTAATGCAAAAATAGGACCAGTTTCACCAGTAAACAGTAATATAATGCTTGATATACTGAATGTGACTTCTATCTAGTAGGCTTCATTGCTATGCAGAGATTTTACTATATCTTAGAAAGATTTATAAATATTGGAGTGACATGTTGAAATCATTGACTGAGGAAAAATTTCACAGCAATATGGTTGGGAATGGGAACGTACAGAAACAGAGGGAAATTTTTTCTTTTTGATATTAAATTTTAATTTCATGACACAAAAGACTTCTTTGACCAGATTCAGGACAATATTTCTTTCTCATGCTCAATATTTGTAATTGATTCTTTTTTTAATTTAATTTTTATTTTGTATTGGAATTTAGTTGATTTACAATATTGTGTTAGTTTCAGGTGTACAACTAAGTGATTCATTTATAGATATATCCATTCTTTTTCAGATTCTTTTCCTATATATGTTATTACAGAATATTCAGTAGAGTTCCTTGTGCTATTCAGTAGGTCCCTGTTGGTTATCTATATTATATATTGTAGTGTGTATATGTTAATGACAAGCTCCTAATTTATCCCTTACCCCACATTTCCCCTTTGGTAACCATAAGTTTGTTTTCAAAGTCTGTGAGTCTGTTTCTGTTTTGTAAATAAGTCCATTTGTATCATTGTTATTAGATTCCACATATAAGTGATATCATATTTGTTTCTCTGACTTAGTATGGTAATCTCTAGGTCCATCCATGTTGCTGCAACTGGCATTTCATTCTTTTTTATGGCTGAGTAATATTCCATTGTATATATGTGCCACATCTTCTTTATCCATTCATCCAATGATGGACACTTAGGTTGCTTCCAGGTCCTGGCTATTGTAAATAGAGCAGCAATGAACATTTTGCTACATGACTCTTTGTGAATTATGATTTTCTCAGCTGGGTCATATGGTAGTTCTACTTTTAGTTTTTTAAGGAACCTCCATACTGTTCTCCATAGGGCTGTATCAATTTACATTCCCACCAACAGTGAAAGAGGGTTCCCTTTTCTCCACACCCTCTCCAGCATTTATTGTTTCCAGATTTTTTGATGATGGCCATTCTGACCGGTGTGAGATGATATCTCATTGTAGTTTTGATTTGCATTTCTCTAATGATTAATGATGTTGAGCATTCTTTCATGTGTTTGTTGGCAATCTGTATATCTTCTTTGGAGAAATGTCTATTTAGGTCTTCTGCCCATTTTTGGATTGGGTTGTTTGTTTTTTTGATATTGAGCTGCATGAGCTGCTTGTATATTTTGGAGATTAATCCTTTGTTAGTTGTTGCATTTGCAAATATTTTCTCCCAATCTGATGGTTATCCTTTTGTCTCGTTTATGGTTTCCTTTGCTGTGCAAGAGCTTTTAAGTTTCATTAGGTCCCATTTGTTTATTTTTGTTTTTATTTACATTCCTCTAGGAGGTGGGTCAAAAAGGATCTTGCTGTGATTTATGTCATAGAGTGTTCTGCCTATGTTTTCCTCTAAGAGTTTTATGGTATCCAGTCTTACATTTAGGTCTTTAATCCATTTGGAGTTTATTTTTGTGTATGGTGTTAGGGAGTGTTCTAATTGCATTCTTTTACATGTAGCTGACCAGTTTTCCCAGCACCACTATTGAAGAGGCTGTCATTTTTCCATTGTATAGTCTTGTCTCCTTTATCAAAGATAAGGTGACCATATGTGCGTAGGTTTATCTCTGGGGTTTCTATCCTGTTCCATTATCTATATTTCTGTTTTTGTGCCAGTATCATAATGTTTTGATTACTATAGCTTTGTAGTAAAGTCTAAAGTCAGCAAACCTGATTCCTTCAGCTCCATTTTTCTTTCTCAGGATTGCTTTGGCTATTCAGGGTCTTTTGTGTTTCCTTACAAATTTTTAAACTTCTTGTTCTAGTTCTGTGAACTTTAAATAAGTTATGATAATAATGCAAATTACCCATGTGGATGATTATAGTTATAGATATTCTCATCTCATTGTCCAAGAGAGTAACCAGGTTCCCACAGTAAAAATCAGAGAAAAATTTCCTCTTGTTTCTGGCAGGATAGGAATAGAGACCATTTTGAAATGCCAGAATGCTTTGTTTTTCCTAATAAAGGCTGCCCTCAGGAGAAAACAATGAATCAGAGCCTAACCTGCTGGACAATTTTTAGAATCTAACCAACCTTAGGGAAGAGAAATGCCCAACTCCAGTGAACTTTAGCCATCCTGTCCCCTCTAAGAGGGGAGAAAAATTCTGAGAATCTTTTATGAATTCCATAATGCGGAAGCACAGGCTCACCGAGAGACTGTGACCTAATCATAAGAATATAAAACACTTTCCCTCCCCACCACACCTTGCCACCACATTGGCAAAGCCCTACTTACAGAGCCTCCATTTACATGGTACATCATGTGTGACTATCAAAAATAAATTACAAGGCATACTAAAAGGTGAAAAATAATTTCAAGAGACAGAGCAAGCATCAGAACCAGACTTGGCAGAAATGTTGGAATTAGCAGAGTGGGAATTTAAAACCACTGTAATTAATATTCTAGGGACTAATGGATAAAGTAGACAGCATGCAAGAACAGATGGACAGTGTAAGCAGAGGGATGAAAATCCTAAGAAGCAAAAAGAAATGCTAGAGGTAAAAATCATTGTAACAAATGAAGAATGCCTTTGATGTGCTTATTAATAGACACAGCTGAGGAAAGAATATTTGCGCTAGAAGATGTATCAATAGGATTATGAAAGAGCAAAACCAAAGAGAACAAATAAAAAATAAAATAGAATAGAATATGAAAGGACTGTGGGACAACTATATATGTGTAATGAGAATTCTAGAAGGAGAAGAAAGAGAAAAAGGAACAGAAAAATATTTGAAACAGTAATGACTGAGAATTTCCCCATAATAATGTCAGAAACCAAACTACAGATACAGGGAGCTCAGAGAATACCAAGCTGGATAAATGCACCCCACCCCCCAGAAAAAATCCCTGCACCTGGGCATATTATTTTCAAACAACAAAAAAATCAAAGATAAACATAAAATTCTGAAAGAAGAGGAAAAATAAAACACCTTTTATTTTTGAGAAACAAAAATAAAAATTACTTCATAGTTAAACTCAGAAAACATGCAAGGAAGAAGAGAGTGGAATAAAAAATTTAAAGTATTGAGAGAAAACCAAACACTAACCTAGAATTATGTACTCCACAGAATTACTCTTTAGAAGTGAAGGCGAAAAAAGACTTTCTCAAGCAAACACTAAGGAAATTTGTTATCAGTAGACCTGCCTTGCAGGAAACATTAAAAGAACTTCTCAGACACAAAAATATATAGGTCAAAAACTAGGATCTACATAAAACATAACCATTGAAGAAGTAATAAGTGAAGCTAAAATTAAAATTCTTATTTTTCTTAACTGATCTGAGAGCAGTTTGTTCAAAATAATAACTGTTATGTATGCCATATATGTGTACATATGCTTATGTAAGCTTATATTTAAGTTAAATGAATGGCAGCATTGATACAAGGGACAGAAGGGAGGAGTTAAGATTATTTTGTCATGAGAAACTTGCCCTACCCTTGAAGTGATACAGTGTTATTTGAAAATGGATGTGAATTAGTTGTAAATGTATATTTCAAACTCTAGAGCAACTACTAAAGAAAAGTTTTTAAAGTATGTTAAGAAAGAAGATGAAGTCATATAAAATTCTCAACTAAAACCACAAAAGGACAAAAAAGAAAAAGAAAAATAGGAACAAAGAACAAATGCAAACAAAGGCAAAAATCAGAAATCAATAACATATGGCAGATATAAATTCAAATATATCAATAATCACTTTGAATGTCAAATGGTCTAAATACACCAATTTAAGACAGAGATTACCATAGGATCAAAAACAGAACCCAACTATATGTTGTCTACAAGAAACCCACTTTAGCTACAAAGTCACATATAGATTAAAAGTAAATGGATGGAGAAAAAGAACCATGATAAAAAATAATGGAAAGAAAGCAGGAGTAGCTTTATTAATTTCAGATAGAGCAGACTTCTAAGCAAGGAAAATTATCAGAGGTAAAGGAGGGCATCACATAGTGATAAAGGAGTCAATTCTCCAAGAAGACATAGCAATCCTTAGTGTGTATGTATGTGCCTAACAGTAGAGTGTCAAACCACACGAGACAAAAACTAATGCAACTGCAAGGAGAAACAGATGAATCTACTGTCATATTGGAGACTTCACATCCCTCTAACAAAAATTAACAGATCCAGCAGGCAGCAAATCAGTGAGGACATAGTTGATCTCAACAACATCATCAGTCAGCTGAATATAATTGTTATCTACAGACTACTTCATCCAACAGCAGCAGCATACACAATCTTTTCAAGCTCATATGCAACATTCACCAATATAGATCACATTCTGGTCTATAAGCACATGTTAAGAAAATTTAGAAGAAAATAGATCATACAATGGCTGTTCTTAGACGACAGTGGAATTAAAGTATATATAAATAACAGAAAGATAACTGAAATACGCCAAAACATACACATTTAAATAACAAGAGGCAAAGAATAAATATAAAAATAAATTTTAAAATATGAGCTATATGAAAATGAAAACACAACTTATCAAAATTTGTGGGATGCAGTGTAAGCAAGTGCTTAGAGGAAAATTTGTAGCATTGCTACAGATACAGTTGACCCTGAACAATGCAGACATTAATTAGACATTAGATACAGTTGACCCTGAACAATGCAGACAACGTCATGTGCAGTTGAAGATCTGTGTATAACTTTACAGTTGGCCTTTCATATTTGTGGATGCACATCCATGGTTCTGCATCTGTGGATTCAACCAACTGCAGATTGTGTAGTACTGTAGTATGTATTTATTGAAAAAAATCCAAGTATACGTGGATCCATGCAGTTCAAACACATGTTGTTCAAAGATCAAAAGATCAATGGTATTAGAAAAGAAAAAAGATCTAAAATAATCTAGGTTTCCATCTTAGGAGACTATAAAAAGAAGTGCAAATTAAATCCAAGGTATATAGAAAAAAAAGAAGTAGTAAAAATTAAAGCAGAATACAATAAATTTGAAAAAGGTAATCAGTAGAGAAAATCAGTGAAACCAAAAGTTTGTTCTTTAAAAGATCAGTAAAATAGATAAGACAGTAGTCAGGATAACTAAGAAAAAAAGGACACAAATTATTAATATCAGAAATGAAAGAGGGGACATCACTAAAGATCTTATTAAAAGGATAATAAAAGAATACTCTGAAGAACTCTGTGCCCACAAATTTGATAACCTAGATGAAATGAACCAATTTCTTGAAAGACACAAGCTGCACAAACCCTCACAAGAAGAAATGGACAATCTAAATAGGCCGATAACTGTTAAAGCAATTGAATCAAATAATTAACCTTCCAAAACAGATAGCACCAGGTCCAAACAGTTTCTGTGGTGAATTCTACCAAATATTATCATTTGGAAGGAAGAAATTATACCAATTCTCTGTGATCTCTCTGAGAGGATAGAAGCAAAGGGAATACTTTCTAACTCATTCTATAATGCCAGTATTACCATAATGCCAAAACCATACAAAGATATTACAAC
Source organism: Neophocaena asiaeorientalis asiaeorientalis (assembly GCF_003031525.2). Classification (NCBI taxonomy): domain Eukaryota; kingdom Metazoa; phylum Chordata; class Mammalia; order Artiodactyla; family Phocoenidae; genus Neophocaena; species Neophocaena asiaeorientalis. Next base: position 571,087 of record NW_020175324.1, on the reverse strand, counting down.
AAAAGAAAACTGCAGACCAGTATCTCTCCTGAACATAGAAGCAAATATTCTGAACAAAATATTAGCAAATGAAATTCAAAAATGTATAAAAAGAATTATACACCACAACCAAGCGGGATTATCCAGGTATGCAAGGCTGTTTCAATATTCAAAAATCAATGGAGGTAATACATCACATCAATAGGAAAAACAATCACATGTTCATATCAGTAGATGCAGAAAAAGCATTCAACAAAGTCCAACACCTCTTCATGATTAAAAACACTTAGTAATCTAGGAATAGAGAGGAACTTTCTCAAATGGAAAAAAATCTGCCAAAGAATGACAGCTAATATGAAACTTAGCAGTGAGAAACTTGCTTCCCCACTAAGATCAAGAACAAGACAATGATGTCTTTCTCACAATTCTTACCGAATACTGTATTGGAATTTCTAGCTAATTCAGTAAGACAAGCAGAGAAAATAAAAGCACAGATTGGGAAGGAAGAAATGAACCTGCTTTTGTCCACAGATGACATGATTATCTATGTAGAAAATCAATAAGAATTGACAGACAAACCCCACTTGGAACTAATAAGCAATTATAGCAAGGTTGCAGGATACAAGGTTGATACTCAAAAATTGATTGTTTTTCAGTATGTCAGCAATGAACAGGTGGATTTTCAAATTTAAAAACACCATACTAATTACAATAGCACCCCTCCCCAAACTGAAATACTTAGGTATAAATCTAACAAAACATGTACAAGATTTGCATAAGAAAAACTGAAAACTCTCATGAAAGAAATCAAAGAACTGAACAATGGAGAGAGATATTCCATGTTCATGGACAAGAAAACTGAATATTATCAAGACATCAGGTTCTTCTAAACTTGATCTATAGATTTAATGCAATTCCAATAAAAAACCTAGCAAGTTATTTTGTGGATATCCCAACTGATTCTAAAGTCTGTATGGGGAAACAAAATACCCAGAATAGTCAACACAATATTGATGGCAAAGAAAACAAAGTTTGAGGAATGACGATACCCACCTTCAAGATTTAGTGTAAAGCTGCAGAAATAGAGTGTGGTATTGGTAAAACAATGGATGAACCAAAAAAAGGGAACAGACCAGACAGCTCAGAAATAGACCCAAGATGTAGTCAGTTGATCTTTGACAAAGGAGCCAAGACAATACCATGGAGCAAGGATAGTCATTTCAACAAATAGCGCTGAACAACTGGACAGCTGCACACAAAAAAATGAATCTAGACACAGACCTTATACTCTTCACAAAAATTAACTCAGACTGGGTTATGGACTTAAATATAAAACACAAAACTATAAAACTCCTAGAAGATAACACAGGGAAAACCTAGTGGCCTTGGGTATGATGATGACTTTTTAGATAACAACACTAAATGTGAAATCCATGAAAGAAATAATTGACAAGCTGGACTTAATTAAAATTTAAAACTTCTGCTTTGAAAATGACAATGTCCAGAGAATAAGAAGACAAGCCACAGACTGGGAGAGAATATTTGCAAAAGAATATAATTTCCTCCTTTCTGATAAAGGACTGTTATACAGTATATACAAAGAATACTTAAAACTCAACAATAAGAAAACAGACAACCCAATTAAAAAATGGGCGAAGACCTTACTAAATACCTCACCAAAGAAGAGATACAGAGGGCAAATAAGCATGTGAAGAGATGACTTCGCCATGTCCCTTCATCTGGCACAGAGCTTAACCAGTCCATACCAAAGTTCCTGCTATAGTCTAACCTCATGCTTTGCTACAGTAGCCCACATGGCATGCTTCCTGGCTGTCAGCTAAGTTCTCTTGTATAGTCCCACTTTATGATACACAATAGCATTTGAGTCTCATTCACACCATGAAGGACTTAAGAAGTACTGTAAGGGAAAAACAGTCTCTTCTGTGTGTCTCTTCTACTCTGAATACTCCACTTCTGAGCATCAAACGTGTGGTAGTTTTTCCCATACTAAGCAGCTCTCCAACTCTCAGGACACCAGCTGGGTGTCCTACAATTTAATTCAATTCTGATACTATCTCCCTGGAGGTAACATCAGATCCTACAGGCTAAGGGACCAGTCCTACAAGACTGTCCCCTTCACACACACACACACAGACACACACACACACACACACACACTTCAGATGCCAGTCACCAAGTCCAGGCTATTACCTGTGTTTCTGACTGACCAGCTATAAATCAGAGGTCCCTGTATGCAACTTTGGATTCCCTTAATTTGCTAGAGTAGCTCACAGAACTCAGAAAAACAAAACAAATAGACTGCCAGTTATTTCTCCAGGAAAAAAAAAAAAAAAAAAAGAGTTTATTTAGGATCAGCAAAGAATTGCAATTTGGGGTCCGCAAACATGGCAAGCAATGTCCCCAGTAAAAATGGACAGGAGAATTCTCTTTTAGAGGAAAAAGGAAGTTTGGAGGGCTTTAGTAAACAGAGAGTCCATTGGAAGAATTAAGAGTTTGAAGTATAGTGGCTTTTCATTGGTTGAGTTTTGACGGTCTCTCATTGGCTGATCTCTTGCCAGGCAAGAAGAGGAAGTCAGTTTTTCTTCCTCTTGGGCTTTGCTATCGCTGTGGGGATACAATGGTATGGTCTCCCAACTCTGTTTAATTGAGGTTCCTGTTTACTAATTTTTTTACACATTTTACTTACTAGTTTACTGGTTAATTATAAAAGGATATAACTCAGGAAGAGCCAGATGAAAGAGATACATAGGACAAGGTATAAGGGAAGGGGCGAGGAGCTTCCATGCCCATTCCCAAGCATGCCACTCTCCCTGCACCACCAAGTGTTCAGTAACCCAGGAGCTCTCCTAACCCTGTCCTTTGGGACTATTAAGCAGACTTTATATTGTAGGCATAATTGGTTAAATCATTGGCCATTGGTGATTGATTCAACCTCCATCTCCAATTCCCTCCCTGGAACTGGGGTGGGGGGTAGGGGGCAAGGTGAGGAGCTGGAGCTAAAAGTTCCAACCACCCAGTCCTGAATTTGGTTCCCCTGGCAAACAGCTCAGACCCTTAGGGTCTTTCCAAAAGTCATCTCATTAACATAAACTCAAGTGTGGTTGAAAGGGACTTAAGTGTTGAATAACAAAGGCATCTTTATTGCTCTTATCACTTAGGAAATTCCAAGGGTTTTAGGAGCTTTATGTAAGGAACAGGGACAAAGACCAAATATATATTTATTATAATCACAATATCACATGTGCTCAGGAAAGGCACACTCTTCCCCTCCTAGTTTAATTAGCTTCTCATTAAGAATCTCTTTGACATGCCCACTCCCAAGATTTTATTATAGGGCAAACTTCAAAGGAAAATCTTTCCAGAATTCCAGATGTAAAGTGAGACAAAGGCCCTGCCTTTACATTTCATGATCTTACCCGATGCTCCACTCTGGGATCAAACACGGAGAGAGGAGACTGAAACACATAGGTTCCAAGCTCTGGTCTCTTACTTGGATCTCCTTTCTTTTCCCATCAATCACAGTGCTGTTGTGGACACTAGTTTCTTCCTTTCTTCAGCACCTTATTCTTCTTCTTTCTATCAGGAAGTGGTCTAGTCTGCTTCTTGTTACTATAGGGGAGAAGAAAGTTTTACTTGACCCTGTCAGAGTCCCTAGCCAGGTCTGAAATTTAAGCTGACAAAGACAGATTAACAGGAGGAAAGCATACACATTTTACTGAATTTTTGTATGTACATGGGGGCCTTATGAGAGAATAAAGATGCAATATAGTGACCAGGGCAAGAAGCTCTTATACCTTGTATACAAAGAAATGATACATTTTTGAAAAATTGACAAGACAAAGGGGTTTGGGCTAGGGATAGTAAATGGTCAAGAGGTAACTAGGAAGATAAGGGTAAATTTAACAAGGTTTTTTTTGTACAGATTTCTTGGCCCCAAATTTCCTATCTCTGGTGATAAGAATGTATTATTTTCTCCTAGTACAGGGAGTGTACCTTTCACATGGAGATTTATCTTTTGCTTTCAGGGAAGAAGGGTGAGTGGTGGGAGGTCAGAGTAACCTTCTTGCTTTTGCTATTTCCTCAAATTCTTTCAGTTTAAGATTTTCAATATGCCAAGGTGCCATATTTTGGGACAGCATGTCCTAAACCCCATCATTACATTAGAGAGGCAAATAAATTTGAATTTTATTTTGTCTCTTGAGAAAACCTGACTATCAAGCCTACTGTTTCACTTTGAACTTGAAAAATTCTACTTTGGTTGTCAGAGAATGTGTTAACCCTTTCTTTCTCATATGATGTATTTGGATGGGGCTAGTTGCAGACAACACAGACAACTTTTCCAAACCTACAAAGAAAATGATTTATTGCCAGATATTTACTGGCTAAAAATACCATTGAAGGAAAGGAACTGGCTTCAGGCCAAATTTCAGAACGATTCTTAATCTTCAGAATCATACTGCAGGATTCAGCTCCAGGGCTCAAAATATGGAATTTGTTTACCCCCAAATTATTCTCCTTTGCCACAATCAGGAAACTGTTAATATTACTAAGGTAGTCTCCCAATCAAGTGGTCATTAAACACAGGGCCATATTGCTGCGGATAACAAAAATGGAACCTCATACTCTGCATCTCATCCCACTTTGCTGTTTCAAATTCAAATCATGTATGAGAATATATGACGGGTGGATGCTAAATCAAATCTAGAATCCTAACTATAAGAGGATCTAAAGTGTAATTTTAACTTCTCAGCACAGATAACGCACACTAGAGGGAAGCCGGAATAGATATTGAATGTGCCAATCTACAGTATACTGCACACGCAAAGCATTGAAGACAGTACATGGCACAGAATAATTAAAAAATACTTTTAAAGCGTTTTTTTGGTCATTACTATTGTTATTATTATTATGTGAATTGCAGTTTAAAAATTTTTAATTCATCCTTCTCACGCTCAGACAGGTGACTTTAGATAATAAAGGAGAGGGTTATGCAGACTAAAATGCATATGAGAAAGCCACATTAATATATATCTCAGTTACACTTGTATATTATTATAAATTTTTAAGACAAAAATTAAGTTTACTACTTCTCTGACCTTATTAGATCTAAAATGTTAAAATATTCAAGGTTATTTAATGGACATTTGCCATTTGTTTAAACCCACCCCAAATGGAATTGTAAATGGTCCAAATGCATATCTCGGAATTTACTTTTCCTAAAGCGAATTTCTCCTCTCTACTCTAATTGTCTTTGATTCATTCTATTCTCTTCTATTTCTCCTTTCTCAGATTGTTCCACTAATTTTCTTACCTGATTTCCTTTCCTCTTCATCTTGCCTTTTATCATCCCCCGCCATTTTTGTTGTTGTTGTTTTGGTTTTTGTTTGTTTTGTTTTTATCCTTTCTGTATTTGTATTGCCTGGACATTTAGGAAACATCCTTCCACTTTTACAGCTTTTTCACATTAGCAGTTAAACTGACTTGAAATATTTAATCATGTGTCTATGCTTAATCACATGCTGTAGATTAAGTTAATGACTTGCCTATTTCCAAAGATTGAACGCTTACTTTAATTCTGTCTTTGTCAATAACAGATTCCTATCCAATAGAAATTAATCAGTTATAGAGGAAGATGATGTGTTTCCTGGTTGCTTGTGCCACTTTTATGTATTTCTGATACGTAAGGTGTTATCACAATATGCAAATCCCCGACAACACCTAGGAAAGTTTTATCACAGTAGACACTTAATGCTTATCCATTAGAATTTGGCTCTTGATTGGTTCACTTTTATTCCTAGTATTTATGGCAATGTTCCTGAGGAGTTTCAGGTATTAGCAGACAAATGAGCAAAAGAGAGCATAGTATTTAAGAACAGAACAACAACAAAAAGGAGTTCCAAATAAACAGCTTACAAGTAGGATTGACTCAGCTTCAGGTGATGGACAGAGTAGATGGAAGTCATGGTAATGGGTGAGAGGGACAAGAAAGTTGTTTTAGCTTATATACAGTAAATTATTCTACACTCTGTGAGGAAAATAAAAAGAATTAAAAGGCAGAGTGCTATGACTATAAAATTTTTCTGTGATCAATATACAATACACAAATTGGTAGCAATTCATCTGACCATAGGAATCTATAGTAATGCCTCATCTAGATAAGTTTTTTTAAACTATATATGTCATATATGTAATTTTTACAAATTTCTCCTCATAAACTATTTAAAAAATTTTAGTCCATTTAAATTACATTTGTCCACAATATATTATTTTATATAATATATATTTTTTTCTAAATTATTGAGACAGCACATTTTAGCCCTTTATTGATAACATGGGTCATTGTTTTGAATCTTTATCATTAAACATTGTAATAACATAAATCCATGTCAGTTTTTGTGTAGCCAGGCTTTCTTCTTTAGTACTAAGTGATCACTTTTACTTTGCTCATTCATTTCCTTCTGGTTTCTGTTCCTAATGCACGATAGACTGGAAAGTCAGATCACTATTCTGCTTAAACTTTGAATGATACAGTAGTTAATAAATTCCTAAGAGTAGCTGTAACAAATTTAATATATAGCTTCAGCTCACGGGTGTCTTATAAGCTATTTCATTTTCTCAGATTTCTAGTCTACTAATTTTCTTATTTGGGGCAGATTCCTAAACTTCCATAGTATTAAAATATTGAGGAAATAAAAAATATATACAATGAATTCCTTAAAATCAGGCAAAGAAATTAGCAATAACAGAGTATTTGAGTAGTAATATCCAATAGATTTATGAATCCCAGAAAGATTCACTTTTGAATAGTGACAACATTTCTGTCAGTAATGGCCATGGGACAGATATCTAGAGTAATTACAAATACCTGAGCGTAGCTGGGCAAAGATGTTTTCAAATGAAATACACAGTTCTCACTTGATTTGACTAACAGGCTTATATAGATCAATGAATAAGTGCATAGATTTTGAAATCAAGATTCCCTGGGCGCAAATCCAAGTTCTACCATTTACTAGCTATGAAAACATACCCAAATTACTTAACCTGTATGTGCCTAAGTTTCCTCATCTATATGTGGAGGCAATGGGAACATTCTCATATAATACTGTTGTAAGAACTGACACAATAGTTCATGTGAAGTATTTAGAAGCTTGTCTGATGTTCATTTCTCATTAGGCCTTATTATTAAACTACAAAGGAAATTTGAAAAGAACAATCAAGACATTTTCTTTACTCGGTTTTCTTTTCCGGCAAATGACAGTTTCTGGTTATATATGCTATAAATTTGTTTTAAAATCCTGTGTGGCATCTGAAGTATGTGTGCATGTAAATGTTGACACATTTCAGAACACAATTTATAGAAAGCCAAACAGAGTCAAAGATTTGCCATTACTTGTTAAATAGCTTTCCTAAAGTGGCAAAAGTTGGTAGCATCTTTTCCAAAGGGTGCTTTATTCATACTAACTAATTAAGTGAATGGGCTTTCTGGTTTTAATTAAGTGGAATGTTTGTATATGTATCATGTTTGTATACTCAGAGGCAATAAGGGTGAGATTTTAATATAGAAAGGAAGAAATAGCCACTAAAAAATTCAAGCCTGTTCAATTAAAAATCCTACCTGATAGTTCTATGCAATGCAAAGTTAATGGACTGGTTCGAATTCCATAAAGTGGTACTTTTTTTTTTATCATTTGAAATGGCTCATAGATCTCATATGAACATACCTAATATTTCTGGAGCATTACCTCTTCAGAGGTATAATCACACTGTGTATCAATAAAGATAAAATATGTGGTAAGTGAAATTTTGCTTTCTGGCTACTTTGGGATTATATGGCTAATGGCCATGGGGCAGACACTCAGGCAATTAGAATAGGGAGACTCCTTAGCTCTGAGAGCACAGGCAAGATGCTTAAGTGTGCAAAACGAGCACACCAGAGAGTAGGGGCAAAGGTGGTACATCCGTGGATGATTTTAAGTTTTGGTATACAGGAGTTCAGGGAGAAAGTCTGTTTAGGATATTATTTTAGAGAAGATAAAAGAAAATGGAATAAGTGAAATAACTGGAATGTACATGGGCCAACTACATTGCCTTACGTGGCCTAGTTAGGTGGAAAGATTGATAAACCTACAAGAATGGAGACTCAGCTATCAGCAAATCAGCTGAATGGCTTTAGACAAGCTACTTCTCTGTGAGTCTCAGTTTTACAACTTATAGAATAAAGATATTCAGAAATATTAGTTGAGTGCCTTCCATGTGCCAGCTGTTGAGCTAGGCTTAGGATACTATGAAAGGTGGCACAATTCCTTTTCTGGATTGGGAGCCTTCCATTATGAAGAGGAAGGCAGGTATCCAGTAAGGTACAAGTGCTGTGATTTTATTTCTACTAATGGGAAGAGAAGGGGGAGACGAAAAGGAGTGTACAATCTTAATTGCAGATGGGGGCAGAGAAGTAAGATAAGTGGGTGTTTTTGAGGGATGGGGAGACAGTAGAAGACTTCAGGCAGGAAGGGCAAGCTGGAAATTCTGGGAGCAGCAAGCCCTTTGACACAGTGTGTCAAAGACAGGAATGTAAACACTTGCAAATAGTTAAATTATCACATCTTGAATGCCTAGGTATTTTGAGGAAAGCAGATACTAGTGTTGAACTAAATAGTCAATCATCATGGCACTCTTTGGAGTAGGGTGAGAAGGACTATAAGGTTTCAGTGCAAACAATTATAGTGCTACATCTTCCATGTGATTCTATTCCACCTCCATTGATATGAATCAAGTAATTGTCCCGAGCCATGTAGAGTCACTTTTTGCAATAGCTTCTCGCATAAATAGCCTGTTAAGAATCCTTGAGAAGCTTTCTCACATAAATGTTTTTACAATTATCTGAGGCTATGAATCTACATCAGGATGAATGCTATATCCTCAATGTAACTATAAACTTACAAACTTTATGTTTAGACTTTATCGTCCTCCGGGTCATGGCTGAAAAGATTATTCCACACGACGTAAAAAAAAAATTGATAGAGATAGCAAACATGATAAGTGTCTCAACAATTATAATATCACTTTCTATTTAAAGGAGAGAGTATTTATCCTTTAAGTTAAACTTTGGCCCTACAATCCTTTACAATGATATAAGGGAAAAGAAGCCTAGGTTCATTTGGACACCCCCAAAAAGCGGGCCAGGCTATTGATGACTAAATTGCCCTGCAGGTAGAATTGCACAGCCCCCATGTTACTGAAGCCCTTTGAATATCTGGCAATTAGGAAAAACTCTATTTAGAACTGTGCATGTGACAGAGACTAGAAATGACTCCTATGAATAGCTTATATTACATCAAGAAGGCACCAGATGATTAATTTTAGTAAATCCTACCTTTATGCTCTAGGTCATAACTAAAAGTTTCTAACATAAAGGAAGTAGCTGTTGCATCATGATGTATCATAACATTTTAGAAATGGAAGAAAGTTGAGCATGCATCTATCAATAGTACAATTCCCTTGGACTATATATTAGGGTTCTCTAGAGAAACCAAACCAGTAGGAGATATATATCCTGCTGAAAGAAGAGAAAGAGAGATTTATTATAGGAATTGTTTTATGTGATTATAGAGACTAAGAAGTCCCACAAACTGCCCTCTGCAAGCTGGTGTCATTCAGTCTGAGCCCAAAGGTTTGAGGAGTGCCAAAGTCCAAGGACAGGAGAAGATGGATGTCCCAGTTCAAAGGGAGAGTGAGGGAATTAACCCTTTCTCCACACTTTGTTCTGTTTGAGCCCCCAAGGAATTGGACAATGCCCACCCACATTGGGGAAGGCCACATGCTTTGCTCAGTTCTCCAATTCAAATGCTAATCTCTTTGGAACCATCCTCACAGACACACCCAGAAGTAATGTTTTACCAACTATCTGGGCATAATAGCCCAGTCAAATTGACATGTAAAATTAACCGTCACAGACTAGGTGGAGAGAAGTGAAAGACATGCTCAAGTGGGCACAGACCTGAACCCCTGACTCTTAGTCTGATGCTCTTTCACAAGTAGCTCGATGCTTTGTTATGTAGTAAATACAGATTCAAAAAGTTCCAGGGAACTTGTGAGTTGTGAGAACATATACTAAGCAAACTCAAAATAAGAAAATCCATATTTATGTACATGATTGAATTTCAGTAATTTTTATCTTTCAAAAGTGTTCACTGAAAGCTTCCTTAAAAGAGTAAACCATTTATTTATTTAAGATTTTTATTGGTTTGTAGTATATTCATGGCACTGTACATTTATAGTATGAAATATACTCATAAATTGCCTTTTAGTTATTTGCTTTTCTTTCTGTTCTGAGGGATTCTGAATGTGTTAATGGACAGATAATACAAAAACAAAACTTGATTAGTGCCTTGGTAATAGGCAACAAATATGCCATGTCATAAAAAATTATTCCAGTGTTTATGACACTTACTTTTGTGCAGGGATATAGGAAAATGTCATGAGAGCTCTCACCCGGCTTCTAACAGAGAGAGGAACAAGCCCAGGGGAGGACTGAAACAAAAATGTCTAAGTGAAACCATGTAACTCAGATTGGGACTTGGACCCATAGTTGTTTTTTTTTTTTTTTTTTTTTTTTTTTTTTTTTTTTTTTTTTGCGGTACGCGGGCCTCTCACTGTCGTAGTCTCTCCCTCTCCCGTTGCTGAGCACAGGCTCCGGACGCGCAAGCTCAGCGGTCATGGCTCACGGGCCCAGCCGCTCCGCGGCTTGTGGGATCCTCCCGGACCGGGGCACGAACCCGTGTCCCCTGTATCGGCCGGCAGACTCCCAACCACTGCGCCACCAGGGAAGCTCGGACCCACAGTCTTTCAACTGAGGTCACACACCTGGTCTCAGAACTTAATGAAGCTTAGGTTCTTGATGTCTCATCTCAGAAAGAATTCAGTGAGAGGCAAGGTGATAGGTAAGAAGTGGATTTATTTAGAGAGAAACACACTTCACAGACAGTGTGGGCCATCTCAGAAGGTGAGAGTGGCACCAGGGTATGGGGTTGTCAGTTTTTATAGGGATGGGTGATTTCGTAGGCTAATGAGTGGGAGGAGTATTTCAGGTATTTTGGGGAAGGCGAGGATTTCCAGGAATTGGGCCACCGCCCACTTTTTGAACTTTGTGGTCTGCCTGGGAACTGTCATGATGCCTATGGGTGTGTCGTTTAGCTTGCTGATGTGTTACAATGAGTGTATACTAATAGGCTCAAGGTCTGGTGGAAGTCAACTCAACAGCCATCTTGGACCTATTTGGTTCTAACCAGTTTATGTTGTGTCCTTGGGCTATGTCATTCTTTTAAAGATTGTGCCCTGCCTCCTTCCCTCCTGTTTCATAAGTACCTGGCACTGTTGGTTGGTCAGGAGTAAAACATTAAAAAAATAAAAGATTTTAAAAATTTGATTATCTCATCTACATGCCTTGTAAAATATTACTGCTGTTTGTAAAACAAAGTCTGAGATTTTTTTATGCCGTGCTTCTTTGAAAATCTTTTCATCATGTTTTTAACAACCATGATGTTCAACAGATCTTAAACATTGTTGAAAATACACCATTCTGGATAATATGCTCTCTGTTTCTCCTCTCTTATACCACTAAGTGCCTGCCACCTAGTAGACACATAATACAAATTTGTTGAATGAAAACATGGTAATTTCCCATGTAGGAATAATTTTAATACATCAAAGAAAATTATTCAATTTCCTGGTCTTTAAACATTTTATTAGAGGAATAAATTCTCACTGAGAATGATAGTAATCAAAACTTTATTATCTCCTGTTTATTATGACATTATGCAGCAAGTAGAAACCAGGATATCAGTTGCTCGGTAGCCATAACTCCCATGGATTTTCTCATATCAGTATAACCAGTCAAAGAAATTTGATCAAAATATCAAGGAGTGTTTCACCAATAATCAAATAATGCATTTTAAATGTGCCCTCAACCTTTGTGATTCCAACAAAAAATACATACTAAGAAGTTTATGTTGTGATACTAAAATCTAGATAAATTACAAACTGCAGTCCAAGACATTATCAATATGATACAAATACTTCAATGAGCACCTAAGTAAATATTTGGTTACTGACAATTGCTATAATTTTGTAAATACAAGGAATTTGACAAACACAATAGGATGAATTTTACTTTGGATGTTCTTCTAATAGCCTATGCCTGTAGGTAAGCAGCATTTAGGATGCTCTATCGAAGGAGGAATCTTGGCTAGATTGCTTGCATTAGCTTTGGAACCTCTTTGCGAACTATTCTTCTAGAACTACAGTGAAGCCTGAGGCCACATTGAAGGGTAATTGAATGACTTAATTCTCGGTAGTAATTTGCAGAAATTAAGGAATAATTTTCCACACTATGTTTATTGACCTTGTGAAAGCTATTAATGTCATTAAAAGACCTGGCTACATAAAGATAGTCAAGTATTGTGGTTGACTTAGGTTTTTGCCCCTAAATCCCCCTGTCAGAGCTGGGGTCATTTCATTCTTTCACTTATTCAATAAAGTTATTGAGTGTCCGCTCTGTTCCAAGCCTCTCAGCTGATGAAGGAGCGACAAATAATAGCAATAAGACATGATTTTTCATGTAGCTTGACGTTAGTAGCTTAGGCGAATAAGGTTTAACACTAGGCTCATTTTGACCTCATATGCAGATTCAAGTAGCTAGGTCACCCTCTCGCCTTCCTATCTCTGAGTTATTGCCTTGCTTCCTAGCTTGGTAATTCATGTATTTGGGGGATCATTTTGTACACGTTTTCTTTCAAGTGTTTCTAGAGACTGGAATTCTGCCCCTGATACCCAGAAGGCTTCCCCCCCCACACACACTATTATACTCTCTACCTCAGCATTGCCATCACAAGCCATCTAAAAATTGGATATTGCCAGATTCCTCTCATTGTCTGTTTCTCTTCCATTCTGGGACTTTGAGATAGATTTTGTTATTGGAACAATAACACTTTACAAGTGTAAAGTGCACATCAGCTTCAACTCCAATTGTTTCATGACAGTCTTAGGACCTTTGCTATATATTGGAGAGTAGTGATGCAGACATGCAAACAATTTTGCAAGGACATAGAATGTTTATGCTTTTAACAAGATCTGCTTTACCTTCTAGGCTGTGAGGTCTTTGAAAGATAAAACTGCTGGGGAGGAAGAAAACTTTTCTCTGCCCTTCTAGGTTCTTCTGTCTGGTCTAAGAATTAAATTGACATAAGACAGATTAACAGGAGAAAATCAAATTTAATTTTGTACATATGGGAACCCCACATACGTGAGAGGTTCCAGGACAGAAATGTAAAATGAAGCATACATGCCATCCTGAGCTAAGGAATAGAATAGGGGCCTGGGGCTTCTAAGGAAGGGAGGGTTATTCACAGGATGATAAGAAGAGCAGATGTTTAGTAATTAGATGTTTGCCCTGCTATTTAGAGGGGGCCACTTATATAAAATTTATCTTCAGTGATAAATCTTTTCTGGGAAAAATTCCCAATTTAAATTCTTCTGGCTGGTTAAAGATGGGGTTTGTCTTGAACTCACAGGATCTCAATTGCTTTTAGCTCAAAATAATCCTCATGTAAAGTGATGCATACTGGGGAGGCTTGTTCTGAACCCTCACAGTACCAGGTTGTATTCATGTCCTGTTGAAACCATGTAACTCAGATTGAGACTTGAATCCATGGTCTTTTAATTGAGATCACACCCCTGGTCTCAGAACTTAATGAAGCTCAGTTTCTTTTCTTTCTTTTTTTTTTTTTTTGCGGTACGCAGGTCTCTCACTGTTGTGGCCTCTGCCATCGCGAAGCACAGGCTCCGGACGTGCAGGCTCAGCGACCATGGCTCACGGGCCCAGCCGCATCCGCGGCATGTGGGATCTTCCCGGACCAGGGCACGAACCCGTGTCCCCCGCATCGGCAGGCGGACTCCCAACCACTGCGCCACCAGGGAAGCCCGAAGCTCAGTTTCTTGATGTCTCATCGCAGAAAGTATTCAGTAAGACAAGGTGATAGGTAAGAAGTGGATTTATTTAGAGAGAAACACACTCCATAGACAGAGTGTGGGCCATCTCAGAAGGCGAGAGTGGCACCAGCGTATGGGGTTGTCAGTTTTTATGGGGGTGGGTAGGTTCATAGACTAATGAGTGGGAGGCATATTCCAGCTATTTTGGGGAAGTGGTAGGGATTTCCAGGAATTGGGCCACTGCCCACTTTTTGACCTTTATGATAGGCCTTGGAACTGTGCGTGTGTCATTTAGCTTGCTGATGTGTTACAATGAGCATATACTAAGGCTCAAGGTCTAGTGGAAGTCAACTCGTCCCCCATCTTGGACCTATTTGGTTCTAATCAGTTTATGTCATGTCCTCAGTTTATGTCATTCTTTCAAAGATTGTGCCCTGACCCCTTTCCTCCTGTTTCACTGTTACAGCATTTAATATATGGTTATTTTGTTTTATTCAATATTTCAATGTTTCAATACCAACAGCATTATATAGTAGATGAAGAGGTTCACTCCTTTCTCATTCAAGAGTAACTCAGCTCTTTTAGCCAAGAGAAAGGGGTGACTTAAAGCTATAATTTCTCTCCAGCTCAGCATTATTTGCTGCCCCCTGTTGCATTAACTTCAAAATAGCCCAAAATAGTGCTTTAGCGATTGGTTAGGTACAGTCTCTCCCAAATTCCCAAAGTAGCATTCTTGCTGACTCCTTTAGTATTGGCTCCAAGAGCTGCAGTTTTTAAAAAACTGAAATATAACTCACATTCTAAAATATCCACCCTTTTAAAGTGTGCAAGTTGGTGGTTTTTAGTATATTCACAGAGTAGTGTACTTGTGGCAACTGTTAAATTCCCGATATTTATCACCCATGCCCATTAGCAGTCACTCTTCATCCCCTCCAGGCTTTTGAAGCAATAATCTACTTTCTGTATCTATGGGTTTGCTTATTCTGAACACTTCACATAAAAAGAATCATGCAGTATGTGGCATTTTTTGTCTGCTTCCTTCACTTAGCATAATGTTTTAAAGGTTCATCCATGTTGTAGCATGCGTCATACTTTTTTTTTTTTTTGGCATAATACTATTCTATTGTATGGATATGTTGCATTTTATTTGTCCCTTCATCAGTTGATGGACATTTGTGTTATTTCACTTTCTGGCTTTTATGAATATTACTGCTATGAACATTCAACTACTAGTTTGTGTATGGACATATGTTTTCGATTCTCTTGGATATATATGTAGGATGAGAATTTCTGGGCCATATGGTAACTTTATGTTTAACATTTTGAGGAACTGCCAAACTGTTTTCAAAAGTGGCTGTACTATTTCACTTTCTGACCAGCAACGTATGAGAGTTTTATATTTCTCCAACTCATTGCTGACACTTGTTATAGTTTGTCCCTTTGATTATAAATATCCTAGTATTTGTGAAGTAGTATCTCACTGTGATTTTGATTTGTAATAACCTCATGACTAATGATGCTGAATATGTTTATCATCCATTTGTATGTCTTCTTTGAAAAACATTCTACTGAAATACTTTGTCCATTTTTAATAGAGTTACTGGACTTTTTACTGTTGCATTCTAATAGTTTTTATATATTCTGGGTACTAGCCCCTAATCAGATGTATGACTTGCAGATATTTTCTCCCATGCTATGAGTTTCATTCTATGAATTTCTTCATTTTGTTCTCTGAAGCACCAAAGTTTTAAAATTCAGTGAGGCCAATTTTATCTGTTTTTTTCTTTGGTTGCTTTTGGTGTCATATCTAAGAATGAATTGCTTGATCCAGGGTTACAAACTTTTATACTAAGGTTTTCTTCTAAGAGTTTTATACTTTTTACTCTTACATTTAGATCTTTGATCCAGTTTTAGCTACTTTTTTATGTGCTGTGATGATCACTTTTTTTCTTTTTCATGTGGATATCTAGTTGTCTTCAGCACTATAAGTTGTAAAACTTATTCTTTCCTCATTGAATTGAACTTATTCTTTCCTCATTTCCTCATTGGCACTCTTGTCAAGATTTAATTGACCACAAATGTATGGGATAATTGTACTCACAAGTCTATTCCATTGATCTATATGTCTATTCCTACTAGTACCACATAGCCTTGATTACTATAGACTTACAGAAAGTGTTGAAATTGGGAAGCATGAGTTTCCAAACTGTGTTCTTCTTTCTCAAGGTTGTTTTGTTTATTCTGAGTCCCTTGCATTTTCATATGAATTTTAAGATTTTGACAGGATTTTGTTGAATCTATAGATGAATTTGGGTAGTATTGCCATTTTAACAAGTCTTCCAATCTATTAACATGGAATATTGCTTCACTTATTTAAATCTTCTTTAATTTCTCCCAATGGTATTTTATAGTTTTCACTGTTCAAGTCTTGAACTTCTTTTCTTAAATTTATACCTAAGTATTTTATTATTTTTGATACTAGTATAAATAGAATTTCTTTCTCATTATTCATGCATAGAAATATAATTAATTTTTGCCCGATGATCTGGTATCCTGCAAGCTTGCTGAACTTCTTTGTTAGATTTAGTAGTTTTTGTGGATTCCTTGGGATTTTCGATATATAAGATTATGGTACTTGCAAGTATAGATGGAATTACTTATTTCTTTCCAATATGGATGCTTTTTTTCTCCTTGTCAAGTTTCCCAGGCTAGAACATTCAGTACAATGTATACTATTGTATACAATTTTTGTGTTCTCTAAATTCCATTCATACTAATGGTACAGTGTATGATTAATCTGGTAAAACTAGTTCTACTTTTAATTTCTTTATTAGTAAAATGTAAACCCATATTCTGATCCAGGGAACAATATTTCACTCAAAAGTTGTAAGCCTACTCCGAAAGCTCTACAACTGGGGAAAACTCTAAAAAAGCTTCATGTGACACTAAAAGATTCAGAGCTGTTTGGCAGATGCTGAAGATGGGTAAGAAAATGCAAAACAAATTAACCTATAAAACAAACTGACCTATAAATTGTTCTCCTGCAAAGTTAAACCAATAACTATATTCAGCTTTAAGTGTGCTTAATATAATGACTTGTCATTGAAATAGACTAGTTCCTCAGTTACCTGAACCTTTCAGCCAAGTCTCTTACATTTTGATGAACAGTAAAGAGGATGACTGTACCAAGGACTTCCGCAGTCATATTACTGACTTGTCGTTACTGTAAGAAATTAAAGCATGTAGGCCAGTTACCATGGCTGCCTCACTAGTATTTTAAAAGCAGCTAATGCTGGTCTCTAGTAATCACGTCCTTGTTGTGGGAATGGAATATGAGATTCATATATTCTTTTTTAAGGGCCAGAAATTACCTGGACGTATAGAGCTACAGGAGACAAGAAGAGGGGTGAAGAGAACAGGGGATGCAGGGCAGAGGTGTGGGCTTTCAGTGGGATTAGGACAGGTACCATTTGAGCAGCTCAGAGTTGCCACAAGGTCCTCTTTGCCACACTTGGTACTTCAGGACCTGGAGCCTTCTACCCATACCCAATATATATGTATTGAATTTCATAATGTACTGGCTGCCAGCCAAGGCATAATTAGCTGATTAATTTTGGAATTTTGTTTGATTCTGTGAAGATAGCTTGAAGTTGTCTGCCTTTTGCAGCTTTAGAGCTCTCTTGGCAAATGTGGGTTGTATGTCTTTTTTTTTTTTTTTTTTGCGGTACTCGGGCCTCTCACTGTTGTGGCCTCTCCCGTTGTGGAGCACAGGCTCTGGACGTGCAGGCTCAGCGGCCATGACTCACGGGCCCAGCCACTCCACGGCAATGAGTGATCCTCCAGGACCGGGGCATGAACCCGTATCCCCTGCATCGGCAGGCGGACCCTCAACCACTGCGTCACCAGGGAAGCCCCGGTTGTACGTCTTTAACTAAGACAACTTCCAGTATGACATGCTCACCTGAAAACCTTAATTTCAGTATAGGGTATTGTTTAAAAATCATAGTTCAAAGATTGCTTCTGCAGGTAGCCAATCTTCCAATATTCAGGTAGTATTACAGATGAAAATTATAACCTTGCATTTTGGGAACTGTTTGTAAAAATGTGGTTATAAACAGGACTTTCTTTTCAGTGATCACATTCTGAATATTGTTTATTGATTTGCAGTAGCTGCTAATATTTAGAGAGACTTTTACTGCTTATACTGAGACCGTTTTATTTATTTATTTTTAACATCTTTATTGGAGTATAATTCCTTTACAATGGTGTGTTAGTTTCTGCTTTATAACAGAGTGTATCAGCTATACGTATACACATATCACCATATGTCTTCCCTCTTGTGTCTCTCTCCATCCCACCCTCCCTATCCCACCCTTCTAGGTGGTCACAAAGCACCGAGCTGATCTCCCTGTGCTATGTGGCTGCTTCCCACAAGCTATCTATTTTACATTTGGTAAATGCTACTCTCTCACTTCGTTCCAACTTACCCTTCCCCCTCCCCATGTCCTCAAGTCCATTCTCTAGTAGGTCTGTGTCTTTATTCCTGTCCTGCCCCTAGGTTCTTCATGACCTTTTTTTTTTTTTAGATTCCATATATATGTGTTAGCATATGGTATTTTTCTCTTTCTAACTTACTTCACTCTGTATGACAGTCTCTAGATTCACCCACATGTCTACAAATGACCCAATTTCGTTCCTTTTTATGGCTGAGTAATATTCTGGTGTACATATGTACCACATCTCTTTATTGATTCATCTGTTGATGTGCATTTAGGATGCATCCATGACCTGGCTATTGTAAATAGTGCTGCAATGAACATTGGGGTGCATGTTTCTTTCTGAATTATGGTTTTCTCTGGGTATATGCCCAGTAGTGAGATTACTGGGTCATATGGTATTTCTATCTGTAGTTTTTTAAGGAACGTCCATACTGTTCTTCATAGTGGCTGTATCACTTTACATTCCCACCAACAGTGAAAGAGGGTTCCCTTTTCTCCACACCCTCTCCAGCATTTACTGTTTGTGGATTTTTTGATGATTGCAATTCTGACTGGTGTGAGATGACATCTCATTGTAGTTTTGATTTGCATTTCTCTAATGATTAATGATGTTGAGCCTTCTTTCATGTGTTTGTTGGCAATCTGTATATCTTCTTTGGAGAAATGTCTATTTATGTCTTCTGCCCATTTTTGGATGGGGTTGTTTGTTTTTTTGATATTGAGTTGCATGAGCTGCTTGTAAATTTTGGAGATTAATCCTTTGTCATTTGCTTCATTTGCAAATATTTTCTGCCATTCGGAGGGTTGTCTTTTGGTCTTGTTTATGGTTCCCTTTGTTGTGCAAAAGCTTTGAAGTTTCATATGGTCCCATTTGTTTATTTTTGTTTTTCTTTCCATTTCTCTAGGAGGGGGGTCAAAAAGGATCTTGCTGATTTATGTCATGGAGTGTTCTGCCTATGTTTTCCTCTAAGAGTTTTATAGTGCCTGGCCTTACATTTAGGTCTTTAATCTATTTGGAGTTTATTTTTCTATATGGTGTTAGGGAGTGTTCTCATGTCATTCTTTTACATGAAGCTGTTTAGTGTTCCCAGCACCATTTATTGAAGAGGCTGTCATTTCTCCATTGCATATTCTTGCCTCCTTAATCAAAGATAAGGTGACCATATGTATGTGGGTTTATCTCTGGGCTTTCTATCCTGTTCCATTGATCTATATTTCTGTTTTTGTGCCAGTACCGGACTATCTTGATTACTATAGCTTTGTAGTATAGTCTGAAGTAGGGAGCCTGATTCCTCCAGCTCCGTTTTTCTTTCTCAATATTGCTTTGGCTATTTGGGGTCTGTTGTGTTCCCATACAAGTTGTGAAATTTTTCTCTCATGATCTTTTGTATTTCTGTAGTGTCAGTTGTTACTGGTGGCTCTCTGTATTTCTATTATTTCCATGTTTCCTCCCACTCCAAGGTATTTGCAAGTATGTCTTCTATGCCTGGAGCTCTCCATACCCTGCCCCACTTTAACTCTTAACCATCTTTCAGATCTTGGCCAATTTTTAAATTTCTCAAAAAAGTACTGTCTCATCTCCTTCAGAGTTCAAATTACTCAAAGTAGGTTCTCATTTCAAAGCACCATATTCCTAAATCACCTGCTTCATGATTATCATAGTTGTGATTATTTGATTAGAATTTATATTTACTATTGGACTATAAGCTTATTTGTTTAATAAATGTATGAATACATGTATGAACCTAGTTTACACATTTCATAGATCAGTGCTGGTAGGAACACATTATGTTTCTTTTACTCAATAAATTAGTAAAACCATTCCCATTTTATTTATATATGTCATTATATATACATGACAAGTGAACTGAACTTTTCCATATTTATACCCAGTTCTAAAATTCCTTGCTGTTAGATGAGCATCCATAAGTGTTAACCTATATAATTTTTTAAAATGTGCTAAAACTAAACTGTGGATTCATTTGGAAGTTATTTGGACTATGGACAGTAAGCTTAACTCTCCTGACCTAAATTATAAAGATTTTCACATCAGCATATGAATGTCTAATATCTCTCATGTGTTTCAGAATCATATTCCCCAAATATTACTAAATGTCATCTATTGATATCCCACAGATGTTTTAAATTCTATAATTTCCAAACCCAATATTGTATTTCTTTTACTCCTCCCAATATTTATTTCTTCTCTTCATTTCACTTCTTTACATCCTCACTGCTATTGCTGCAGAGTTGTCCTTTTCCATTTTACCTGATCTATTCCGAAAACCTTGCAACAGATGATTTCTGAGCTTTTTTCCATCTACTGCATCACTACTGGAAGATATAACATGCTCCCATCTATAACAGTGGGTCATTAAAGCAATAATTTACAAAAAGGATGTCTCACTGGGATAGAAAAGGAATACACCAGAACACCCTCACATATAGCTTGTAAAAGTCCCACTTTGATATTCAGAAATATCTCCTATTATGTGCAAGGAACAAAGAACTCAACATGCAATAACTTAAATAGGAGTTTTCATTTTGTTTTTAACGTGAGAATCCTGGAGGAAGGCTGCTGTAGACCATTCAAGAACATCAGCTCTCAGCAATTTTCTTGGAAGTTATGGACACAAAGTTCTTAGGCCATTTCAGGAATCACCTCCTTATTCAAGGCAGAAAGAACTGGTGAAAGGAAGCACAAACAGAATGTCCCTTTAATGACGAAAGCCCTCCTAGAAGTCTTGCACAGACTAACGTTTACATGTTACTGGCCTGGACTCTCACAGGCCTACCGCTCATTGCTAGAGAAACAAGTTAAGTGGGTATTATTTTTATTATCTACTATAGTGGAGTTAGGAAAAAAGAAAGTGATTGGAAATAAGAACTGAGCTGGCCAATTCCTGGTGTC
Organism: Neophocaena asiaeorientalis asiaeorientalis; assembly: GCF_003031525.2. Classification (NCBI taxonomy): domain Eukaryota; kingdom Metazoa; phylum Chordata; class Mammalia; order Artiodactyla; family Phocoenidae; genus Neophocaena; species Neophocaena asiaeorientalis. The sequence goes on along the minus strand of NW_020175324.1, from coordinate 549,694 downwards.
TGTCATGTCACTCTAGGGAAATGTGTCCCTTCGATGTTGATAATTGCTGAAGGATGGTCCTCATTCTACTCTTTCTACTTACCAATTCATTTTCCTCACTGCCCCCAAAGTGTCCTTTCTTTAAAATAATGTGATCATGCACAATCTTACCTAAAATCTTTAGTGGAGCCTTATTGTCAACACAGCAACAATCTAGAGCACCATGGTTTAATGGTACAGTGATGTGATGTATTAGGCTCAGATGAGTATCATGAAAATTTTTGTGAATGATTTACTTCACTAAATCAACTTGTGGAGAATGAAAGTTGTAGTAATCCCACATTTTCATTTGCTTATTTTTGTATATGATTTATTATGTTACATGGTAAAGGACCAGCATAGACAGAGTGCAAGGAATTACAATAACTTGGCTCTGCCCACGGCATTGAATCTTGTATTGTAAATATCATCTGTCATGTGTACTACACAGAAACATGAGTTGAAAACTGCTAGCTTGCAAGAAAAGGTCCAAAAAGTTTCATGTGAACCAAAAAATTCTTTGTGATCTAAGCCTTACCAATCTTTTCAATAACCCCACTCCTGCAATCCCTAGGCTTTTTACTTTCACAATGCACTTTGGTCATTGAGGCCTTGTTTTCTCTTTCAATACATTTTTTCCCCCTCTTTGTCATGGCATTTCCATAACCTTGTCTAGTCATTTTTAAGAATGACTCTGAGTCATTCTTAAAAATGACTCTGAGTCATTCTTAAAAACTCAAGTTAAATGTAATTTCATTCACAAACTCTTGACCTCTCAAGTCATAGGTAAATTCTTCTTTTCCTGTCCCTCCCAGGATACCTTATTCATATTGCTGTAAAAGGTTCCAATTGCATTATTTTATGCTTCTCCTCTTTTGACTGTGAAATCTTATAACAGTTACAAACTATTCTATTAATCTGTATATTTTTAACCACTAACATTTTCTGGCACATAACAGGCGCTTAATCATTTATTCATCCAGGAAACATTTATTAAGTCAAAATAGGAAATCTTCATTTTGAAAAACCATTTTATTATGATTATAAATTAGGGATTAACCCTTTAAAATTAAATTTTAGTTGTTGCCAAAATTTAGATAAGCTAATAATATGGCTTGATTTAAGAGAGCAACACAAACAGTATAGTTCCCAAATTGTTTCTCTATTCAAGATACTGTAAAAATAACTTCTGCTGAATCATTTGTTGACCTAAGTAATACTGCTGCTTGGGATCTTCATAGTATCCAAGCTATTAATCGAAAAATATCTTGGCTGTGATTTTGTTACAAATGAACTATTAGTAAATGTTGTGATAATTAAAATCATAAACTCTCTTGATTATATTCTTAAGGTTAGAAATGGTTGTGGTATCCTTTTCTCCCCCATTTATTCACTATCACTAATTCAGTCAAGATGTATTTTATTTAATCATTTCAATGCACTACATTCTTGGTACTCAATATGTGGTCCTTAGAACAGCAGACAAGCATGCATTTGCTTGGAGCTTGTGAGCAATGCAGAAATTGAGACCTTATCATAGACCAACTGAATCAGAATGTGCATTATAACAAGAACTCAGAGTTCTTTCAGCTGTAAGATGAAAAAGGTCTGAAGATCTAACGTATAACCCTGTGAGTAGTGTTTTTTCCTTCTTTCTGAGCTTTTTCCTTCTTCTTTTGCTGTCTTCCTTTGTGTTTCACTGATTTTTTTTTTTGTAGTGACATGTTGATTCCTTTCTCATTTTCTTTCTTTATAGGTTTTTTCTTATGTTTATCGTGGTGTTTACATAAAACACCTTTTGGTATAATAATCTAGTTTAAGGTGATAAAAATTTAAATCTCTTACATTAACTCTACACTTTTACTCCCCACCTCCCAATCCACACACACACACACTATGTTTTTAATGCTATCAATTACATTTTTAATATTCTTATTATTAACATATATGTATAGTTAGTTATTTTTATATTTCTGTCTTTTAACTTCTATAACTATTAAAAGAGAATTACACACCATTATTATTAGAAGTACAGTATTCTGTATCTGTTTATAAATTTATCTTTACCAGTGAGCTTTATATTTTCATTTGCTTCTGTGCTGCTATTTAGTGTCTTTTGTTTCAACTTGAAGAACCTCTATAGCAATTCATATAAGACAAATCTACTAGTATGAACTTCCTCAGCTTTTGTTTGCCTGGAAAAATCATTTTTTCTTCATTTCTGAAGCATAGTTTTGCCAGAATAATTTTCTTAGTAGGTAGTATTTTTCTTTCAGCACTTTGAATATATCATCTCATTCCTTTTTGCTGAGAAATCCAGTTATACTCTTAAGAGGGTTCCCTTGTGTTTGATGTCACTTTTCTCTTGTTGCTTTGAAAAATTCTTTTTGTCTCTGACTTTTGATATTTTGATAATTTGATTGTAATATGTCTTGGTGTGAACTTCTTGGGATTTCTCTTATGTGGTTATACAGGGCTTCTTGAATCTGGATGTCCATTTCCTTCTCCAAATTTGGCAAGTTTTCAGCCTTTTCTTTTTTTAATAAGCTTTCTGCCCTTCTCTCTCTCTCTCTCTCTCTCTCTCTCTCTCTCTCTCTCTCCCTCCCTCCCTCTCCTCTCCTCTCCTCTCCTCTCCTCTCCTCTCCTCTCATTCTAGGATTATAAAGTGTATATTGGCATGCTTAATGATGTCCCATAAATCCTTGGAACTTTTTCTTTACTCTTTTTCTTTCTTTTTTCTCTTTTTCATATTTTTCTTTTCTTTCGTTTCTTTACTCTTTTACTTTTCTTTTTTTTTTTTTTGTCCCTCTGACTGAAAAACTTCAAATGAATAGTATTAAAGTCCACTGATTCTTCTGCTTCATCAGGTTTGTTGCTAAACCTCTCAAGTGAATTTTTCAATTCAGAAATTGTATTTTTCAGCTCCAGAATTTCTGTTTGGTCCTTTTTAAACATTTTATATCTCTTTATTGAAATTGCTCATGTATCATATTCCTGAGCTTGTTGAGCATCTTTATGAGTCATTAAAAAAAAAAAAAAAGTAATTCACATACTTCCTTTTCTTTAGGGTCAGCTTCCAGATTTATTTTGTTCCTTTTATTGGGCCATTTCCCCCTATTTCTTCATGTTCTTTGTAACATTTTATTATTGGTATCCTCATATGTGAAAGGAAAAAAATACCTCTTCATATTTATTGACTGATTTCAAATAGGGAAAGACCTTTGCCAATCACCGCAGCCACAAATTCTGGGTATCTTTCAAAACTGTTATGTGGTGTGCTTTCTCTTGACTTGTGTACATAGATTCCTAACTAGAGAGATTTTGCAGTTTTTTTTTTTTTTTTTTTCTTTTAAAGAGTTCATAATCTCTTACTTCTTCTGTTATCTGCCTGCTGCATTGGGGGTCATCTAAAGAAGAAATATGTTGGCCAGCTATTTCTCAGCAGTCTCTAGGTATTTAGGGTATGGCAAGTCTTAGCCATGCTCAGAGACAGGCTAGACAAAAAATAGTCCCTCAAGCAGATCGCTGAAAAGCCAGAATGTTGGACACATGCTCCACTTTTCTCTTTACCCACTGAGGGAGAAGTACCAAGCTATATTATCCTCTGTTTTCTCTGTTTTAGATCTTCTACAGTAAGATGTCCAACTTGGTTTTGTTCTCAGTGTTCCCCAGGCATCAAGAATATGCTGGGTTCTATCAGAGCTTCAAGACAGAAGCCAATCCCTTAAGCAGTAACTCAAAGAGCTGGAACATGGGACATAAGTTTCACTCTTCTCTTCCCCACCCTGAAGGAAAGGCCACTGAACTATATCAGCCTTTATCTGCTGTAACATGAGTCCTCTGGAGCAACAGAATGCCACCCATCTCCTTTTGTTCTCAGTGGCCCCCAGCCATCTAGATTATGCTGGGTCCCTTCAGTGTTCTGAGACAAGTGAGACAGAAACCAGTCTCACAAGTAGCTTCCACCCCTGAAAACTGTATGGTCCAGGTCTCTCTTTCTTTCCCCAGGGAGAAGCCAGGAGCTGGGAGATTCCTCCTGGTCAGGGGCTTCTGTGTTGAGGGGAGGAAATTTGGTGAAAAGATTCAATAAATTTTCCTGCTAGCTTCAATGCAGTTTATTTCACACTCACCTGGGATGCAGCAGTCTCTTAACTAGCTTCTAGATTTATCACTCAAGGGATTGTTCCAGTATTGTTATTAAATCAGTGTTTACATAGGAGCAAGGAGGTTCTGAGGCTTCCTACTCTGTCATCTTGTTGCTGTAAACCTGGAATGGAGAGTTTGCACTAACAATCTAAAATGTTTATATTCTTACCTGGCATTATATTTATATCTAACTATCTAAATATTCTATTACTTTTCCCTCACTTCCAAAAAAGAAGAGATGGCTTTAAAAATGCACACGTCACCACAATATAAGTTAGTCTTGCTTCTAGTTTAAAAACACATTATGCCAATTACAAGCAAATTAACTTTCTAGGTAACAAAAACAGTACTTCAGAAGGTATCCAGTTATTTTCGATACTAACGCTGAAAAAGACTCCAACAGAACTGTATCTTGTATGATGAAGTGAACCATGTCAACAATATTTGTAAAGTAAATATAATATGGAGTTTCACATGGGATTTCTTTAAATGTTTACCTACAGAGATCAGAATCATAGCTTCCGAATACAATCTTACACCACATTCTTTAAGCTACTTTGCTCATATCTCCAAAGGAGTTTTAAAATAACAATTAACTTGTACATTTTTAAGTTGATATATAAAAATGTTTGTGATCATTTTCAGTAGTTAAAAGGATATAATTTCCAGAAGTTTCAAATATTTACATTAAAAAAAGTGGCTACATCCTTCCTTTAAATGTATCCTTCGGAATATAAATATTCTAGAAATTTGATATTTTCATCATCAACTTAAAAATATGAAGACAAACTCTTTATTAACAGTTGGACATATTATATCATTCCTCATTCTCCTAGAAATTGTGTTTTCATTCACTCTTCTCTCAAAATTTTTTTCTAAAATATAGGTATATTTTATACTTGAAAGCTTTATTATCACTTTAACATACTTCTCTAAAAAAAGTATAAACATTCATAGTAGTCTTTAAATTTCTCTCCTTCTTAGGCTGCAAGGGTTAATTTTCTTCTAATTTTTCACCATAAAATTATTGCTACACTATAAGTGATCAAAATATTTATATTAGTAGTGTTTTTGATAATTATAAATAAAAGGAAAATCTTAGTAAAAATGCATTTATTAAGAAATGGAAAAGGGTTTTCTCATTTATTTCATAGATTAGTCCATGTTTGCTTCATACTTGAATGAGCAGGATTCACCAATTTTTTTCTTTTTCTTAAATGTAAACATGGAGAAAATTTGTTTAGATAATAAGTATATGTCATTAGTGGTAAGATATTTTTATAGCGCTGTGACTGAATTTTAAAAATTCCTACAAAATTATATATCAAAATTCTCATTGGGATTATTTACCAAAAATTAATTAAGATGATCTATAAGTGAAGAATTCTACTAGGTTTTCCTTCACATTTTTTGTAAGTAAATGATCAGAAATCAACAGAGCACAAAAAGCTGTAATACTCAATTACTGAAGTAATTTAGCTTTCCTGCCTAACACTTTCCCCTCTGAAGGTGTCCCAAGGGTTTTTCCATCATGAGCATTTCTCCACAGTAAGATTAGCATGAGGCATAGGATTCCTCTCTTTCGTAAAGAGTTGCAAATATTACTATAAAGGAAGAATGGGAAAGGAGAACCTTATGGACTGGCAATTTCCAGATCAGGATACATGTCTACATGGAAATTCAGTCCAACTCCATATGAAAATGGGCCAAGAGAAAACTAATGGGCAGTTTCTAAAATCTCCCCAGAAATTGTCCCATTGCATGGACAGATGGGAGTCTTTAACACAGAACGTTTCTATGCTGCTTTTAGCTTGGACATTCTATAATATGGGGACTCTACCTAGGTCATTAAAAAATAACTTCTACAAACTACACATAAAATGTCTCCCTTCAAACATGTAATTTGGTGTGGAATTCTGCCAAAAAGAAAAAAAAACTGATTACAAAATATTTGCTAAGTATCCGAATTTGTTCACATTTTAATAGCCTTTTAAACTTTATACCAGAGGACTTCTAACAGAAATGTTGATTTAAATTTTAGGGTAGTTGACCCTGAATTATTCTTTCTAGTAGGGCTTAGAGAATAGAGCCATTTAACTTTTAAGGTAGCTTGTATTTTGTGACAATGAAACCATGGCCACGTATGGGAAATCAAATGTCTTTCTTCTTCTCTATAGGTGCAGAGGCTTGAATCCAGCTTATATGAAATTTAGTTATTTAGGTATTTCATATAAATTTAGTTATATATTTATCAACAAGCATATATCAAAGATCTACTATTTTATGGACATAACTCTTGGCATGGGGATAGAGTTGTGAATGAATTGAAGTCACTGTCTAAAAGTGACTTACACTTTAGTGGAGAAGACAGACAATAGAAAAACAGAGATGAACAATATAATGGTAGGTAGTGACAAGTGCAATAAGAACAAAGAACAAAGTAAGGGGATAGAGGAATGAATAAAGAGGGTCTGTTTTATGTGGGGTGGTCAAGGATGGCCTCTCTGTGGAGGTGACAATTTAGACAATAGTGCTGAAGTTGAGAAAACAGGTGCTGAAGCAAATTTAAAGACGATTACTTTAGGCCTTAAATTCCATACACTAGTCATACCTATTAATATTTGCACATCGAGAAATGCTGCTTTAGGCTAATCATCCATCCTGATGAAATACTATTCCCCTAAGAGGAGACACAATGCAATTATTTAAATTTTAATAAATTACCATCATCTTGCACACCTATATGTGAGATCACATGTAGATGTCCTTAATTGAAGTTCTGGCTGTTTTCTAACTCATTTATGACCTCATTTCACTAGTTGCTGAAGTATTATGGATGCCGGGACAAGGGGATTAACTCACCTTCATGCCAGTGTACTTTGTTACTTACTTAAACTGAGCACAAAAGCATCTCACATAAATGATGTTTTTGGCTACTTTAATTTTCAAGTTATAAAGTAACAGCTTTACTTAATGAATGACCTGCCTGAGTGCATAAGATATGAAGTCATTAAAATAGGTTTTAAAAAGGAGGATGGAGGACACAAATCTATTCTAATTGATTTGTCTAGAGAACTTTCCCACTGACCCTTCCTCCCGAGGTGGTATTAAGGTGAAGGTCCCGCCTGAACATCAATAACCAGGGGCCAATACTGACCTCATAAAGGTTAATCCATCACAGAATCCTGTCCATGGAGTCAAAAGACAAGAGAACATCAATAAAAGATTCAAAACAGTTTATTTTGTCTCTAATATATTTCACTGCAAGTTGATAGAGGGTGCAGTAGTGGCCAATAGTCAAATAGTCATGCATACAATTAATCTCCTCCTAAGGAGAATTGTGACTTTACAAGCACAGATTTGCAACTGATCAAAAAGGAAAGAGGGAAGACATTAGAGAGCAAGCCCTTTATATGTCAATACCTTTATAAACTAATTGTACTTTTTATTAAAAATAAATGTGCTAACAACATAAAATTCCCTTTCCTTCCCTCTGCCTATTTACTGACAACATAGCTACACTTTATACCTCACAGAGTGTTTGCATTTTCCTGAGTCACTAAGTTACTTTATCACTCAGTGAATATATTTTATTGAGGGTTTACCAATCTCCAGTTGCTGTTGTAGGGGTTGAGGATACACTATTGGACAAGGGACTGAGACCCTGACTTTAATGTATCATTAAAAAGAAGGAGACAAACTCTTAGTACTAATATAATAGAGAGTGGCAGTAGGGGTAGGGAATTCTACTTTAGTCTCGTATTCAAGAACGGCCTCATGAAAGAGGACCTGAGGTAAGAACAGGGGCTAGTAGTGTAAATGTGGGGAAGAGCTTTTTAAGCAAAAGGAACAGGAAAGGTGAAGGTTATCAGATGGGAAAGAGTGTAAGTGTTAATAAGCCTGTGTGAATGGAGGATGGAGAATGAGAAGAAGAGAAAAATAGAAGTCTACGAAGCAGACCGAGTCTGTATCATGTACAGTCTTGCAGCCCATAGTAAGGAGTTTATTGTGGTAGAACTGGGAAACATTGATTGGTTTTAAACATTTGCATAATACAATCTGATTTATGATTTAGAAAATCACTAGAGATAGCTGCTACAATTGGGTTATTGTAAATCAAGTATGCATTAGAGGGAAATCTGTTGCAATAGTCCAGGAAAGAGATAATAGCTGGAACTAGAATTACAGTTGAGATGGCAAGAACAGATCGGACTCAGGATGAATATTACTGGTAGAGTAGACAGTACTTAACTGTTCTGGAAAATATCAGGTGTGAAAAAGTAAAGAAATGAGAAGATAACTACCAATTTTTTGCCTTGAGCAATTAACTAGATGGATAGTAGCAACTAACTGGCTGATAAAATTGGTGCCATTTCTGAGAAGGAAAAGTTTGGACAGTGGAGACAAGATGGAATAAACTGTCCTGTTTCAGCTATGTTAAGTCAATAAGAGTGTTTGTACTATGGTCTGTGACAACAAGACCTGAAGTAGTGAAAATGGAGAAACAGAAGGATACTTTCTGCCATTAGCATCCTACTGATGATGGGAAAACACTGAGAGTCATATAATGGCAGCTATGTTTGCCCTCTTCTGTTTTTGTCTACCTGAAAGCCTCTTTGTGTTAAGTCCTGTGATGAAATGCCTCTGATTTTTGCTATTTTTGAGGCCCTTTACCTCAATTTTTTATATACAGAAATAACGACAATTGTGTTTTTTCTTTTTATTGAAATAGGCTGAAATATAGTTGATGTACAATAATAGTTTCAGGTGTACACATGGTGATTTTTATTGATTATACTACATTTAAAGTTATTAAAAACAATGCCTATGTTCCTTGTTATGTACAATATATCCTTGTTGTTTATTTACTTTATATGTAGGAGTTTGTATCTCTTAATCCTCTACCCCTATCTTGTCCCTCTCCCTTCCCTCTCTCCACTGGTAACAACTAATTTACTTCTATATCTGTGAGTCTGTTTCTGTTTTGTTATATAAATTCATTTTTAATTTTTTTTATATTCCATGCATAAGTGATAACATAGAGTATTTTTCTTTCTCTGTCTGAGTTATTTTACTAAATATAATACACTCTAGGTCCATCCATGTTGTTGCAAATGGTGGAATGTTATTCTATTTTTATGTTTGAGTAATATTCCATTGGGTATTTATGCCACATATTCTTCTTTTAATTTTTTTAATTTTTATTTTTTGTGGTAAGCGGGCCTCTCACTGTTGTGGCCTCTCCCGTTGCAGAGCACAGGCTCTGGACGCACAGGCTCTGGACGCGCAGGCTCAGTGGCCATGGCTCACGGGCCCAGCCGCTCCGCGGCATGTGGGATCTTCCCGGACCGGGGCACGAACCCATGTCCCCTGCATCGGCAGGCGAACTCTCAACCACTGCACCACCAGGGAAGCCCCAATGCCCCATATTCTTTATCCATTCATCTGTTGATAAACAGGTTGCTTCCATATATTGATTATTATAGAAAATGCTGATATGAACATTGGGTTGCATGTATCTTTTCAAATTAGTGTTTTCATTTTCTTTGAATATATACCCAGGAGTTTTATATACAGAAATAACGACAATTGTGTTTTTTCTTTTTATTGAAATAGGCTGAAATATAGTTGATGTACAATAATAGTTTCAGGTGTACACATGGTGATTTTTATTGATTATACTACATTTAAAGTTATTAAAAACAATGCCTATGTTCCTTGTTATGTACAATATATCCTTGTTGTTTATTTACTTTATATGTAGGAGTTTGTATCTCTTAATCCTCTACCCCTATCTTGTCCCTCTCCCTTCCCTCTCTCCACTGGTAACAACTAATTTACTTCTATATCTGTGAGTCTGTTTCTGTTTTGTTATATAAATTCATTTTTAATTTTTTTTATATTCCATGCATAAGTGATAACATAGAGTATTTTTCTTTCTCTGTCTGAGTTATTTTACTAAATATAATACACTCTAGGTCCATCCATGTTGTTGCAAATGGTGGAATGTTATTCTATTTTTATGTTTGAGTAATATTCCATTGGGTATTTATGCCACATATTCTTCTTTTAATTTTTTTAATTTTTATTTTTTGTGGTAAGCGGGCCTCTCACTGTTGTGGCCTCTCCCGTTGCAGAGCACAGGCTCTGGACGCACAGGCTCTGGACGCGCAGGCTCAGTGGCCATGGCTCACGGGCCCAGCCGCTCCGCGGCATGTGGGATCTTCCCGGACCGGGGCACGAACCCATGTCCCCTGCATCGGCAGGCGAACTCTCAACCACTGCACCACCAGGGAAGCCCCAATGCCCCATATTCTTTATCCATTCATCTGTTGATAAACAGGTTGCTTCCATATATTGATTATTATAGAAAATGCTGATATGAACATTGGGTTGCATGTATCTTTTCAAATTAGTGTTTTCATTTTCTTTGAATATATACCCAGGAGTGGAATTGCTGGATCATATGGTAATTCTATTTTTAGATTTTTGAGGAAACTCCATATTGTTTTCCACATTGGCTGTGCCAATATGTACCAAAAGTGTACTAGGGTTCCTTTTTTTCAACATCCTCCTCAACATTTGTTATTTGGAGTCTTTTTGATGATAGCCATTTTTACAGGTGTCAGGTGATATCTCACCATTTTTGATTTGTATTTCTCTGATGATTAGTGATGTTGAACATCTCTTCATGTGCCTGTTGCCCACCTGTATATCTTCTTTAGAAAAATATCTATTCAAGTCTTCCACTCATTTTTTAATTGGGTTGTTTGGTTTTTGATAATGAGTTGTATGATCTGTTTATATATATTTTGGGTAACAGCCCCTTATTGGTCATATTATTTGCAAATATTTTCTTCCATTCAGTAGGCTGTCTTTGTTTTGTTGATGGTCTCTTTTCCTGTGCAAAAGCTTTTAAGTTTAATTAGGTCCCATTTATTTATTTTTGCTTTTGTTTCTTTTGCCTTAGGAGACAGATCCAAAAAAATATTGCTATGATTTATGTCAAAGTGCTTTCTGCCTATGTTCTCTTCTAGGAGCTTTATGTTTTCAGGTCTTACATTTAAGTCTTTGATCCATTTTGAATTTTTGTGTATGGTGTGAGAAAGTAGTACAATTTTATTCCTTTCCATGTAGCTGTCCAGTTTTCCCAGCATCACTTATTGAAGAGACTGTCTTTTCTCCATTGTATATTCTTGCTTCCTTTGTCATAGATTGACCATAAGTGTATGCATTTATTTCTGGGTTCTCTATTCTGTTCCATTGATCTATGTTTCAGTTCTTGTGCTAGTACCATGCTGTTTTGATTACTTTAGCTTTGTAGTGTAGTCTGACATTGAGGAAATACTTCCAGCTTTGTTCTTTGTTTCCTCAATATTGCTTTGGGAATTCATGATCTTTTGTGGTTCCATATCAATTTTAGGCTTGTTTGTTCTTCTTCTGTGAAAATGTCATGGGTATTTCAATAGGGATTGCATTAAATCCATAGATTGCTTTAGGTAGTATGGACATTTTAACACTTTTAATTCTTCCAACCCATGAGCATGGTATACATTTCCATTTCTTTCTATCATCTTCAGTTTCCTTCATCAGTGTCTTATAGTTTTCAGAGTATAAGTTTTTCACCTCTTTGGTTAAGTTTATTCCTATATATTTTATTCTTTTTGATACAATTTTAAATGGGATTGTTTCCTTGCTTTCTCTTTCTGATAGTTCTGATAGTTCATATCAGTGTATAGAAAAGCAACAATTTATGTACATTAATCTTGTATCCTGCAACTTTACTGAATTCATTTATTGGTTCTAATAGTTTTTTCATGGAGACTTTAGGGATTTTTACATATAGTATCATCATCTGCACATGGTGGCGGTTTTACCTCTTTCCTTCCTATTTTGATAAGTTTATTTCTTTTTCTTGCCTGATTGTTGTGGCTAGGACTTCTGTATTAGAAGTGGTGAGAGTGGGCATCCTTATTGTCTTCCTGATTTTATGAGGAAAGGCTTTCAGCTTTTCACCATTGAGTATAATGTTAGCTGTGAGTTTGTCATAAATGGGCTTTGTATTGTTGAGATATGGTCCCTCTTTACCAACTTTGCTGAAAGTTTTTATAATGAGTGGGTGTTGAAGTTTGTTAAATGCTTTTTCTGCATCAATTGAGATAATCATGTGATTTTTATCCTTCATATTGTTAATGAGGTGTGTCACATTGATTGATTTGCCGATACTGAAACATCCTTGCATCACTGAAATAAATCCCACTTAATCATGATATATGACCCTTTTCATATATTGTTGAGTTCGAGTAGTTTTGCATCCATATTCCTCAGAGATGTAGGCCTGTAATTTTTTTTTCTGTGGTGTCTTGGTTTTGGTATCAGGGTAATGGTGGCCTTATAGAATGAATTTAAGAGTTTTCCATCCTTTTCAATATTTGGAATACTTTGAAAAGGATAGGTATTAACTCTTCTTTATATGTTTAGGAGAATTCCCCTGTGAAGCCATCTGATCCTGGACCTTTGTTTGCTGGGAGCTTTTTCATCACAAATTCAATTTCATAACTACTGTTTGATCTGTTCATATTGTCTTCCTCCTAATCCATTCTTGGAAGGTTTTATGTTTCTAGAAATTGTTCCGTCTTCAAGGTTGTCTAATTTTTTGACATATAACTGTTCATAGTATTCTCTTATTTTTTGTATCTGTAATATTGACTGTTATTTCTCCTCATTCATTTCTTATTTTGTTTTTTGGGAGTCTGCTCTGTTTTCTCCTTGATGGGTCTGGCTAAAGATTTATCTTTTTTTTCCCCAAAAAAAACAGCTCTTGGTTTCATTGATTTTTTTTTCTATTGTTTTCTTGGTCTCTATTTTATTTATTTCTTCTCTGATCTTGACTATTTCCTTTCTTCTGCTGACTTTGTGCTTTGTTTGCTCTTCCTTTTCTAATTCATTAAGATGGTAGGTTAGTTCACTTATCTGAGATTTTTCTTGTTTCTTTAGGTAGGCTTGTATCACTATAAACTTTCCTCTTAGAACTGCTTTTGCTGCATCCCATGGATTTTATTTTTATTTATTTGTTTATTTTTGGACCACACCACAGGGCTTGCAGGATCTCAGTTCCCTGACCAGGGACTATACCTGGGCGATGGCAGTGAAATCACCAAATCCTAACCACTAGATCACCAGGGAACTCCCCATTCCAGAGATTTTAGGAAGCTGTGTTTCCATTTTCATTTGTCTCGAGGTATTTTCTGATTTCCTCTTTTATTTCTTCACTGACCCATTGTTTTTTAGTAGCGTGTTGTTTAGTCTCCATGTGTTTGTGCTTTCCCCATTTTTTTTTCCTGTAATTGATTTCTAGTTTCATACTGTTGTGGTTGGCAAAAATGTTTGATATGATTTTTATCCTCTTAAATTTGTTGAGACTTGTTTTGTGGCATAGCAATAGATTTATCCTGGAGAACATTCCATGTGCACTCAAAATTAATTGTATTTTCTGCTTTTGGATGGAATGTCCCTCAGATATCTATTAAGTCCAACTGGTCTAATGCAGTATTGAAGACCACTGTTTCCTTATTGATCTTCTGTCTGGATGATCTGTCCATTGATGTAAGTGGGGTGTTAAAGTTCCCTACTATTATTGTATTATTGTCAGTCTCTGTGTTTATATCTGTCAGTATTTGCTTTATATATTTAGGTACTCCTGTGTTGGGTGCATGTATGTTAATGAGTGTAATAGCCTCTTCTTGTATTGATTTCTTTGTTATCATTTAATGCCCTTCTTCATACTTTGTTATTGACTTTGTTTTAAGGTCTATTTTGTCTGATATGAGTATTGCTACTTATACTTTCTTGTAATTATCATTTGCATGAAATGCCTTTTTTCATCTCCTCACTTTCGGTCTGTGTGTCTTTAGCTCTGGAGTGAGTCTCCTATAAGCAGCATATAGATGGGTCTTGTTTTATTATCCAGTCATCCACCCTATGTCTTTTGATTGGATCATTTAGTCCCTTTACATTTAAAATGATTGTCAATAGGCATGTGCTTATTGAAGTTTTGTTACTTGTTTGCTGTTTTTGTAGTTCTTCTCTGCTCTTTTCTTCTTCTTTTAGTTTCTTCCCTTATGGTTTGATAATTTTCTTTAGTGGTATGCTTGTGTTCCTTTCTCCCTAGTTTTTTTGTGTCTGTGGTAGGTTTTTGGTTTGTGGCTACCATGGGGTTGATAAATGTTGATCTATAAGTATATCTACTGGTAGTCATTTAAATGACTGGTAGTCATTTAAGTTCAAACACATTTTTACTCCCCTCTCCCACTTTGTGTTTTTTTTTATTTCATATTTTACATCGTCATTTTATCACTTTACTGATTATTGTAATTATAGTTGGTTTCACATTCTTTTGTCCTTTAATCTTCATACTACCTTATTTAAATAGTTGATTCTCAGCCTTTGCTATATATTTGCCTTTACTGTTGGTATTTTTCTTTTCTTACAGATACTTCTTTTATAACCTTTTCTTTTCACCTTAGAGATGCCCCTTTAACATTTGTTTTAGAGTAGGTTTAGTACTGATGAACTCTTTTAGTTTTAACTTGTCTGAGAAGTGTTTTTTTGTTTGTTCATTTGTTTTAATCTCTCCTTCAATTCTAAATGATATTCTTCCTGGGTAGAGTATCCTAGGTTGAAGGTTTTCCCCTTTTAGCACTTAGAATATATTCTGCAACTCCTTTCTGGCCTGCAAAATTTTAGCAGAAAAATCAGCTTATAGCCTTATGGGGCTTCCCTTGTATATGACTCTTTGTTTTTCTCTTGCTGCATTTAGAGTTCTCCCTTTAACTTATTTTGCCATTTAACTTATGATATGTTTTGGTGTGGGTCTGTTGGAATTCATCTTGTTTGGGGCCCTCTTTGTTTCCTTTTCCTTGGATACCTGTTTCTTTCTTCAGGTTTGAGAACTTTTCAGCCATAATTTCATCAAATACATTTTCAACCCCCTTCTCTCTCCCTTCTCCTTCTGGGACCCCTATAATATGAATGTTGGTATACTTGATTTGTCCTAGAGGCCCCTTAAACTGTTCTTATTTTTTTATTTGGTTTTCTTTTTGTTGTTCTGATGGGGCAGTTTCCATTATTCTATCTTTCAGATCACTTATGCATTTTTCTGTGTCACCTACTCTGCTGTTCATTGCTTCTAGTGTGTTTTTTATTTCAATTATTATATTCTTCATTTTTGACTGGTTCTTTTTCATATTTTCTAGTTCCTTGTTAAATTCTCACTTTTTTCATCTATTCTTTTCCTTAATTCAGTTAGCATCCTTTGATAATGCTTTGAACTTTTTATCTGGTAAATTATTTGTTTCATTCGTTTTTTTCAGTGGTTTTATCTTGTTCTTTCACTTAAAACAAATTTCTCTGTCTTTTCATTTTGCTTAACTTTGTCTCTATGAAATTAGGTGAAACAGTTACCTATTGCGGTCTTGAAGGGGTGTCCTTGTGTGGGAGCATCCCTATATAGTCTGCATGTGCCCAGTGGCTTTGGTGGGAGAACTAGATCTGACATGAACAAGAGACATGTCTTTCTCCAAAGTGCGCTGGTAGCCATCATCTTGGTAATCAGTGTGGCTGGAGATGGGTGGTTAGGGTGAGAGCCAGGTATGACTCGGTGGTTCTCCTCTGTTCAGTGGCCAGCACCACCCTACTGTGGGTGAGGGCAGGTCCCAAGTTGCTGGAGCAGAAGCCCTGAAGGTCATGTCTGAGCTGGCTCCATTCTCTTTAAGTATGTGTGCTCCCTTATCTCATCACCAGCACCCTTGCCTCACAATGGAACAGTGCTGGAGCAAGAGGGGCTGGGACAGGCACTTGGCATGGGATTGGATGCAGGCTGTTGTGGCTCCAGCTGTAGTCAGAGACCCAAACTGCTTCTGATACACTGCCAGTAGTAGCTACCCCTTCCCTGGTCAGATGCTGCTTTGGGTCAGAGCTACCTTTGTCTCTCGGAGCTGAGCTCTCTCCTTGGCCACAGCATCCCTCACCCCAGTTTGCATCATGAAGCAAGTGGGGCCAGAACAGTTGCTTGGCTCAGGCTGGGGCACGCACCAGGGCAGTTGCAGGAAAGTGGGCCAGTGTCTCAATGCAGTTTCAATCTGCCCTCTCTGCCCTGTTCTGGGAGCAAGCAAGCATGTGTACACTCTTCATGAGTGGAGTTCACATTTCCCGCAGCCTTCCTGTTAGTCCTACCAGCCCTCCAACAAGCCAAGAGGATTCTTTTTCCCAACATGTGGCTCAAACCGCTTATTCTCCAGGGATTATCTCTGTCCATGTAATCCCCCTCCTCTTCTGAGTACTCTCTTAGGGGTACAGGTCCCAACCTGATCAGTTTTCTTCCCTTCCTACCTGATTCCATGTGGATGTTTCTTATAGCTTTGGTTTTAGAGGAGTCTATCTGCCAGTCTCCAGTTAGTTTTCAGTGAAAATTATTCCACATGTAGATGCGTTTCTGATGTGTTTGTGGGGGAACTTGAGTTCTACATCCTCCGACTCTGCCAGCTTGATTCACCCCCACCCAATAGCAATAATTGTTTACATTAGTTTTACTCTGGCAAAATGACTTCTAGACTAGCTAATATTTTTTTCCCCAACACTGGTGCTTAAAATTTATTATTTTCATTAATAGCAAATGGGTAGATATATTTATAGAGAACTGAATGTTTAATGAAAGTGGTACAAGCATACATCTTTGTCTTATTCATGATGTTATAGGGGAAGCATTTAATCTTTTGCATTAAATATATTAGCTATAGATTTCAAGTTCATCATCTTAAGGATGTTACTTTCTATTCCTAGCTTTTTCAGAGGAGTATTTCTCACAAGAATACAGGTTGAATTTCTGTTGATTTTTGCATATATTGATAAGATCATATGGTTTTCCTTTTTTAGTCTTTTAACAGAGTATATTACATTGATTTTGAGTATTAAATCAATTTGCATTCTTGAGATAAAGCTTTTTATCATTATATTATTCTGTGCTTTGAAATGTGCCTTGTCTAATATTTATACTGCCATGTCAGCTTCTTCTGGATTAGTGTTAACATGGAATATCATTTTATATCCTTTTAATCTATTTGATCTTTACATTTAAAATGTTTCTTAATGCAACATGTTGATTCTTAACTTTCATCAAATATGATAATCTCTGCCTTTTAATTTAATCTCTTCCTTTAAGTAATTTACATTTAATGTGATAATTGATTTAGTTGAATTAAACCTACCAACTTGATGTATTATTTTTAAAATTTATTTATTTATTTTTGTCTGTGTTGGGTCTGTTGCTGCGTGCAGTCTTTCCCTAGTTGCGGTGAGTGGGGGCTCCTCTTCGTTGTGGTGCTTGGGCTTCTCACTGCAGTGGCTTCTCTTTGTTGTGGAGAACAGGCTGTAGGCGGGCGGGCTTCAGTAGTTGTGGTACACTGGCTCAGTAGCTGTGGCTCACAGGCTTAGTTGCTCCACGGCATGTGAGATCTTCTCGGGTCAGGGCTCTGAACCCATGTCTCCTGCATTGGCAGGATACTTCTTAACCACTGTACCACTGGGGAAGCCCTGCTCCTCTTCGTTGTGGTGCTTGGGCTTCTCACTGCAGTGGCTTCTCTTTGTTGTGGAGAACAGGCTGTAGGCGGGCGGGCTTCAGTAGTTGTGGTACATACCTGGCTCAGTAGCTGTGGCTCACGGGCTTAGTTGCTCCACGGCATGTGAGATCTTCTCGGGTCAGGGCTCTGAACCCATGTCTCCTGCATTGGCAGGATACTTCTTAACCACTGTACCACTGGGGAAGCCCCTTGATGTATTTTTTTTAATTGTCCAATTTGTTCTTTGTTACCTTTTCTCTTTACTATTTTTGTGATTTTATGAAGTTCATTGAACTTCTTGTATCTGTAGGCTTATACTTTTCCTTTAATTTGGAAAATTCTTCAAATGTCTTTTCTGTTCCTCCTCTCCTTTTCTCTGGATACTCCAATTACATGCATGTTAGACAGATTTAAGTTGGATAGTTTGTATTGCAAGTTTTCAAGTTTACTGAGTTTTCCTCCTTCAGTATCTAATTTTCTAGTAATATCATTCAGTGTATTTTTCAACTGAGGAATTATAATATTTATTTTAGGAGTTTGCTTTGTAATTCTTTTTAAGTTTTCATGTTTCCACTTAACTGCTCAATTTTTCTTATACCTTTATAAACATATGAAACAAATATGTAATAGCTGTTTGAATGGCTTTGTGTACTAATTTTATTATCTATATTATTTCTGGGTCTGTTTTATTGGTTGATTTTTCTCCTCATTATGGATAAATATTTTTCTATTTTTTTCATGCCTGGAAATTTTTGATTAGAGTCCAAACATTGTAACTTCTGTCTTCTGGCTGCTGGATACTTTTGTTTTACATAAAATTATTTATTTTATTTATTTATTTTTGGCTGTGTTGGGTCTTCGTTGCTGCACTCAGGCTTTCTCTAGTTGCAGCAAGGTGGGGCTACTCTTCATTGCAGTGCATGGGCTTCTCATTGAGGTGGATTCTCTTGTTGCAGAGCATGGGCTCTAGGCACATGGGCATCAGTAGTTGTGGCATGCGGGCTCAGTAGTTGTGGCTTGCAGGCTGTAGAGCGCAGGCTCAGTAGTTGTGGTGCATGGGCTTAGTTGCTCCTTGGCATGTGGGATCTTCCTGGACCAGGGATCGAACCCATGTCCCCTGCATTGGCAAGTGGATTCTTACCCACTGAGCCACCAGGGAAGTGCTATCCTTTTTTATTCTCATATCATTTGACTTCTTTTTTTTCTTGGTTGCAGTTAAGTTTTTTGAAAATAGTTTGATCCTTTTGACATTTGCTTTTAAGCTTTGTTAATTCATATCAGAGCTGACTTTAGGACTAATTTTGTCCATTCCTGAGGTGATAACCATCTATGTACTCCACCTGAAGACTGTCGATAGTTTATTTCCTTTTTCTCAGAGACAATTGTCCTTGTTGCTTGTCAAGACTTTTCTACTATCGTCTATGCAAACAAATTCTGCTCTTAGTCCTCTGTTTGTCCTGGAGATTGTTCTCTCTGGTTTTTATACTGTTCTTTCCCCAGCCTCAAGTAGGTTCCTTACACATGTACACTGATTAGGACTCAGGTGAAATCTCATGAAACCCACTATAGATTTCTGGCTCTCTCTCTCTCTCTGTCTCTCTCTTTTTCTCTTTATCTCTCTGCAATTATTTCCTCTCCAGTACTTTTTTCTGTGAATTTTAGCTACCTTGGTCTCTCTGGACTCCATGTTCACTCTGTGTCCTCAACTCAGAGAGCTGGCTGGACTCCACATAGGTTTCCCCTGCTTGTGCTATGTCTTAGGAACTCTCCCTCAAATAGTAAGCTGAGCAATCATAGGACTCACTTGGTTTCCCTACTTTACTGGTTTCCTGATAATCCAGTGTTTTAAAACTATTTCATACATTTTGCTCAGTATTTTAATTATTTCAGTTAGGAGGGAAAACTTTCAAAAAATATTATTAATTCATAATATCTTAATGAATTAGTTTAGACATTCATGAATTTTTGTTAATTTATTTTAATGAATTATTTTAAATAGCAAGAAAAGTAGCAATATGAGTTAAATTTATAAAACCTACTTCGAAACATTTTTTAATTTGCAGTGGAGGTTGGAGAGATAAAGCAGTCTTTATTGCTATTTTAAGAAAGCTACCAATTAATTTAACTATTCGAGTTATTTCCAAAATAATTAATAAAAGAACAAATTATATGCACATATATCTCTAGGCTACCTATCCTGTGAACAATGTATTAGAGCATAACATTTCTAATAAGGAATTTTGAGGTAGGCTGCTTTCTTATGCATTGCCAAATAACTGCCTAAAGGGTTAAATGCACTTTTAGTGGGCCTGTTGATTGGACTGTGGATTTTGGTTGTCTGTTGTCATTAGTGCTTATACAGTTTAGCAAACTGGTTTATAGGCTGCCTCCACAGAAAGTAAAAGTAAACCTGTTACTGAGTACATTTCTGTTGCCATTTTTAAGGTTTTTATTAAGACCTTATGGTTGCAGTTCTACAGAGGAATTCTCTGTAGACATTCCTCAATATCTTTCAAAAAAACCTAGAACTATTCACTAAAAATGATATAGTTTTTATCTACTTTTTGGGTGTGAATGAAACATTATTTGGAAATGGTTAAAATCACTATTTATTCCAATGAAATGTCAAACATATATAATTTACCTCTAATTTTCCACAAAAGCAGAGGATGGGAAGTTCAAAATATCTTGGCTGAGACTGCATTAATGGCATTATGTTAACAAGTTTAGTAGCATGAAACAGTTAAATATTAGCAAATATTGACATATGACAGAATTTGAAGTAGCCATTACCCCGGTCTTTTCCAAATGTCATAGAACATTTTAATTACGCAAAACTCCATCAACTTTAACATTACTGGTGTAGCTCAAGGCAAACATCCTAGTTTGTCTTAAATCTGGGCTATTCACCCCAATTTTTTAAAAAAGACAACCATTGTTACAGTGTTTCCTAAAATTAAGGATCATGTACAGTATTCAAAAAATAACTATAAATTTTGGTATTGCTTTAATGGCACATGAATTAAAACTTCATTATAATGAAACTGCTGCTGAACATTCCCATTAATATCAAATGAATTCATTATGACCAGCACAGTTACAACGAATACTAAATGAATTAATAATAAATAGTGAACCATTTAAAGTATTGCCTAATTGTTTTATTTCATTTTTATGTATATTTTTGTCCTATTTTAACTGTTGCGTTAATAGAGAATGACATTAAGTAATTCATTTTCTTGCCTAATATTGGATAATGTGTTCACACTGTTCTCTGATGATCTGTGAATTTAACCCTTTCTGTTTCACCTCAACCTTCCCACCTATTACCTCCTTACTTGATACTACTACAGAAACTAGATGAGCACAATACAGCTTTAATTTGATATGAAGAATAAAGCATTCAGATAAAAAGCAACATTGTGCCCCAGTCATTTTTATGATATCCCTCGATGAGCCATACAGGTGCCTGAAAATGTAATCTGTTAAGTGGTCTGTTTAGATGCTGCAAAGAAACAACCACCAACAAAAGCATTTGCTCTTTTTTGGTTTGTTAGTTCATACAGGAATAATTGAGAGAAACACTTGTATAAAAGTCCTTTAGCTTAAAAAAAAGCACAATCGACTTATTATTTATTATCAAATGTTTTAAGTCTTGATTAACCATTTGCTTTTAAATTATTTACAAACCTGTTAAGTTCACTGAATATCAACTGCTTTGTCGCTGAGTAGCACTGTGTTGGCACAGACTTAACCTAGTTTCCATGACTTTGCAGGTTACAAGCTCTTCCCTTATGTTTGTCAAGTATCCAGTCTTCCTCCTCTCAAGCAATATTTACATCTTTAACTGTTAATCACAGGAATGCCTTTCATGTTGGCAACTTCCTCAGAAAGAACAACAGCCATAGGTTGTACTGTCTTCTGAAATGCCGTGCTCAGTCTTTACATGATTACTTTTTAAATAAGTAAACATTATCAACCAGAAAATTCACTTAAGACTCTATATTTCTGTCTTTGATAAGGAATCTCTGTTAATATGTCCTCTCTAATTCTGTATGTTGAATGGAATAGAAGTCACACTCTCAATGCAGCAGTATTTTTTCTAGTTCGTCTTCATTCTGTAACTTATTTATGGAACCTACATGGCCTTCATATATATTTAGGTTATGACCTCAAGTGATATCATTTGAGATTGATACAAGGTTCTTCTTTTCCCCAAATCTCCCCTATCATCTTCCACAGTGCTTGAGATTCCCTTGGTAAGGAATATGTTTGTAGATAATTGTAAAATTGTAGATAACTTCCAGTATGCCTCTGAGAACAGGACAATGAAAGGTATCTCATAAGTAGAGTGCTTCTAGTCATGGAGGCTCATGTCATGGATATCACAGCATTGTAACAAAATCCTGAAGAACCAAGAACCAAGCAGATGATTTTAGATGGAGATTTTAGGAGACAACCCTCATCTAATAGCTGGAAAGAGACAATCTGAGGCCTGGATCCCGAAGATGATATATGAGAGCAACAGACATTGCTTTGGGGTGCTAGACTAAGATGAAGGGTGTTTGGCAGAGAGTAAAATGGTACCAATTTAGAGAATATTTTTAAGAAGTCAAATGTGTTCCCTGAGCCTGTGATTCACTTATATTCAACATCATTTGTCCCAGCAGCCCTTTGATGTTTTCTTATCAGTCTTTTAAAACTGTTTCCTTAAACCGTATCTCTTTGGAATATTTTTTTTTAGAAAATCATATTTTCATTCTGGCTCTCAGAAATAATGGATTTCAAAGGTTCTTAAAATTGAAAATGCGTACATACTCTACATGAATTAAATACTGCTTGCTGTTATTTATTATATTTTTAAGTGATATAGTTAGTAAATTACTAGTAGGTAAGCCTCAATTTTACCATTGTGTAATAATTTAGTAAAAGTTTATAATAGGAGTTACTGTTTCCTTGGGTGCTTGGTATCATTTGGAATTTTAATGTAAGTTTTTCTGAGTCATAACTAAATGACCCGTTCATTCTATACTGTTAAAGGATGTTGAGTGGGGCAAGGGGGCCTTTCACATACTTATCTGAGAAGCATGGAGGATAATTTTGCTTCTATGATTGGGTATCAATAATGATTATGATAATATTCTTCTGTGGTCTTTATGCTTTCTAAGACTTTATGAAAGATTATCTAATCAAGTTGCCTAACATAGCTGTCATTTTTACGTTTGCTTTGGTGAAGGTCTACCTAAAAGAAGTAAAAATCCTCCTAGGCTAGGACTGTCCCCCATCCTCTTTCACTTAGAGTAATTATCCAGAGAATTTCAGTTTGCCTCTATTCTCTTCATGATGTGCTTTCTCTTTTGGGTGACTAAACCATTCTTTCTTTCTTTCTCCCTTTCTTTCTTTCTAGTAGACTTTTCCAACCCATTTCTTTAACTTAAATCGAGGAAGAGATCTTTGAAAAACCTTTCATCAAAGGGATGGCTGCCCAATCCCTGAGATTCTATCTCAGAACTTTTCATCATGGAGGTTTTGAGAATGTTTGATGCCATCTGTGCCTCAATTTTCCTTTCTTCTGATTTTTCTTTTTTTTTTTTTTTTTTTTTTTTTTTTTTTTTTATTGAGCTGAGGGGCCAGCCGAGCCAGGCTGTTGCCTCTGTTTTCTGCCAAAAGGAAAAAAAAAAAGAGAGAGAGAAAAATACCATGAACACTAAAATAAGAATTTTTTTTCAGTGTTTCTGGTACAAGCACTGTACGTTTCTACTGAGTTTTCTATAAGAATCTGTTTTTATCATCCTTAACAATAGAAAAACCACAAGAAAACTTGTGGTCTATTAGCAAAAAACAGAGGCCCTGGCAAGCTACAGAGCAGCACAATCCTACAGTTGGGAAGCTGGGCAGCAACCCAAGTTTGTCCACGCCTAAGAACAACACTGTCTGCTAAAATTACAGTTTTCCCTTTTCACAAACCTCAAAGTTGTGAAACTTTACTAACTTTAAGAAAAGAACAGTTGGCCATACAAAAGATACACTTCCAAATCCATCGAACAACTTACTTATACTTGCAAATGAACCACTTGGAGTGAGTCTTAAAATGTATTTGTTCCAATTATTCTGCTAAGGTAGCAAGCAGAAAGTAATCATCTTCTATGTATACTGTGAATAAGAGACTCCAAATGTTGGTTCCAAAGAAAGCATTTGACCAATAGTTGGTAAGTGGGAGTGTAAGAAATAGTGCTATAGAAATGATAGCCACACTTTCAAAAGCCAAGTGTGTTTTTGCAGTCTCTTTATGCTGAGTATGATATAATAAAATCAAATTAGGAAAGAGTCTTTTTTTTAAACTCTGTTACTCCCTGTTTCCACTGTTTTTATAGAGATAAGTATTAGTAATTAAACATCATGTAACTCATCATCAGATCAGATATGTTAATGGAAGGAAGATGTAGGTCAATATATGTTGGTATTCCATCAATAAATCGAGTTACATTGCAGAAAGTTTTTTACCAAACCTGAGGCAGTTATTAAATATCTATATCAGTCAAGGTCCGGTCAGGTGACTGACATCATGCCAGTTATTTGAATAGGGAAAATTTAATATGAAGGATTGTTTACTGGTAGAAAGTAGTCAACTACTGAGGAAGGGGAAGAGGGATACTAGGAGGTTCAAAAGTAGCATATCTCAGACAGATAGTTACTGCCTCCAGGTTGAGGAGAGGACAAGAAAGGAGCTAAGAATGAGGTGACTTCCTTTATCCCATGGCGAGCTTCAGACCTATTCAAAGAAAGCAAGGCTCTCACAGGAAGAGGCTGCTTGCTAGTGGTGATACACCTTTTCGTAGGATGTGGGCTGGCTCTTATCTGTAGAAGCATGCTCTGTTGCCCACTCCGCTGTGTGGGAGGTCAAAGCTGGAAGGAGCTGCAGGTAGAGGGTAGTCCAGGCTATAACTGGAGCTCCATGCAGGTAGCAGTGTTCCCATGCTGAATCATAAAAACTGAGGACAAGACCTGGAAGAGAAGTGTCTTATTGCTGTTATTGCCTTGCTGAGCCAATACAGGTTAGAGTGGATAGTTCAGCCTTGTGGCCTAAGAGTGGCAAATGTACATGAAACACAATATGAAAATTAAGACTCTATATTTACTATCATGACAAAAACATAAAAATCATTATTATGAATTCATAGATTTCTTTCAGAATTAATTTTGCTGGCAACTTGTGCCTTATAATCAGAAATATACTTCTTATATCCAGAATATTCTGTTTAAGTGAGTTATTTTTTTGTTTTCACAGAATTTAAAAATCACTTATCATCTTTGTATATTTTAAATTGTACTAAGAATGGTTTCAGGGTTTCATTCTTCATCTAAATTACCCCAATTTCCTTTTATCCTTCACCAGTCTCTTATTATATATAACTAATTTTCAAACTTCTCACATAGAAATATTCATGGAGAGAATTACTCTAGTTGTGGCCTAAATAAATGAGGACCTGTAAAATAACATTTTTATGAGATTTATTCATATACATATTCATTATATAATCAAATCTTTGATTATACAGATGTATATTTGTAGATGAATAGATGTTTTTCCAAAGACAACTTCCAGGTGGCCAACAGGCACATGAAAAGATGTTCAACATCACTAATAATCAGGGAAATGCAAATGAAAACCATAATGAGATATCACCTCACACCTCTCAGGTGATTATCAAAAAGTCAAAAAATAACAAATGTTGGCCATAGTGTGGATAAAAGTGAACGTTGTGCATTGTTGGTATGAATATAAATTGGTGCAGCCACTATGGAAAGAGTGTGGAGTTTCCTCGAAAAATTAAAGAATTACCATATGATCTAGCAATTCCACTTCTGGGTATTTATTCCAAAAACCTAGAAACAGTACCAAAAAATATATGTATCCCTATGTTTATTGCAGCGTTGTTTACAATTGTCAAGATATGGAAATGACCTAAATGTCCACTTACAGATTAATGGATAAAGAAGTGTAGTATATAGATACAGTGAAATATTATTCAGCCATGAAAAATGAAATCTTGTCATATGTGACAACATGGATAGACCTAGAGTGCATTATGCTAAATGAGATAAGTCAGATACAGGCATTTGCCTTATGATTTCACTTATATGTGGAATCTAAAAACAAAACAAAGCAAAGAGATTCATAGATATAGAAAACAAACTGTTCGTTGCCAGAGGGGAGGCAGGGAGCAGGTGAAATAGGTAAAGGGGATTAAGAGGTACATACTTCCATTTATAAAATACAGAAGTCACAATGATGTAATGTCAGCATAGGGACTATAGTACTAGTATTGTAATAACTTTGAATGGTGGCAGATGGTAACTAGACTTATGGTGACCACTTTGAACTGTATAAAAATATTGAATCTATAAGATGTATACCTGAAACTAATATGTTGTTATATGTTAGTTGTACTTCAATAAAAAATAATCTTCAACCTTTCAAAAAAAATATTTAAAAAAAGGTAGGTATTGTTTTCTAAAAGTTTCAAGGACCTAAAACATTCCTCTGCAATTTTGAAATAACCTGTAATATAAAGGCGCTATCTTCAATATTAAAAGAAAAATATGTATTTGTTCACCTTCCACAGTTGCTCTATGTACAAGGATAAATGTCGAAAAACAAAATTAATCACCACCATACAGTTTTATTGTTTTTTTATGCATTTTGTGGTATATATCATTGGGTGGGGACTATGTAGGGGATGCTCTAAGAGACGTCAGGGGATAGTCAGATGAAGCAAACAAAGATTTTGATCTTGAGGAGACCATTCTTGGGGGAGATAACCATGAAAATTATCACTGTGAAATGAGCTACGTGTCTGTCTCCCAGAACCGACCCTGACTATCCTATGCTAATGCTAATCCTATATTTTACTACAGTTTTAGTTGCATATTGTTGATGATGTGTAATGCTGAACATCTTTATATGTGCTTATTGGCCATCTGCATATCTTTGTGACGTATATTTTCTTTGTGAAGTATATTTTTTTATTCTTTTTGTTGCAATGGTAAATGGGAGTGTTTTCTTGATTTCACTTTCAGATTTTTCATCAGTAGTGTATAGGAATGCCAGAGATTTCTGTGCATTCATTTTGTATCCTGCTACCTTACCAAATTCATTGATAAGCTGTAGTAGTTTTCTGGTAGCATATTCAGGATTCCCTATGTATAGTATCATGTCATCTGCAAACAGTGATAGGTTTACTTCTTCTTTTCCGATTTGGATTCCTTTTATTCTCTGATTGCTGTGGCTAAAACGTCCCAAACTAAGTTGAATAAGAGTGGTGAGAGTGGGCAAACTTGTCTTGTTCCTGATCTTCGTGGAAATGCTTTCAGTTTTTCACCATTGAGGACGATGTTGGCTGCCGGATTGTCATATATGGCCTTTATTATGTTGAGGAAAGTTCCCTCTATGCCTACTTTCTGCAGGGTTTTTTTTTTTTT
>NW_020175324.1:518533-522352 GCF_003031525.2 Neophocaena asiaeorientalis asiaeorientalis | reverse complement strand
GTGCATAAATATTTACAATTGTTATATCTTCTTCTTGGATCGATCCCTTGATCATTATGTAGTGTCCTTCTTTGTCTCTTCTAATAGTCTTTTTTTTTTTTAATTAATTTATTTAGGGCAGTGTTGAGTCTTCGTTTCTGTGCGAGGGTTTTCTCTAGTTGTGGCAAGTGGGGACCACTCTTCATCGCAGTGCACGGGCCTCTCACTATCATGGCCTGTCTTGTTGTGGAGCACAGGCTGCAGACTCGCAGGCTCAGTAGTTGTGGCTCACGGGCCTATCTGGCTGCAGCACTAAGAGCCTTTCATCCACATGGCTCAGAATAAAAGGGAGAAAAAGTAGAAAGAAGGAAGGAAGGAAGGAAGGAAAGACAGAAAGAAAGAATGAAAGAAAGGAAGGAAGGAATGATGGAAGGAAGGAAGGAAGAAAGAAAGAAAGAAAGAAAGAAGATAAAATTAAATAAAGTAAGATAAAATAAAATAAAGTTTTTTAAATAAGAATTATTAAGAAAGGAATTAAAAAAAAAAAAGGATGGACAGAGTAGACAGGACAGGGCTAAAGGAGCAGCTGCTTCGGGGGGGTCTGGCTCACTCAGGCCGGGGGGAGGGAGGGGTGCGGATGCAGGGTGAGCCTGCAGCGGCAAAGGCCAGCGGGACGTTGCACCAGCCTGAGGCGCACCATGCGTTCTCCCGGGGAAGTTGTACCTGGATCCTGGGACCCTGGCAGTGGTGGGCTGCACAGGCTCCCCGGAAGGGAGGTGTGGAGAGTGACCTGTGCTTGCACACAAGCTTCTTGGTGGTGGCAGCAGCAGCCTTAGCGTCTCATGCCCATCTCTGGGGGCCGTGCTGATAGCTGCGGCTCGTGGCCGTCTCTGGAGTGCCTTTAAGCAGTGCTCTTAATCCCCTCTCCTTGTGCACCAGGAAACAAAGAGGGAAGAAAAAGTCTCTTGCCTCTTCGGCAGGTCCAGACTTTTCCCGGACTCCCTCCTGGCTAGCCGTGGTGCACTAGCCCCTTCAGGCTGTGTTCATGCAGCCAACCCCATTCCTGTCCCTGCATTCCGACCGAAGCCCGAGCCTCAGCTCCCAGCCTCGCCTGCCCCGGCGGCGGGTGAGCAGACAAGCCTCTCGGGCTGGTGAGTGCCGGTCGGCACCGATCCTCTGTGCGGCAATCTCTCCGCTTTGCCCTCCGCACCCCTGTTGCTGTGCTCTCCTCCGCGGCTCTGAAGCTTCCCCCTCCGCCACCCGCAGTCTCCACCCGTGAAGGGGCTTCCTAGCGTGTGGAAACCTTTCCTCCTTCACAGCTCCCTCCCACTGGTGCAGGTGTCGTCCCTATTCTTTTGTCTCTGTGGTTTCTTTTATCTTTTGCCCTACCCAGGTACGTGGGGGGGGTTTCTTGCCTTTTGGGAGGTCGGAGGTCTCCTGCTAGCGTTCGGTAGGTGTTCTGTAGGAGTTGTTCCACGTGTAGATGTATTTCTGGTGTATCTGTGGGGAGGAAGGTGATCTCCGCATTTTACTCTTTCGCCATCTTCCCTGATCCCCCTACCCATTTTTAAGATAGGGTTGTTGGTCGGTTTTTTTTTTTTCCAACTGAAAGTTTATATATTCTGAATACAAGTCTTTTCACATGTGTGTTTCATAAATATATTCTCCTAGTCTCTGCTGTGTCTTTTTATTTTCTGCACAGTGGAATGGAACTTTTTTGGGGGAATACATTAATATGCACTTTTTCTTTTTTGCATTTCTTGGTGCTTCATGCCCATTCTAGTCTTCAAGAGGCACTTGTTCATCTCAGGTAGAATTATTATTTTTGCATCAGGAATGAAAAATAAAGATGGTGTCAGTATGTAGCTTTTTATATATGGAAGAAAATTACGTCAGTCTCCAGAAAACAGTCGTTTTGAAAACCTGGATTTATCAAGAGAAAAGCCTTGTTTAGAGTTTTTTAACTCCTACTAATTCATCAAAGAATCAATCCTGGACTTCTATAAGATGTAAACTCTTAAAGTCATGAATAAAAATCCTGCCTTCCTTCCAAAGAGAATGTACTTGAGAATGTGAATAATTTGACACAGCGTTCATCCAAGTCCAGAGGAGAGAGGAATCAGAGAGCTCACACCTACAGTCTTGGCAAACTATGGGAAGAGTTTCAGGGAAAGCATGCCAATAAGCAAGAACATCGTGATGTCCTATCCAGACTGAAGTCCTGTGGACACCAAAGTAGAGAGGAAAGCAATCATCACTGGGGTTTTTGTCTTTTATCACAATCGTAACTTTGGCAGGGACCATTCCACTGATAGTTCAGTCCCAACCTAGGGTAATTACAGTAGAAACTGTAACAGTAGCATGGGTGTGACTGATTGAAGAGAGTGAAAAAGAACCCAAATTAGCATTCCTAGCATCCTTCTGTTCCTTTAGGTTTTGAAAATGTCTTAGTAATTCTTAAGCAACTTTGGAGTTGGGATGGAGATCAGATGTCAGGAATGTAGCAGAGATTGGACAAGGGTTGTCAAAAGCTACAAGGTGGGCCATCCAGACCTGAGAACAGTTGAATTCATGGATAGAGATTGTTGGGATGGGGTCCAGTCCACATAAGGAGACGGTCAAGCTGTTTAGGAGAACCACCAGTGCAGAGAACCCTCTTCCACTAGCTGTAGCAGTATCAGAGGATTACAGGTCTCCCAAGAATGCTGCCAGCCTGATGTCACCTCAGATGTCATCAGTATAGGAACTAGCTCAGTCACTCACTCTGCAATCTAGACCATCAAAGCACAGAAGATATCCATAAGCATCTGTAGTGTCCTTGCCTCTGACCACTATGTCATCTACAGTCTCGGATATAATTTGAGAGAAGTAAAGGGATATGGAGAAAACATGGCAGACTGAGAATTTGTCTGAAAGACTCTGAGTCAGCAAAGTGTGACTAAACCACAGGCAGGGAAGTGGTTAGAACTCCTCCCACCCTAACATTACAAAGGAGATGTAGTGGGTACAGGGGAAAGATTAAATTTGTAATCGGCTCTTAATGGTTTGCTGGATAATTTCTGAACTCTCCACGTTTGCTTGGACAACTATGTAATCTATGAATTTTTAGCTCTTGAATTTTAACTATTAGGAATAAGCCAGACACAAAATGTAAAGAACAGCTTTCTGAGCTTCCTCTCTCCTAATCGCTAGTCTTTCTCTTTTGATGTAGTGCCTTCTGCTTCCCACATCCAGCTTTCACGGTAGAAATTTTAAAATCTTAATTCATTCTTTCCTTATCTCAGGACAAGGGGGACGAGGTGTGAGACTGACTTAATGCAACTCTCCCAGTGCTTTAAAGCACCTCTGACTCCTTAGCTCAGCCAGACCCATCCTCCTCATCAGTGGTGATTTTATTCCTTTTCTCAGTCAAGTTTCCTCTACTGTTCCCTTGTGCACATTTGGATCCAGATTATGAACATGGATCAAGATCCATCTCCATTCACATAATATGATGGCTTGCCTTCTGTTTAAATATCCCTTAACATTTTTTTTGATAGCAGAATTTTTTTATTCAACTCTGAGAAACATTGGTTCCTTTTTTTAAAAAAAAAACTTATCTGAGTATAGTTGATTCACAATGCTGCGTTAGTTTCAGGTATACAGCGAAGCGAATCAGCTACACACATACACATATCCACTTTTATTTTTTTTAAGATTCTTTTCCCATATAGGCCACCACAGAGCATTGAGTAGAGTTCCCTGTGCTACACAGCAGGCTCTCATTAGTTATGGATCCTATATATAGTAGTGTGCACATGTCAATCCCAATCTCCCAATCCATCCCCCCCCCCCCCCCCC
>NW_020175324.1:417723-518468 GCF_003031525.2 Neophocaena asiaeorientalis asiaeorientalis | reverse complement strand
TATATGTAGTGGTGTGTATATGTTAATCCCAATCTCCCAATTTATCCCTCCCCCACCTATCCCCTGGTAACCACAAGTTTGTTTTCCACATCCATGACTCTACCTCTGTTTTGTAAATAAGCTCACCCTTACCCTTTTTTTTTTTTAGATTCCACATATAAGCAACACTACAGGATATTTGTCTGTCTGACCCACTTCTCTCAGTATGACAATCTGTAGGTCCAACCATGTTTGCTGCAATAGTAATAATAATAATAATCCCTTAATGTTTTCATAACACTTTATAACATTTGTAAAGTTTTCCCAAAGGAGCTATTTGCTGAAATCCCAAAGAGGACCACTAGGGTCCTAACAAGAATCTGGGTCTGGGCTCACTGAAACTAGTCTGTTACTGTTTTCTTTTGGCCTGTTCTCACGTCTTTTTGTCAACAACAGGAAATTAGATTGCTGTCCAAACCAATGGAAGACTAACCCTAAGAAATCTAGAGTGAGGTCAGTTGATAAAAACATATGTCAAGAATAAAATAGTGCAGACTAGAAACTACCTCGCTTCCCTTCCAACATGGGGAATCCCCTATTATATGCCTGTGATACTTAATACAGAACACTGTAGTGACCAGGTGTTTCCTCAATGAAGTCTCCATGCTAGAGACATGCATTTCCAAACACCTTGATTGAGTTTCCTGGCAAGCATTCATGCAAGTAAATATGTCGAGATTACCTTCATTGATGTGAAAGACTATGGGGAGACCCACTAATGGTAGGGTATTACCTTCTAATAACCACAGTGTTTACACTTATCATCCAGAAAGACAGAGAACCAGGCTGTTCCATTAAGCTGTCAATCAGAACTTATGAAGAACAGACTGTGTGTTACCAGTTTAAATGTAACAAGGCATGAAAATTATAGGATTTTGAGAATGTTAGTCATTCTCTTCCTCTAAAAAGAAGATTCAAGAAATTATTTTTTCTGAAGTCTTGAATATTTAGGCTCCCACAGGCTATTCATTTTTGTGCTTTTACAGTCATGTTTCCAGAAAAAGAGATATAGCTTGATCTCTTACATTTCTATAGTACTTTACAGTTTATAAGGCACTTGTATGTACACAACCTGCTTTCTAAATGATATTCTCTACAAAATATTTCCTCATCGCAGAACCGCAAATTCTAAAGATGTTTCTCAGAAGACTATTAGTTAGCTTTCAGAATAACAAATCAAATTTGCAATTTTTATAATGTTGCAAAAACATTTTGAATGTTTTTAGTGCATATTTGTATGACTTTGAGAAGAGCTAGAGTATTTTAAGTAACACTGTTAACTACTAATTTTTGGAGAAAAACAAGTTAATGGAGCAATAGGGTTTATTTGGTATAATAAGGCATTTCTGTCCATTATTTATAATTTTATTGGGAAATATGGGCTAATGCAAACAATTTTCATATATGAATAAAACATAAGGCAGAGTAGTAATTAATATAAAAGGATTCAACAGCACATAAAGGTGGTTAATATATCTACCTCTTCATATATCAATGCCAGTTATATTTCCTTGGAAGACACTAAAGATCAAAAATCAAGCCCGATCTTTAGTTTCATTCTCAGTTAACTTGAAGGTTTGCATAAAAAAGGAAATCAGGTTGACTGTGAACAAGGAGAATGAATAGCTCAGATAAAAAAGCTCAAGAGGGAAAAGTATACAGGAGGGAAAGTGGAAATGTGTCAGCTTGCTTGGCAGCAAAAAAGGTCTCCTTTAACGACTCCAAGTGGAACAATTTCTCCTACCTTGTCACAATGGAAGTTTGAGAGGAACATCAGTTACTTATGAAGGAGGCTGTAGGATCTTCAGAAGCTTTGATAGAAAAAGAAGTGATTATCTGGTGTGATAGAGAGGAAAGGAAGAATTAGAGGAGTTGTCAAAGTAATGTCCTGGTAGCACTGCTACTTGAACAGGAATTTTAGTGAGGTTCTTTTGGATGTATGGAAATAGGACTTACTGGTTTGTTCAAGACAGGCAGATGCAGATACTATTCAAAAAGGGACAGAGTTCCCATGGGAAGAACAAGAAATGGAGCAGAACCAGAAAATCATCATAACTGGAACTGGGTTCATGTCCCCTTGATGGAACTCAGCACAGGACTGTGTGGATTATCATCACAGTAATGCTTTATCTTTCATGATGATGTCTATAGCTGTGATCTCACTCTTTATATGTCTTCTCTTCCCCACATCCCTTTAATCTAAATGTTTTCTCTAGCTCACAGCTTCATTTTGCTCTTAGTTATAGCTTCTTCATAGACCCATACTTTGTGCATTTGTGGGAGGCCATTCTTCAGCTCTCTTTCACAAATGTCCCAATTAGCCTGCCAGATAAATTCATACAACCTTTGGGCTAAGCAGCTGTGACTTGGAGAAAGAGTGAAGACACATGGTTAGCTTGGCCTGGCTCTCCAGCAAGGGCTGTGGGTGGGGTAGATTTCCTTAGAAGGGCTATAGGCATTGTGTGTATTAAGATGGATAAACATAGAAAAAGACATACCTGAGAACACTATTGGCTTTCTTACTTGCCTGTGATATCTGAACTTCTGCTTGTATCTCTTGTGGTATTCTTCTAAGCTTTATATTTCCACATAATACTCTTTTCACTTCAAGGACTATGCCTGTTGGTATCAAGAACTTGAAAATATGAGAAAATACTCCGACGGATGAATGAATGAATGTTTTTCCACAATCTTGTCTAATAGATTAATTGATAATAGTGCTTACTGTACCACATTCTTCTGCCAAGCTGTCTTTTATATGGTTGCTGCTTCATAACACTCTGAATTATTATTGTGTGTTTCGTTTCTTGGGTATCCTGTTGTCATTTGAAGCTAATTTTAAAAACTTTGTTTCTGGTTAGGTTGCTTGTATTCCAATTCTTTGTTTTCGGTGATTAGTTTTGGTCATGTGAATGCTGTCAAAATGATGCTGATTAAGATACTGATATAGTCAAAATAAAGTTAAAGTCTAAATCATAACCAATTATTACAGACAGGTGGAGTGGAGGCCCTTTGCTAACCAAGAAGGACTTTTTAAAAAAAATTGATGAGAAAATTGTTTTACTGCATGTTAGTGCTGCATATGGACTTTTTTGAATAACCTGCATAATTGAGTCATTCTCTTCTTAATGAGTCACAGTACAAGAGCTATGCAGCATAGTGTTTATACTCACTGTTAGTACCATATTACCAGCTAAATTGTTGGAGTATCTTTTTTTTGGCAGATGACCTAATCATCATTTAATTGTGCCATACTAAGCTACAAAATTGTTCATGATCTCTTGCATGCCTTTCACATAAGAAATGAAGAATTAGCAGAGTATACATTTGTAGTATATGCTAAGAATTTTTAATAAGGTAGAGTGGAAACAATTCTGGGAGGATACAATTTATTATAGATTGGGATTTAGACAAATACAAGTGTGGCAAGGGAAATAGACTTTGGTATTTAAAGGCTGTTACTCTGAAGTGGAGCTTTGTGCCTACCAGCTTACCTTTTTCTTTGTAAGATACTCTGAATTCTGCCTTATAGTTAAAATGCTGCCATGAGAAAATCAATTCAAGTTTTTCTAGTCAAGTAAATTTATTAAACAAGTAATTATTGATTGGGAATAAAATCTGGCAAAATTTTCAAAGATTATGTCCTTTAGAATATACTTGCACATTCAAAAAATACTATAAATCGCATGGCCTGTGAAACTCTTAGTAACATGAACTAGAAAAAAAAAAGAACTTGAATCATGGCTGTAATGCGTTAGCCAAATTGAAACTAAAGAAAGCTCTGACTTGACCATTAAAAAGTTTATGTTTCATGCCATTTTTGCATCTAGCTTCAAAGTTCTTGGAAATTGATAGGAAAGTCAATATGCTTTTTCTTCTTCCAAAGCATGTTGCCACATATCTTTCTGTTTCCTGTGATGAGTCAAGGAAGGAGTTGGAAATAAGCTCAAAATTATTCATTCTTTATGCTACAGTATACTAAGCCAGAGATTCTTCGTGCAATAGGCACATTATATGCCATTTAAAAACTGATGTATCCCATGTTTTATTCCAGGAAATTATTAAACCAGATTCAGCCGTGAAGCTAATATTAGCGGTGAATAATAGCAAGAGCAATGCCATTCCATTCCCTGGACTATTGCTCCAAACACTAAATCAATCTCAATAAAATGTCCTAAAGACATTTCACGTGTCCTAAGAGGAATGAATAACCTATTAGCTTATTCGAGATGAGAGTTAAGTCTGCCACATGTTAAATCTACCTCTAACGTTTGAGCTGAATTTTTAAACAAAACAAAACAAAATCTGACGTTAGAGTAAATACTGTAAAGGAACGATTGAATAATTCAGGTAAGGGAGATTTCTTCCTAAATTTTAGATTTTGGAGAACAGACCTCTTTTCATAGGGTTCCAATTGACAAATGTCAGTTCAAAACTCACTCTATTCAAGGCAAAAAGAAGGTGTTATATAGAAGAAAGTAACTAAAATAATGTAGCTGTAATCTAAATACATGAAAATAATTTATGGGACAATAAACTAAACAAACAACCTTTCTAATCTGGCAACTATAAAATTCAATGAGAAGGAACACATGTTGAATTTTTAGCCTCTTGGTTGTCATATATAGACAGCCATGTCACATACAGGATTGAAATCACTCAATGTAGAGTTTCAGTGTTCATATAGCAATGACAAAAAGGAAAGCAATTATTTCAATTACAGAAGTTCATGTTACCAAAATTTGGATGTATATTTTGTATTCAGTAAACTAGCATCATAAATATACATATCAAGTTGGTTGGAGGTACTGTTGATCAAACATAAGGGAATAGTGTAATAAGGAAATTATGTGATTTTTTTTTTTTACGTCAACTTTTTTCTGAGCCTTAGTTTCCTCACTGAGTTGTTGTGAAACTTCCATGGCGTCGAACCCAGCGCCTGACATGTAAAATATTCTCAGCAATGGTTAACTATTATTACAAGTAGTCTCTTTCTCTCATATAAGTTTATTGACCTCCTTTTATATTTTCATATGAATGTTTCAATGTCCTCTAAGGTATAAATATTAAGTTTTTTATAGCTTCTTCCAGTTTATTCTTAAGAATTGATAGCAGTGATGAAAGATAAGAATGCATATGTAGGCACAGCAAAAATGGAAAGTTCAGAAACTAGGAAAATTTATTAATATATTTACTTTTCCTTTTATTCTTGTTTTTGAAACAGAATGAATTGTCAGCCTCTTAGTTGTCATATATAAATAGCCATGTTGCACATACAGAATTGAAATCACTCAATGTAGGGTTTCACCATTCATACAGCAATGAGAAAAAGGAAAGCAATTTGAAATTATTTCAATTATAGAAGTGCACGTTGCCAAAATTTGATGTATATTTTGTGTTCAGCAAACTAGTATAAATGTATCAAGTTTGTTGGTGGTCCTGGAGGTGTCTCTATTAACTGCCTTAACCATTTTTTCTTTTTTTTGGTTTATCTTACCACAGAGTTGTGGTAAAGATCAACTATTGAAAAGATATTTTATTGTTACTTACCAGTCCCTTTGGTGCATGTGAGTGACAGTCAAGTATCATTTTAAACTAGATATGATTTTTTTTTCTAAAAGCAATTCAGATTCTATTTGTTGGAATTATGCTGTATATCAGATATGATGAAATAAAATACTTTATTTCTTTGGAAAGAAGGATAAATTATAAATGCAAAGTTTATGTAGTATTTATTTTATAAAATCATTTTGACTTGGAAGTATTTGCAAACTAAGATTTCTCCACACTATTAATTTTATTATTTTTATGTACAAAGCTAAACTGGGAAAAAAGTGAAAAATAATTCTCACTAACAAGGAATGGAATTATTATTGATACATCAAAATAAGCCAAATGTTAGAATAGTTAGCCGAAGTTAATAAAAGGATAATAATTTCATTAAAACACACTTTCTATGTATAAAAACTCTCAAATATTCATTTTAGTAAGCAAAATAAAAATCATTACTGTTATTGAATTTTCATATAATATATATTTATAAATAATTTGTGTGTTTTTAAATAAAGCTATAATTTTATGTATGTAAAACACAATTATTACTCTGAACAACTTATTACATTTTAAAATACAGAGGAGGATTTAAACTATTATTTCTCTGAAAGAAACTTCACATTGCATTTATTGATCCAATCTAATTGGTTTGGTTTTAAGTCAATAATTTTCTATAACAAAACAAGAATTAAAAT
Organism: Neophocaena asiaeorientalis asiaeorientalis; assembly: GCF_003031525.2. Lineage (NCBI taxonomy): Eukaryota > Metazoa > Chordata > Mammalia > Artiodactyla > Phocoenidae > Neophocaena > Neophocaena asiaeorientalis. The sequence goes on along the minus strand of NW_020175324.1, from coordinate 512,181 downwards.
TTTTCTTTCATAAACTGCATTTTAGAATTTATTGCAGATATTAAAAAAATCTTTAATTTTCCACAAATTTGCTTCTCTAGTAAATTTAAAATTATTAATAAACAAAAGTACTTGATAAAATTAAATTCAACTATTTAGGTTGCAAGAGTCTTAGAAAATCCATTTTTGAGGTATTTCTCACAAGAACAACAATTTAGCTGGTAATTCCCTATTACATTCAAATTGTTAAAACAGCTGTTTTGCTGTTTTTCTTTTTTAATAAATCCTCCTAGATGATCAACATTTCTTTGTATAGTTTAAGTGTATATTTTCATAATTTACTTAATTTATCATACTTATGATCAATTTAGATTTTTCTATTTAAGACATAAAATAGAAAATATCAAATAACTTGGCACTACCTATTAGAAAGTAAATTAAAATGAAATAAATGCAATAATTTTGATGGCCTTATACTTTCAAAATAGGATTAAAATCTAATATTCTGTACGTGAAAAATCTAATTTAAGGTCCTAACCCACGGATTAAACTCTTACTAGAAGGTTCCTTTGATTTCAGGAAAAAAGGATTATTATTTCTGAAGAAATGAATTTTATTTTTTCCTCTGGAAAATTCTAAATGTGCAGATGACCAGCTAATCTAATTAAAGAGATAATCTGACCTCAGTTTACCTGATTTATTTGACTTCTCATGTGAATTCTCCAGTCTTGTTTTTTTCCTATAACCTAAGCCACAAAAATATTATGAGAATTAGTAAAAACAAATCAGTAATTTGAGAGCATAGATTTTTTCAGGATAATCCTCTCTATGGTACTATATTTGGCAGATGTTGTTGCCCAATAAAAATATTTTCACTTATGCTACATATTTTTTAAATTGTGTTTCACATTCTAGATCTGTGATTTGTGTGTGTGTGAAACACTGCTCTCTTAGTAGCATAGTTGTCATTGTTTATAACATTGATTCTTAGTTGTAACTTAGATTCTTTTGATAAGCCTCCAATCTCATCTGCACTATCAGACTTCAAAAAATCAGCCTGGAGATTTGGATGTTGATTCTGGACATTAAAGAGTTGTCCAGATTTTGCCAGTTCCAAGGGGAATTTCTTTTTCTTAGAGGTGAGTGAATAGATTCTATATACTAGGAGAGAGAGTATAAACATGTGAGAAGAGATAAGCATTTGAGTAATATACAGCAGTGAGGCATATGATTACAGCTATGATGGGCAAAGTGAAATGTCAGTTTGATTCCCTTTCTAATTTTCTCTCTTCCTCCTTTGCATATAAAAAGAAAAAATATAAACTAATATTCCTAGAGTAATACTGTAATTTATTTTATATCATTTATCTTTCATGTTAACTGGTATATTTGCCAAATCGGATTGCAGACATATAAACCAAAACCACTTTGCAGAATATATATTTATTAGAATATTCAGGATTGCAAAAGATATTAAATATCTTGTGCATGGAGAGAGAAATGGAGAGGTGGCTTGAAGCTAAGGAAGGTCCCCTCCCAATCATCCCAGGGTACAATCAAAGAAAAGGAATGGCCCTTGACTACTTTCCCCTCTCCTTTTCAAGAAAATCCCTCTTTAGTTCATTTCTTTTCCCTGTGGTCAGGTTGGCTGCATCTCCAAACACTTGTAAGTACTGTATATTCTGACATATCCTGAAGTCATACATTAGCGCCTTTTCATTCAGCGAAGAGTGAGAACAGATATCTTTTGGCAGCTGACAGCAGGGAGCAGGCAGAAAGAAGGGGAAGGAAACTGGAGGACGGGATCACTGGGGTGGCCTAGTGGCTAGCAGGACTAATGCACCAGCTGTGAATAACCCTTTTTTGCCTATCTACCCAGCAGATGTCTCTCTGTCATTGCCGTGTCCTCAAGCTATCCTGGTAAATCGTTTGCTCATTGCAACTGAGGCACAAATGTGGCAATTGAACCTCTTCACAGCTCAAAATTGTTGATGTGTACACGGAGGAGGGCCCTGTGGTTGTACCGTACCCTGGCAGAAGCGGGGAGGAGCTTAGGGGGAGGCACCAGAGAAAGAGAATGAGGAAAAGGACGCAGGAGCCAGAGAATGTAGTGAAATGTCAAGGTTACCTTGTTTTGCCTGGAGAATTAAAAGGAAGGGCATATCAATGTCTGCCTCTATTTAGTCTTTTGACTCTCTTAAACTGAAGCAGCCCCTTGCTGCCCTGCTAGATATACGTATCACTTTGAAAGATTAAAAAATGAAGAATGCAATGATCTGTATTGTGTATATGCTTTATTCTGTGGACAGAATGTTAATAAATATACCGTGAGCCTGCGAAGTTTGCCAATATAAATAGTGTGGCATTTCAAAGTCTGTCAGTAAATGTAATTGAATTTTTCAATGTAAAAATACAGTTCAGTTATAAATTGGAGTCATGCTTGACATTAGTTGGGCATTAGAAGACATTAATTAGACACTGCTCACTTCTCTCTGGTTTCTTCATATTAAATGAAATTATCGGAAAAGAGAAATTTGCAAGCATGCAATTTAGAGATTTTTATTCTCAAAAACAAGTTGCCTGGTAATTTTTAGCGGAGGAATAAATGCTTTTTTTTTTTTTTTTCAAAAACCTTGTCAGTGAGCTGTCTAAAACGTGCCCTTCCCAATATGAACACAATACGGAAAAGCTAATCCATTTTAATACTTTGTAATGATAATAAGCTACAGTGAACAAGTAGCCTAGGGAAAAGATAGTAGTAGTCACCTTTAAACAGAAAGAGGAGAATAGCAAGTAATTGTACATTTTTACACTAGGCTGATGACAACATTTCCTGTGACTTTGAACTTACTTCGGCTGTCACCAGCCTGGCAAATATTCTGCATATCAATCAGACAGTTGTATTTCTTGCATGACATTTACCGCATAATGTAGACATTTACTTATGTGATCCTTGTATGTAAGCACACTGTTTATATGTAAATTATTGTGTTCCTCCATGCTACAGATGCTGCATGTAGAACTGTTACGACATTTAGATCTCAATACTGCATACAATTTTCATTTATTGCTATTATTCTTGCTTAAATCTGTTTTCCTCCTTCTTTGGCATGTTTCACCCCTGAGTGTGTGGTTTATGGGGTTGTGCAGTGGTATCTGTGTGTTTTCCAGCAGTTAATTCTATTTCTGGAAACTCAGTCCATTAGAAAAATCTAATTTTTCTTGAGGATTTGTCATGTTATTTCTTGTTTCATGTTTAACAAAATATTGTAGTTAATTACCACAAAAAGAAGCATATCCAGCTATTGACTTAATTTGAGTAATTTTAATGTATCCTGGGCATGTTTGTGTAGTTTTTTAGTTCCTGTTACCTTGATTTTGGGGGGAAATATTATTTGGGGGGAGCAGATGTTTTAAGTTTTCAATTTAAAATTTCTAAGTATCTAGGACCTATTCTCATTAGCTTCCTTCCAAAGAGCTTATTCTTTAAATATTTTAAATTACTTTTTCTGAAATAAATCAAGTATCCCCCACATGGCATAATGTATGTTACTTATAAATATCTTTATTGATACCATTTTCTAGCTGGATTCCTCTCCAAGGTAAGCTGTTTTTAAATTTAATTTTTATTTTATATTGGGATATAGTTGATTTAACATGTTGTGTTAGTTTATTGTACAGCAAAGTTGTTTAGTTATACATATATCCATTCATTTCCAGATTCTTTCCCAATATAGGTTATTACAGAATATTTAGTAGAGTTCCCTGTGCTATACAGTAGGTTCGTTTTGATTATCTGTTTTATATATACTACTGTATGTATGTTAATCCCAACCTCCTAATTTATCCCTCCCCCCCTACCTCTCCCCTTTGGTAACCATAAGTTTGTTTTAGAAGTTTTCTGTATCATCTTTTTAGATTCCACATACAAGTGATATCATATGATATTTGTCTTTCTCAGTCTGACTTACTTCACTCAGTATGACAATCTTGAGGTCCATCTGTGCTGCTGCAAATGGCATTATTTCATTCTTTTTATGGCTGAGTAATATTTCATTGTATATATACACACCACATCTTCCTTACCTATTCTTCTATCAATGGACATTTAGGTTGCTTTCATGTTTTGGCTATTATAAATAGTGCTGTAGTGAACATTGGGGTGCATGTATCTTTTTGAATTATGGTCTTCTCTGGATACATGACAAGGAGTGGGATTGCAGGATTATATGTTAGCTCTATTTTTAGTTTTTTAAAGAACCTCCACACTGTTGTCCGTAGTGTTTGTACCAATTTGCATTCCCACCAACAGTGCAAGACAGTTCCCTTTTCTCCACACCCTCTCCAGCATTTAATGTTTGTAGACTTTTTGATGATGGCCATACTGTCTGGTGTGAGGTGATACCTCATTGTAGTTTTGATTTGCATTTCTCTAATAATTAGCTATGTTGAGCATCTTTTCATGTGCTTTTTGGACATCTGTATGTCGTCTCTGGAGAAATGTCTATTTAGATCTTCTGTCCATTTTTTGATTGGGTTGTTTGTCTTTTTGATGTTGAGTTGTATGAGCTGTTTGTATATTTTAGAGATTAATCCCTTGTCAGATGCATTGTTTGCAAATATTTTCTGCCATTCTATGGGTTTTCTTTCCATTTAGTTTATAGTTTCCATTGCTGTGCAAAAGCTTTTGAGTTCAATTCGGTCCCATTTGTTTTTATTTCCATTCCTCTAGGAGGTGGGTCAAAAAGGATCTTGCTGTGATTTATGTCAAAGAGTGTTCTACCTATGTTTTCCTCTAAGAGTTTTATAGTATTTAGTCTTACAGTTGTGTCTTTAATCCATTTTGAGTTTATTTTTGTGTATGGTGTTAGAGAATGTTCTAATTTCATTCTTTTACCTGTAGCTGTCCAGTTTTCCAGCACCAGTTATTGAAGAGACTGTTTATTCCATCACATAATCTTGCCTCCTTTGTCGTAGATTAATTAACCATAGGTGCGTGGGTTTATCTCTAGGCTTTCTATCCTGTTCCATTGATCTATATTTGTTTTTATGCCAGTACCATACTCTTTTGATTACTGTAGCTTTGTAGTGTTGTCTGAAGTCAGGGAGCCTGATTCTTCCAGCTCTGTTTTTCTTTCTCAGGATTGCTTTGGCTATTCGGGGTCTTTTGTGCTTCCATACAAATTTAAAATTTTTTTGGTCTTATTCTGTGAAAAATGCCATTGGTAATTTGATAGGGATTGCATTGAATCTGTAGATTGCTTTGGGTAGTGTAGTCATTTTCACAATGTTGATTCTTCCAATCCAAGAACGTGATGTATCTTTCCACCCGTTCATGTCATCTTCGATTTCTTTCATCAACATTTTATATTTTTTGGAGTACAGGTCTTTTGTCTCCTTAGGCAGGTTTATTCCTAGGTATTTTATTCTTTTTGATGTGATGGTAAATGGGAGTGTTTCCTTAATTTCTCTTTCTGATCTTTCATTGTTTGTGTATAGAAATGCAACAGATTTCTGTGTATTAATTCTGTATCCTTCAACTTTATCAAATTCAATGATGAGCTCTAGTAGTTTTCTGGTGGCATCTTTAGATTTTCTATGTATAGTATCATATCATCTGCAAACAGTGACAGTTTTACTTCTTTTCCAATTTGGATTTTTAAAATTTCTCTTTCATCTCTGATGGCCACGGCTAGGACTTCCACAATTATGTTGAATAATAGTCATGAGACTGGACATCCTTGTATTGTTCCTGATCTTAGAGGAAATGCTTTCAGTAGTTCAGCATTGAGTATGATGTTAGCTGTGGGTCTGTCACATATGGCCTTTATTATGTTGAGGAAAGTTCCCTATATGCCTACTTTCTGGAGAGCTTTTATCATGAATGGATCTTGAATTTTGTCAAAACCTTTTTCTGCATCTATTGAGATGATCTTTTGGTTTTTGGTCTTCAATTTGTTGATGTGGTGTATCACACTGATTGACTTGCAGATATTGAAAAACCGTTACATCCCTGGGATAAATCCTACTTGATTGTGGTGTATGATCCTTTTATTGTATCGTTGAATTCAGTTTGCTGATATTTTCTTGAGGATTTTTGCATCTATGTTCATCAGTGATATTGGTATCAAGGTTATGGTGGCCTCATAGAATGAGTTTGGGAGTGTTCCTCCCTCTGCAATTTTGTTGGAAGAGTTTGAGAAGGATAGGTGTTAGCTCTTTTCTAAATGTTTGATAGAATTTGCCTGTAAAGCCATCTGGTCCTGGACTTTTATTTGTTGAGAGTTTTTTAATCACAGTTTCAATTTCAGCATTGGTGATTGATCTATTCATATTTTCTATTTCTTAATGGTTCAGTCTTGGGAGATTGTACCTTTTTAAGAATTTGTCCATTTCTTCTAGGTTGTCCATTTTATCGGCATATAGTTGCTTGTAGCAGTCTCTTATGATCCTTTGTATTTCTGTGGTGTCCATTGTCAATTCCCCTTTTTCATTTTTAATTTTATTGATTTGCGCCCTCTCCTTTTTTTTTCCTTGATGAGTCTGGCTAAATTTTGTTTATCTTTTCAAAGAACCAGATTTTAGTTTCATTGTTACTTTCTATTGTTTTCTTCATCTCTAATTTATTTCTGCTCTGATCTTTATGATTTCTTTCCTTCTACTAACTTTGGGTTTTGTTTGTTGTTCTTTCTCTAGTTGCTTTAGGTCTAAGTTTACGTGGTTTATTTGAGATTTTTTTTTGTTTCCTGAGGTAAGATTGTACTGCTATAAACTTCCCTCTTAGAACTGCTTTTGTTGTGTCCCATAGGTTTTGGATAGTTCATCATGTTTTCTTTTTTTTTTTTTGCGGTATGCGGGCCTCTCACTGTTGTGGCCTCCCGTCGCAGAGAACAGGCTCCGGACGCGCAGGTTCAGTGGCCATGGCTCACAGGCCCAGCCGCTCCATGGCATGTGGGATCTTCCCGGACCGGGGCATGAACCCGTGTCTCCTGCATCGGCAGGCGTACTCTCAACCACTGCGCCACCAGGGAAGCCCATGTTTTCATTTTTGTTTGTCTCTAGGTATTTTTTGATATCATCTTTGGTTTCTTCAGTGATCCATTTGTTGGTTAGTAGCATATTGTTTAACCTCCACATGTTTGTGTTTTTTACAGTTTTTTTCTTGTCGTGGATTTCTAATCTCATAGTGTTGTGGTCAGAAAATATGATTAATATGATTTCAGTTTTCTTAAATTTACCAAGGTTTGCTTTGTGGCCCAGCATGTGATCTATCTAGGAGAATGTTCCATGTACATTTGAGAAGAATGTGTATTCTGCTGCTTTTGGGTGGAATGTGCTATAAATATCAATTAAGTCCATCTGGTCTAATATGTCCTTTAAGGCCTGTGTTTCATTATTGATATTCTGTATGGATGATCTGTCCATTGATGTAAGTGGGGTGTTAAAGTCCCCCCACTCTTTTTTTTTGCGGTACGTGGGCCTCTCACTGTTGTGGCCTCTCCCTTTGTGGAGCACAGGCTCAGAGGCCATGGCTCACAGGCCCAGCTACTCTGCGGCATGTGGGATCTTCCTGGACTGGGGCACGAACCCATGTCCCCTGCATTGGCAGGCAGATTCTTAACCACTGCAGCACCAGGAAGCCCAAAAGTCCCCCACTCTTATTGGGTTATTGTCAATTTACCCTTTTATGGCTGTTAGCATTTGCCATATATATTGAGGTGCTTATATGTTGGGTGCATATATATTTACAATTGTTATACCTCCTTCTTGGATTGATCCCTTGATCATTATGTAGTATCCTTCTTTGTCTCTTGTAACAACAGTCTTTATTTGAAAGTCATTTTGCCTGATATAAGTATTGCTACTCCAGCTTTCTTTTGATTTCCATTTGCATGGAATAGCTTTTTCCATCCCCTCCCTTTCAGTCTGTATGTGTCCCAAGATCTGAAGTGGATCTCTTGTAGACAGCATATATACAGGTGTTGGTTTTGTATCCATTCAGCCAGTCTATGTCTTTTGGTTGGAGCATTTAATTTGATTACGTTTAGGTAATTATCAATATGTATTTTTAATAGATCTTTATTGGAGTATAATTGCTTCACAATATTTGTTAGTTTCTGCTGTACACAAAAGTGAATCAGCCATATGCATATCCCCTCTCTCTTGAGCCTCCCTCCCATCCTCCCTATCCTACCCCTCTAGGTCATCGCAAAGCATGGAGCTGATCTCCCTGTGCTATGCTGCTTCTTCCCACTACCTATTTTACATTCGGTAGTGTATATATGTTGATGCTAGTTTCACTTCGCCCCAGCTTCCCCCTCCCATCCTGTGTCCTGAAGTCCATTCTCTATGTTTACATCTTTATTCCTGCCCTACAACTAGGTTCATGATTACTTTTTTTTTTTTTTTTTTAGATTTCATATATATGCGTTAGCATATGGTATTTGTTTTTCTCTTTCTGACTTACTTCACTCTGTGTGACAGACTCTAGGTCCATTCACCTCACTACAAATAACTCAATTGTGTTTCTTTTTATGGCCGAGTAATATTCCATTGTATATATGTGCCACTTCTTCTTTATCCATTCAGATCTTCCTGGACTGGGGCACGAACCCATTTCGGACATTTAGGTTGGTTCCATGTTCTGGCTATTGTAAATAGTGCTGCAATGTACCACAACATGTATGTTCTTGTTAATTGTTTAGGATTTGTTTTTGTATGTCTTTTTTCTTTACTTCTTCTTTTGTTCTTTATCAGGCAGATTGCCTATCTCCACTTGACTTAGCTGTTCTGGGGTTTTATCTTGTTCCTTCATATGGAACATATTTCTCTGCTGTCTCACTTTGTCTAACCTTTTCTGTTTGTGGTCTCTTTTCTGCAGGCTGTAGGGTCGTAGTTTCTCTTGCTTCTGGTGTCTGCCCCCTGGTGGCTGAGGTTGGTCCACAGACTTGTGCAGGCTTCCTATTGGGCGGGACTAGTGCTTGCCAGTCCACCAGTGGGTGGAGCTGGGTCTTTCCCCTCTGTTGGGCAGGGCCACCAGAGACAGGTGTTAAGAGACAGCTGTGGGCTCAGGATGACTTTTGGTGGCCTGTCTGCTGATGGGGGTGGGGGGGACTGTGTTCCAATCTTGTTGGTTGTTTGGCCTGAGATGTCCCAGCACTGGAGCCTGCAGGCTGTTAGGTAGTGCCAAAATAGTGACTTCCAAGAGAGCTCACACCAAGGAATATTCCCTGGGGTCTCCAACACCAGTGTCCTTATCCCCACAGTTAGCCACAGCCACACCCCCTGGATCCCCAGGAGACCCTCCAAGACCCACAGGCGGGTCTGGCCCAGGCTCCTATGGAGTCACCCTTTTGCCCTGGGTCCCAGTGCACATGAAAACTTGTGTGTGTCCCCAAAGAGTGGAGTCTCTGTTTCCCCTAGTTCTTGCAGCTCCTGCATTCAAGCCTCACTGGCCTTCAAAGACAAATACTCTGGGGCCTCCTCCTCTTGATGCCAGACCCCCAGCCTGTGAAGCATGCTGTAGGGGCTCAGAACTCACTCCTGTGGGAGAACCTCTACAATGTAACTATTTTCCTGTTTGTGGGCTGCCCGACTGGCAGGTATGAGATTTGATTATATCAGGAAAGTGCCCCTCTTACCATCTCATTGTGGCTTCCTCTTTGTCTTTAGATGTAGAATATCTTTTTTGGTAGGTTCCAGTCTTTTTTTGCTGATGGTTCTTCAGCAGTTAGCTGTGATTTTGGTATTTTTGTGAGAGAGGTGAGTCCTTCTACTCTACCATCTTGTCTCTTCCCTCCCAAGGGTATTTTGATTAGGGTTCATCTTTGGGGCTGGTGGTTATTTACTTGGTTTTAATTAAAATTCTTTAGATTCACTCTGCTTTCTATGAATAAGCTCCCAATAAGTGTTAGCCCTTTTTATAGCTAAATAAAACACATCTTTGAATATAAATGCCTTTGATTCTAAAATAACTAAGACTTTTAGATTCTGCTGAAATATGTTCAGTTGTAACACAGTAACACTTTTGTCTGCTTTCTGATATTTGTGAATGGATTAATTAATAATTAGCCTCCATGAATATCCAGAGAAAGCAGTCTGGGTCCAGGGACTGGGAAGAAAGAAAAATAATTTTTTAAATAAAAATACTGAAAAAAGAAATGGAGTAAATAATCTTTCCTATTTAAACAAAATAACACTTTACTTTTATAATGCCCAACCCAATACTCTAATTCCATGGCTAAGAAAACTAAGCCTCAATAAAAGGAGGTGCTAAGTTGTGGCAGTGATGGCTAGCTGATTCCTACCAATTGACTGATGCTTAGTCACTAAACTAGAAACTTACCCAGATTTTGCTTCTGGACTTAGTCATGTGACTAGTTTTGGCCAAAGTAATGTAAACCTGAATTGATGTACATCACTTCTGGGCTGACATGATGGTACTCTGAGGTCTCCTCATCTCTGCCAGATACATAAAACTGAAGTGACTTTCCAGTCACAAAAGTATGGCCACAGTATGGAAGTGGCTTCAGTTTCTGAGTTACCTCTTTGAAAGGACAGCTCTGGAAACATCAAACTAAAATGAAAATATGTATAGCTATGTAATGGTCTAAATATTGCAATTTGGGCATTGTTTTAGCCACTAGCCCTCCCTATTATAGCTGTACACTAATATTTACTACCTCCTGTGTATATTTATTTTATCTTCACAATATCCTTATAAAATAGATATTAAGATCTCTAATTCACAGTAGAGACATGTGAAGCTTACTATGTTTGATCATTGACTTGTCTAATACAACAGAATCAGAATTTTTTTATTGAAGTGTATTTGATTTACAATGTTGCATTAGTTTCAAGTGTACAGCAAAGTGATTCAGTTATACGCACATAGATATCTATTCTTTTTCAGATTCTTTTCCTTTATACATTATTATAAAATATTGAGTAGAGTTCCCTGTGCTACATAGTAGGTCCTTGTTGGTTATCTATTTTATATATAGGAGTGTGTATATGTTAATCCCAAAATACTAATGTATCCCTCTCTACCTTTGGTAACCATGCATTTGTTTTCTGTGTCTGTGGGTCTATTTCTGTTTTGTATATAACTTCATTTTATTTTTTTTTAGATTCCACATATAAGTGATATCATCTGATATTTATCTTTCTCTGACTTCACTCAGTATGACAATCTCTAAGTCCATCCATGTTGCTGTAAATGGCATTATTTCATTCTTTTTATGCTGAGCAATATTCCGTTGTACATATGTACCACATCTTCTTTATCCATTCGTCTGTCAACGGACATTTAGGTGGCTTCCATGTCTTGGCTATTGTAAATAGTGCTGCACTGAACATTGGGTGCATGTATCTTTTCGAATTATATCTGTCTTTTCAAGATATATGTCCAGGAGTGGGATGGTAGGATCATCTGGTAGCTCCATTTTTAGTTTCTTAAGGAATCTCCATTCTGTTTTCCATGGTGGCAGCACCAATTTACATTCCCACCAACTGTGTTGGAGGGTTCCTTTTTCTCCACATTTATTATTTGTAGACCTTTATGATGGTGGCCATTCTGACTGGTGTGAGGTGGTACCTCATTGTAGTTTTGATTTGCAGTTCTCTATTAATTAGCTATGTAGAGCATGTTTTCATGTGCCTTTTGGCCATCTGTATGTCTTCTTTGGAGAAATGTCTATTTAGGTCTTCTGCCCATTTTTTGGATTGGGTTGTTTCTTTTTGTGATTTTGAGCTACATGAGTTGTTGGTATATTTTGGAGATTAATCCCTCGTCAGATGCATCGTTTGCAAATATTTTCTGCCATTCTGTGGGTTGTCTTTTCATTTTGGTTTACGGTTTCCTTTGCTGTGCAAAAGCTTTGAAGTTTCGTTCGGTCCCATTTGTTTATTTTTGTTTTTATTTCCATTACTCTAGGAGGTAGGTCCAAATGGATCTTGCTGTGATTTATGTCATAGAGTGTTCTGCGGAGGTAGGTCCAAATGGATCTTGCTGTGATTTATGTCATAGAGTGTTCTGCCTATGTTTTCCTCTAAGAGTTTTATAGTGTCTGGTTTTACATTAAGGTCTTTAATCCATTTTGAGTTTGTGTATGGTGTTAGAGAGTGTTCTAATTTCATTCTTTTTACATTTAGCTATCCAGTTTTTCCAGCACCACTTATTGAAGAGACTGTCCTTTTCTCATTATATATTCTTGCCCTCTTTGTTGTAGATTAACTGACCATAGGGGTATGGGCTTATTTCTGGGCTTTCTATCCTGTTTCATTGATCTATATTTCTGTTTTTGTGCCAGTACCATGCAGTTTTGATGACTGTAGCTTTTGTAGAATAATCTGAAGCCAGGGAGTCTGATTCCTCAAACTTCGTTTTCCTTTCTGAAGATTGTTTTGGCTCTTCAGGGTCTTTTGTGTTTTCATACAAATTTAAAAACTTTTTTTTTGTAGTTAACAGAATCATAATCTGAGCTTTCTAAAGTCATGTTCTTGCTGGTTTACATCCAGCAACCCCAGAACTGTGGGTCACTTCATGAGAGCCCTTACTCTGGATTTGCCCCACAGAGATTGCAGGGTAATTTATGAGGCTCAACCCCTAGAAATCTGATTGTGGCAGAGAAGAGAAGGAGAGGCTCCCAACAACCATCACTCAGATTTTTACTGACCAAGTTCCTATTTGCAGAGCCCAAGGAGTAATCCCAAGCAGCACATTTTCTCATCTGCAGAACCAAGGTGGACAGGCAGTTTGACCAGGTAACTCAGCAGGGCTCAGGTCTGCCTACTTCAGGTTTTCAAACAAGGAGTTCTGCCAGGGCCTGTGGGCAGAACAGGCTCCAGGCCTAGTGAAAGAGCTGTCATAGCTCTACCTTTTGTGAATCTTGGCTCCTCCCCCATTACCAGAAAATTTGGGAGTTGCCTGAGGTGGGCAGAAGCCATCTAGAGTCATAGCTTCACACACAGCAGAACATGACCCCAGCCCCATCTGACAGAAGGCTGGCGAGAACACCTGGAATCTGTATAGCTGAATAACTACCAAGCTAAGAGGCAGGCACACAACTGATTGCCCCCAGAGCAAAGTCCATGGCTCTGTTTGGGCAGGAACTAGGGGCATGGGTCAGCTTGAGGCCTTGGAGCTCTATCTCTTACTGTGTTCAGGCAGGGATTCTAATTTGTAGCCACACTTATTGCTGAATAGAACCTTTAGCCCTCCTGACCAGGGAACCTTACCAGAGCACATGAGAAGCTGCATATCCCATCAAATAGCCCTGCATACAGTGGTCTTGAACAAAGAGCACAGCCCGTGGCTTTTCCTGTCTGCAGAGTAAAACCAGTGGCCTCACCTGACCAGGATATTCAATGTATACACTTTCTTGATTCAGGTCCCCAAACAATGATCCACGTAGGCCCTCTACTGCTGCCCTGCCAGGTCAGGGAAGCTAATTCATAGCTTCACTTACTGCTACATATAACACCCAGTCTTGAAAGTCTAGGAAGCCTTACCAGAGAATCCAGGCAACTGTGAACCTTATCCTAGAGACTCAGTTGAGCAGAGAACCAAGCCAGTGACACAGTCTCCCCATCCACCTTCCAGCTGACCTCAGAGCTCAAACAGTTGTCTTATCCCAGAACAGACCCTAACAGCTGGCCCAGCCTTCTCAAGGATGTTACCACAGACACATCCAGAAATCCAAACTGAGCTGACTAGTGAAGAACTGTCTCTACAAAGTGAATCTACAAAATCTGGAAAGGGAGACCACTTATTCAAATGTGCAGATACCAAGGAATTAGGATCATGAAACATCAGGTAAATATGATACAACAAAAGGAAACTAATAAAGGTCTAATAACTAATTCTAAAGAAATGTACATCTATATGCTGTAAGAGAAAATTTCAGAATAATCCTCTTAAAGAAATTTAGCGAACTACAAGAACATATAGACAAACAAAATTAAGAAAAGAATGCATGAACAAAATTAAAAATTCAAGAAAGAAAGAGAAATCATTAAAGAAAAAAATAAACCCTAGAGTTGAAAATACAATAATCGAGTGGAAGAATTCAACAGGGAGCTTCAAAAGTGGACTCTGAAAGCAAAAGAATCAGTGATCTGGAAGACAAGACATTTGAAATTATCCAGTCAATGGGGCAAAAAAGCAAAAGACTGAAGAAAGATTATGGGACCTATAGTACACAATAAAACAAAAAATATTCACATTATGAGAATTCCAGAAGGAAAGGAGAAAGAGAAAGGGACAGAAAGTATATTTAAAGCAATAATAGCTTAAAACTTCCCAAATCCAGGGAGAGAAATAGACATCTAAATCCAAGAGGCCCAAAAGACCCCAAATAGGGCTACACCAAAGTGTCAAAAGTAAAAGAGAAAAGAGAGAAGTTACATACAAGTGAACCCCCTAAGAGTATCAGAGGATTTCTCAACAGAAACTTTTCAGGCCAGAAGAGAATGGGATGACATATTCAAAATATTGAAGGAAAATATCTGTTAACCAAGAATACTAGATATACTGTAAATAGATATACTGTAACATCAATAACCTGAAATGTTAGGGTGAAGAGAAATAAAAGTATAAGGCTTTGGAATTCTATTGAAGGTTAAGTTGTTACTAGTTTAAAGTAGGGTGTTAAAGATATTTTATGTAAGCTTCATGATAACCACAAGGGAAAAACCTGGAGTAATTACACAAAAGAACATGCTAAATATCAATGCATCCTGATACCACAAGACATCAAAGCACAAGAAAAGACAGCAGGATAAAAAACAAGGAACAATGGGTCTACAAAACACCAGAAAATAAGGCAATAGTAAGTCCTTACTTATCAATAATTACTTTAAATGTAAATGAATTAAATTATCCAATGATATGCTGTCTACAAGAGACTCACTTTAGCTTTAAAGGCACACATAGACTGAAGGGATGGAAAAATATATTTCAAGCAAATGATAACCAAAAATAGCAGGGATAGCTACACTTATATCAGACAAAAGAGACTTGAAACTAAAAATAATAAAAAGAGACAATGAATTGTATTACACAATGATAAAGGGATCAATCCATCAAGAACATATACCTATTGTAATATTTATGCACCCATTATGGCAGTACCTAAATTCATAAAGCAAAACCTAAGAGAAATAAACAGCAATAGAATAATTGTTGGGGACTTTGATACTTTACTCCGAAAAATGGATAGATTATCCAGACAGAAACTGAACAAGGAAACAACAAAGTTGAACAATAATAGACCAAACAGACCTAATAAAGATATATAAAAATATTCTATCCAACAAAATACACATTCTTTTCAAGTACACATGGAACATTTTCAAGGATAAAGCATATGTTGGACACAAACAAGTCTTAGAAAATTCAAGAAGATTTAAATCATACCAGGTATGCTCTCTGACCACACTGGTCTGAAACTAGAAATCAATAACAAGAGAAAAGCTGGAAAATTCCCAAATAGTCATCCCTTGGGATTGGTTCCAGGAGCCCCTGTGGATGCCAAAATCTGAGGATGCTCAAATCCTTTATATAAAATAGCATAGTACCATGCTGACCCTCTGTATCTGCAGATGAAAACCCCACAAATACAGGGGCTGAATGTACATGGAAATTAAACAACACACTGCTGAAAAACCAATGGATCAAGAAGAAATTAAAGGGGAAATTTAAAAAAGTATCTTGAAACAAACATACCAAAATTTATAAAATGCAGCAAAAGCAGTTTTAAGAGAAAAGTTCATAGTGACAGACACTATATTAAGAAACAAGAAAATCACAAATAAACAACCTAATTCTATGCCTTCAGAAAAAAAAAAAAAAAGAATGAACTGAGCATGAAGGTAGCAGGAGGGAAATAATAGAGTTTAAAGCAGAAATAAATAGAGAATAGGAAAATAATAGAAAAGATCAACCAAAAGAGTTAGTTCTTTGAAAAGATGAACAAAGTTGACAACTCTTTAGCTAGGGTAACCAAGGAAAAAGGAGAAAGGACCCAAATCAACAAAATTATAAATGGAAAAGGAGACATTACAACTGATGCCACAGAAATACAAAGAAGCACAAGAGACTACTATGAACAACTGTATATCAACAAACTTGGTAACTTAGAGCAAATGAAAAATTCTTAGAAACACAAAATTCCAAGACTAATCAGGAAGAAATAAAAAGTCTGAATACACCAATACTATAAGAAAATTGAATCAGTAATCAAAAACTTCCCAATGATAAAAAGCCCAGAACTGATTGCTTAAGTGGTAAATTTTGCCAAATATTTAAAGAATTAATACCAATCCTCAAAATCTTCCAGAAAGACTGAAGAGGAAGGAATATTTCCAAACTCATTTTATGAGGCCAGCATCACCCTGATACCAAAGGAGAAAAAAAAAAAAAAAATGAAAACACAACCTACCAGAAAACTATAGCCCAATATCCCTGATAAATATAGATGCAAAAATTTTCAATAAAATATTAGCAAACCAAATTAGCACATTAAAAGGGTCATTCACCATGATCAAGTTGTATTTATACCTGGGACGTAAGGATGGTTCATCATATACAAATCAGTTTATATAATCACATTAGCAGAATGAAAGAAAAAAATCATATGATCATCTCAACAAAGGCAGAAAAAGCGTTTGACAAAATTCAACATCCATTCATGATAAAAAAAAAATTAACAACTTGTGTATATAAATAATAAAAACTCTTAACAAATTGTGTGTATAAGGAACATACTCCAAGATAATAAAGGGCATGTATAAGCCCACAAGTAACATATATATTCAATTGTAAAAGGTTGAAAGCTTTTCTTCTAAGATCAGAAACAAGACAAGCACGCACACTCTCAGACTTCCTATTCAACATAGTCCTGGAAGTCCTCAGCACAGCAACCAGGCAGGAAAAAGAAATAAAAGACATCAGAATTTGAAAGGAAGAAGATTGTCTCTATTTACAGATGACATAGTTTAATATATAGAAAACCTAAAGACTCTACTACAAAACAGGTCTAAAGAATTCAGTAAAGTTGCAGGATACAGAATATAAAAATAGCACCATTTCTATACACTAACAACAAATTACCTGAAAAATAAACATAACATAAAAAAACAGTAACATAAAAAAACAAAAAAATACTTAGGAATAAACTTAACCAAGAGATGAAAGATCTCTAAAAATGACAAGACATTAATGAAAGAAATTGAAAAAGACACAAATAAATGGAAAGGTATCCCATGTACATGGATTTGAATGTTTATGTTGTTAAAATGTCCATACTACCAAAAGTCATCTAGAAATTCAATGCAATCCCTATCAATATTCTACTAGCATTTATTACGTTAATAAAAAGTAAAACACTACTAAAATTAATATGGAAGCACAAAAGACCCCAAACTGCCAAAGCAATCCTGAGAAAAAAGAACAAAGCAGGAGGCATTAAACTTCCCGAATTTGAGCTATACTATAAAGCAATAGTAATTAAAACAGCATGGAAATGACATAAAAAAGACAAATAGGTCAATGGGACAGAACTGAGAGCTCAGAAGTAAACCCAAGCATATATCGTCAATTAATCTTTGACAAGGGAGACAAGAATATACAATGGTGAAAAGACAGTCTCTTCAGTAAATGATGCTGGGAAAATTGGATATTTACATGTAAAAGAATGAAACTAGACTCCTATTGCTACACTTATATGTATGGCATTTAAAGCACAAGCAATAAAATTTTTAAACAAAGTGAAATGACATCAAACTTAAAATGTTCTGCAGAGCAAAAGAAACAAAGTAAAAAGACAACTTACAGAATAAAAAAAATGTTTGCAAACCATATATCCAATAAGGGGTTAATATCCAAAATACATAAAGAACTCCTACAACTCTACAGCAGAAAAAAAATATCAATTGAGAAATGGATGAAAGACCTGAATAAAGAAGTTATATGAAAGGCCAAAAGGTATATAAAAAGATGCTCAACATCAAAAGTCATTTAGGGAAATGCAAATCAAAACCGCAATGAGATACCACTTCATACCTGTTAGAATTCTACCTACAACATCTGAACTATGTACTTAGTTCTTGCCTACAGAAAATGAGTAGTAGCAATGTGTGTTGATTCTAAGCCAATGGAGTTAAAAAGTGAGTGTGCCTTCTTTCTTTTATCTCTTTCTATAACAAACTTGGTTAGAGTTATTAGAAATAATACCTCCAAAAGGTGAAAGAAAATAGATTCAATATGAGGAACTCAGGCAATGAAGAATAAGTATGGAAATGTGGTGTGAAAAATTATATATATTTCTGTTAATTTCTACTGATTTCTATTATGTCAAGCCATAGGCACTAGGATTTATTTATTACAGCAGTTAGCATTCTGTTATTATTTTTTTAGAAATTTCATGTAATGTCTGAAACATTTATATTAACATATTTCCATACAAATAACCCAAAGAAAGTTTAGTATTAGTTTTTTTGTTTGTTTATTTAGTTATACTGCAGGTTCTTATTAGTCATCAATTTTGCACACATCACTGTATACATGTCAATCCCAATTGCCCAATTCAGCACACCACCATCCGCACCCCACCGCGGTTTTCCCCCCTTGGTGTCCATACGTTTGTTCTCTACATCTGTGTCTCAACTTCTGCCATGCTAACCGGTTCATCTGTACCATTTTTCTAGGTTCCACATACATGTGTTAATATACGATATTTGTTTTGCTCTTTCTGACATACTTCACTCTGTATGACAGTCACTAGATCCATCCACATCTCAACAAATGACTCAATTTCATTCCTTTTTATGGCTGAGTAATATTCCATTTTAGATATGTACCACATCTACTTTATCCATCCATCTGTCGATGGGCATTTAGGTGGCTTCCATGATCTGGCTATTGTAAATAGAGCTGCAATGAACATTGGGGTTCATGTGTTTTTTTGAATTATGGTTTTCTCTGGGTATATTCCCAGTAGTGGGATTGCTGGATCATCTGGTAATTCTATTTTTAGTTTTTTAAGGAACCCCCATACTGTTCTCCATAGTGGCTGTATCAATTTACATTCCCACCAACAGTACAAGAGGGTTCCCTTTTCTCCACACACTCTCCAGCATTTATTGTTTGTAGACAAGAGACTGTCTTTTCTCCATTGTATATTTTTGCCTCCTTTGTTATAGATGAGTTGGCCATAGTTGTGTGGGTTTATCTCTGGGCTTTCTATCTTGTTCCATTGACCTATGTTTCTGTTTTTGTGTCAGTACCATATTGTCTTGATTACTGTAACTTTGTAGTATAGCCTGAAGTCAGGGAGTCAGATTCCTCCAGCTCCGTTTTTTTCCCTCAAAACTGCTTTGGCTATTCAGGGTCTTTTGTGTCTCCATACAAATTTTAAGATGATTTGTTCTAGTTCCGTAAAAAAATGCCATTGGTAATTTGGTAGGGATTGCATTGAATCTGTAGATTGCTTCGGGTAGTATAGTCATTTTCACAATATTGATTCTTCCAATCCAAAAACATGGTAACTCTATCCATCTGCTGGTATCATCTTTAATTTCTTTCATCAGTGTCTTATAGTTTTCTGCATACAGGTCTTTACTCTCCTTAGGTAGGTTTATTCCTAAGTATTTTATTCTTTTTGTTGCAGTGGTAAATGGGAGTGTTTCCATAATTTCTCTTTCAGATATTTCATCATTAGTGTATAGGAATGCAAGAGATTTGTATGCATTAATTTTCTATCCTGCAACTTTACCAAATTCATTGACTAGCTCTAGTCGTTTTCTGGTGGCAACTTTAGGATTCTCTATGTATAGTATCATGTCATCTGCAAACAGCGACAGCTTTACTTCTTCTTTTCTGATTTGGATTCCTTTTATTTCCTTTTCTTCTCTGATTGCTGAGGCTATGACTTCCAAAACTATATTGAATAATAGTGGTGAGAGTGGACATCCTTGACCTTTTCCTGATCTTAGAGGAAATGCTTTTAGTTTTTCACCATTGAGAATGATGTTTGCTGTGGGTTTGTCATATATGGCCTTTTTTATGTTGAGGTAGGTTCCCTCTATGTCCACTTTCTGGAGAGTTTTTATCATAAATGGGTGTTGAATTTTGTCAAAAGATTTTTCTGCATCTATTGAGATGATCCTATGGTTTTCTTCTTCAATTTGTTAAGATGGTATATCACATTGATTGATTTGTGTATATTGAAGAATCCTTGCATCCCTGGGATAAATCCCACTTGATCATGGTGCATGATCCTTTTAATGTGTTGTTGGGTTATGTTTGCTTGTACATTGTTGAGGATTTTTGCATCTATATTCATCAGTGATATTGGTCTGTAATTTTCTCTTTTTTTAGTATCTTTGTGTGGTTTTGGTATCAGGGTGATGGTGGCCTCATAGAATGAGTTTGAGAGTGTTCTTTCCTCTGCAATCTTTTGGAAGAGTTTGAGAAGGATGGGTGTTAGCTCTTCTCTAAATATTTGATAGAATTCACCTGTGAAGCCATCTAGTCCTGGACTTTTGTTTGTTGCCAGATTTTTAATCACAGTTTCAATTTCATTATTTGTGATTGTTCATATTTTCTGTTTCTTCCTGGTTCAGTCTTGGAAGTTTATACCTTTCTAAGAATTTGCTCATTTCTTCCAGGCTGTCCATTTTATTGGCATAGAATTGCTTGTAGTAGTCTCTTAGGATGCTTTGTATTTCTGTGGTGTCTGTTGTAACTTCTTCTTTTTCATTTGTAATTTTATTGATTTGAGTCCTCTTCCTCTTTTTCTTGATGAGTATGGGTAAAGGTTTATCAATTTTGTTTATCTTCTCAAGGAACCAGCTTTTAGTTTTATTGATCTTTGCTATTGTTGTCTTTAATTTTTGCCAATTTGATTATTATGTGTCTTGGCATGTTTCTCCTTGGTTTTATCCTGTATGGGACTCTCTGTGCTTCCTGGATTTGGGTGGCTATTTCCTTTCCCATGTTAGGGAAGTTTTCAACTATAATCTCTTCAAATATTTTCTCTGTTCCTTTCTCTCTCTTCTCATTTTGGGACCCCTATAATGTGAATGTTATTGCATTTAATGTTGTCCCTGAGGTCTCTTAGGCTGTCTTCATTTCTTTTCATTCTTCTTTCTTTATTCTCTTCCACAGCAGTGAATTCCATCATTCTTTCTTCCAGGCCACTTATCCATTTTCTGCCTCAGTTATTCTGCTATTGATTCCTTCTAGTGTAGTTTTCATTTCAGTTATTGTATTGTTCATCTCTGTTTGTTTGTTCTTTAATTTTTCTAGGTCTTTGTTAAACATTTCTTGTATCTTTCTGATCTTTGCCTCCATTCTTTTTCCCAGGTCCTGGATCATCTTCACTATCATTATTCTGAATTCTTTTTCTGGAAGGTTGCCTATCTCCACTTCATTTAGTTGTCTTTCTGGGGTTTTATCTTCTTCCTTCATCTGGTACATAGCCCTCTGCATTTTCATCTTGTCTATCTTTCTGTGAATGTTGTTTTTGTTCCACAGGCTGCAGGATTGTAGTTCTTCTTGCTTCTGCTATCTGCCCTCCTTATTATTATTATTGAAAATGGTACCTTAACTCTGAACTAAAACCTAAAATATGTTGCATTGGTTTAGCAGTCAGGTGATAGGTGACATGGAAATTAATGTCAGAAGGAAGGCTTTCCTCTGAATCCTCACATGAGAATTACTGAAGAAAAAATAAATTTCTACTGTGCTAAGCTATAGGGGTTTCAGGGTTTATCTATTATACCAACACTCATTACCTTAACTAATACATGTGACTAAGTAAATGAAGTAATGAACAGATAAAACAGTACATTTCTGAGTTTTACATTGCTCGCTTATAAAACTAAATAGGAATCACTCTATGAATAGGCAACAGTAGATGTGTGTCCTTGGTACAGCTTCCAGAAATGCCAGCTGGCCAGCATTGAAATCGTGAAGGAAGTATGATCATACCAGCAAACTTTGTCAAAAAATATTGAATAGAGGTAATTATAACCACAAATAGAAGTTACCATGACCTTTCATGTAGAGTTCATTATGAGTTGTAAACACTAGATTATTACATATCATCTCTGTATCATCTGAACATTACATAACCCTTGGGCAGTGAAAATATAAAATTGTATGAAAACTCCAGATTGTAAGGCAAAGTAATCTATCTGTAACTACGGCTGCAGTGGTGTCCTTCTTTCTTCCATCAGGAATTAGGATTGGAGAAGCACGTTGGTTTCAGTGCTCATTTGCATTCTAATGTGCAGAGACTGGAGAAGATGTGTTGGAAAAAGTAAAAATCTGGATAGAGAAGAAACAAGCATTCCTTGGGAAACACTTTTATCTATAACTTAAAAGAGAACCTGTTTTCACCTTTCTACATTTATGCTCTAAAACTACATGAAAATATAATGGGATTTTTTTTCCAGTTCATTTGGACTACTTTCTTCTGAGATAAATGATAGTAATAGAGGGAGTGTCATCTTGAGTTGTTTCTCCCTTCTCAAAATCCAAAATTAAGCCATATACATTATAGTTATAACATTTTTTTGAAAAAGCATTTGGGGTTCTAGTTCAAGATGGTGATGCAGGAGGATCTGGAACTCACCTCCTTCCATAGACACACAAATCTATAGCTATGTATGGAACAATTTCCTGTGAAATAAACCCCAAAACTAGCTGAGCAACTCCTACACATTAGGCAAATAAGAAAAAACCCACACTGAAACAGATAGAGAGGCTGAGACACAATCTCACCATAAACCTTACCACTGTTATGGCAACCCATAATCAAGAGGGAATGCCTCATAATTCTGAGCTTCTCCATGAGGAGTGAAGGGTTTGAATCCCACATCTGGCACCCCACCTTTTAAGACTTACATCTGAGACATGAGCCGCCAAAACATTTACCTTTGAAAGCCAGTGGGGCTTGGGTTCATAAGACCCACAAGGCTCTAGTGAACTGAACAACAGTTCTTAAAGGGCTTGCATGGAATCACCATCACTATGAAGCTGCAGAGGCAACTGACTGAAATTACTCTTTCCATGAAAAAGACCCATTGAAGCTATCTTAAATGCTTCAGCCTGAGAGACAGGCATCTAATTTTACACATATCAAGGGCCCACTGAAATACTCTCTGAAGAATGCAGAGACTGGCAGGAGGCATATTTATACTCTCCCTCTGCCTCACTCCAAGTCACTGCTACCTCACAGAAAGGAGCTTCTGAACCTGTCTGGTGTCCTGGGTTTTGTGGCTGCTACCCAGAGGACTCCCCTTGATCACATGGATCTGGTGGACAGCTGGGCTTACATTCCCGAGTCTCATAGGTCAGTAACAAATGGAGGACACAGTGCAGAGACACAGACAGAAACACCCAGTCTTCCCAAGAAAGAGACCTATTAGCTTAATAGCTGTGACCTGAGGACAGTCTTCTAATTAAACATCTGGGAGTCAACTACAATCCTCTTCAGAGACCAAGGAGGCCAGTGGGTACCATCTTCCCAATCCCCCTTTGCCTCTCCTCAGGTTACCAGTATCTTTGAGAAAGGATATGTGGTACTCCAGCTTTTGTGGATGCTACCCAGAAGAGACATCCCTTGATAGCCTGGCTCTGCTGGCCAGTGGAGCTTCACAGGTTCACAGGTTCAACAGGATAGTAGTAAACAAGCCATTCTTAACTGGCTATCACTCCAGGGCTCAGTGAAGAGGGATAAACAGAAATACTCATCTCCCAGTCTTCCCCTGAAAGGAGTATATTTGCATATCTTAGAAACTGCTGCCTGGGAGTCTGATTTCCAATCAGCTTGAATTTAGGTGCTTATTGAGATCTTCCATTCACTACAAGGAGCCACTAAGAAAATAGTAGGGTGCTAGGACAGTAATAAAGGTTTGAGAGACAACCAAGAACTAGGGCAGGGTTGTATAATAAAGTTCATCTCCTACATGAGGCTATGCCTGCAAGACTGGGAAGGGTGGGTATTTTATCTAATTTATAGAAACCAACACAAAGAGTGAAGAAACTGAGGAATATGTTCCAAGCTAAAGAAAATGATAAAAACTCAGAAAAAAGCCTTAATGAAATGGAGATGAGTGATTTACCTGATAAAGAGTTCAAAATAAGGGTTGTAAAGATACTCACTGAGGTCAAGAGAACAATGTATGAACAAAGTGAGAATTTTAACAACAGGATAGAAAATATAAGAAAGTACCAAACAGAAATCACAGAGCTAAAGAACACAGTAACTGAACTGAAAAATACAATAGAGGGGGTTCATCAGGAGGCTAGATGAAGCAGAAGAAAATATCAGTGAACTCAAAGGCAGGGCAGAGGAACTCATCCAGTCAGAGTAGGAAAAAGAAAAATGAATGAAAATGACTGAAGATAGCTTAAGGGACTTATGCGACAACATCAGATGGAATGATACATTTACCCAGAAGGAGGTGGGAGAAAGGGGCAGAAAACTTATTTGACTAAATAATGGCTGGAAACTTCCCTAACTTGGGGAGGAAAACAGACATCTAGATCCAGAAAGTCAATGAAGTTCCAAATAAAAAGAACTCAAAGGAACCCATACCAAAACACATTATGAATAAATTGTGAAAAGTTAACAACTAGGAATCTTAAAAGGAGCAGGAGAAAATCAACTTATTACATACAAAGGAAGCACCACAAGGCTATCAGCAGACTTTTCAGCAGGAACTTTGCAGATGAGAAGAGAGTGACATGATATAGTCAAAGTGCTGAAAGAAAAAACTTCCAACAAAAAGAATACTCTACCCAGCAAAATTGTTTTTAAAATTGAAGAAAAGATAAGGAGTTTTCAGACAAGCAAAAGCTAAAGGAGTTCCTCACCACTAGATTGGCCTTACAAGGAATAATAAAGGAACTTCTCTAAGGTGAAATGAAAGGGTGCTGATTAGTAATAGGTATAAATCTCACTGGTAAAGGTAAATATATGGTAAAATTTAGCAATGATCTGATGTAAAGCTGGTGTGTTAATCACGTATAAAGCTAGTGTTAAGGTTACAAGACAAAAGTAGTAAAAATAACTATAACTACAATTATTTGTTAATGTGTATACAAGATAAAAAGATGTAAATTATAACATCAAAAACATAAAACTTGATGGGGGAGTAAAATGTAGAGCTTTAGGATGCATTTAAACCTATCTATTTTAAGTTATTTTATGTAAGTTTCAGGGTAACCACAAAGTAAAAACCTACACAGGCATATCTCAGAGATATTCAAGATCACCACAATAAAGCTAGTCACACAAATCTTTTGGTTTCCCAGTGTGTATTAAAGCTATATTTATACTATACTGTGTTCTATTAAGTGTGCAATAGCAGTATATTTTTAAAAAATTTATGTACCTTAATTAAAAATACAAAACAAAAAGTATTACAATAGTGACATCATAGATCAAAGATCACCATAAAAATATAATAATAATGAAGAAGTTTGAAATATTGCAAGAATTACCAAAATGTGGCACAGAAATATGAAGTGAGCAAATGCTGCTTGAAAAATGGTACCAATAGACTTACCAGATGCAGGGTTGCCACAAACTTTTTATTGCTTGTAAAAAAGCAGTATCTGTTAAGTACAATAAAGTGCAATAGAATGAGGTATGCCTATATTATATACACAAAAGACAAAGAGGAAGAAATCTAAGCATACCACTACAGAAAATCATCAAATCAAAAGGCAGAAAGCAGTAGAAACAAAAAAGGGACTACAAAACAGCCAGAAAACAACCAACACAATGGTAATAAGTCCATACCTACAACAATTACTTTAAGTGTAAGTGGACTAAATTCTCCAATCAAAAGACAGAGAGTGGCTGAATAGACACAAAAACAAGACTCATCTATATGCTGCCTACAAGAGATTCACTTCAGGTGTAAGCCCACACACAGACTGAAAGTGAAGGAATGGCAAAAGATATTCCATAAAAATGGAAACCAAAAGAAAGCTAGGGTAGCCATACTTATATTTGGCAAAATAGACTTAAGACCGTAATAAGAGACCAAGAAGGTCATTATAATAATGATAAAGCAGTCAATCCAACAAGAGGATATAACATTTGTAAGTATTTAAGCATCTAAATATATAAAGCAAATAATAACAGACCTAAAGGTAGAAATAGACAGCAATCTAATAATAACAGGGATATCCCACTTTAATACCCCCACTTACATCAATGGATAGATCCAGACAGAAAGCCCAGAAATATACCCACCCAAACATGGTCAAAAATTATACAAAAATTAACTCAAAATGGATTAAAGACGAGTGTAAAGATCTGAAACTATAAAACTGTCAGAAATAAAACATAGTCAGTAAGCTACTTACGTCAGTCATGGTGATGATTTTTGGCACTGACTTCAAAAGCAAAGGCAACAAAAACAATAATTAACAAGTGGGACTATATCAAACTACAAATCTTCTGTACAGCAAAGGAAGCCATCAACAGAATGAAAAGGCAATGTATAGAATGGAAGAAAATATTTGCAAATCATATATATAAGGGGTTAATATCCAAAATAGATAAAGAACTCATACAATTCTATAGCAAAAAACCAAACAATCCAATTAAAAAATGGACAGGGGATCAGAATAGGTATTTTTCCAAAGACAGACAGATGGCCAACAAGTATATATGAAAAGATGCTCAACATCATTAATCATAAGGGAAATGCAAATCAAAACCACAATGAGATATCACCCCATACCTGTTGGAAGGACTATTATCAAAAAGACAGGAAATAAATGCTGGTCAGTATGTGGCAAAAACAAATACTTGTGCCCTGTTTGTGGGAATATAAATTGGTGCAGTTACTATGGAGAACAGTATAGAGATTTCTCAAAAAATTTAAAATAGAACTAACATATGATCCAACAATTTCACTGCTGGGTATTTATCTGAGAAAACAAATGTACTACCTTGATATCTGCACCCACATGTTCATTGCAGCAGTGCTTACAGTATCTAAGACATGGAAGCAAACTAAGTGTCCACTGACGGATGAATGAATAAAGAAAATGTGGTATATAATGTGAAACTGATATGTAATGGAATATTATTCAGCCATACCAATGAAGAAAATCCTGCCATTTGATATAACATGGGCGGACCTTGAGGGCATTATGCCAAGTGAAATACATTAGACTAAGAAAGCCAAATACCATATGATCTCATTGTAATGGAGTCTTAGAAAAAAGAAAAGAAAGCAAACACAAACGCACTGACACAAGGAACAGATTGGTACTTGCCCAGAGGTAGGGTGTAGGTTGCACAAAAAAGCTGAAGGGAATCAAAATGTACAAACTTCCAGTTATAAAATAAATAAGTCACAGGATGTAATGTACAGCAAGGTGACTATAGCTCGTCATACTGTATTGTATATTTGAAAGTTGCTAAGAGAATAAATCTTAAAAGTTCTCATCACAAGAGAAAAATTGTATCTGTATGGTGATAGATGTTACCTAGACCTATCATGGTGATGATTTTGCAATATATGTAAATATTGAATCACTATTTGTACACCTGAGACTGACACAATATTATATGTCAGTTATACCTCAATAAAAAAAAGAAGTGGTCATATACAATATCTTATGAGATTTATTTTGGCCTTCATAAATGAAGCAAGTATGTTGAGGTGTTTACAAAACAAATGTAAGCCTCTTTAAACAATGCTGTGTATATCTAGATTGTATGTATATGTATGTGTAGGGGGTTGTATCACTTGTTTGACTTAGCTTTCTAAGATGTTTATAAGTATCTATCATGACCATATAATTCTTAGAATGTATATTCTTATTAAAACCTTATGTGTTAAACACACCAGTGTTCTTGGACAAATTATATTTCTTCCATTATCTCAAAAGTGACTGACCACCAGATACTTGAAAATCCATCAGAACTTTTGAGTAATACATGACAATATTCAAAGTTCAACATTATGAAAAACATTGCTTAAACATTTAAAGTGAATCTGTATGTAAAAGAGAATTGAGATTTATTAGATCAATATATAAAATTAAGTACATGTTCCAATTGAAAGTCCACAGGAAATATTGGACATGTATTTTTATAGAAATCAAACTTATGTCACTGATATGATTTAGCATAATTTTAGCAGCTCTAATATAAAATAAGCAATATTTCAGTGGCTTCATACAATTGTTTTGCTTCTTGCTTATGTAACAGTAGAGTGCTGTTGCGCATGTTTTGGGTTCATTAGAGACACTGCCCCATCAGATAAGTCAGGTAACTTGGCTCCTTCTACCCTGTGGCTCTGCCATTCCCTGGAGCCATGTTGTCCTCTGCAACCAGCTGTTATGTGCAGAAAGAAACGATGGGAAAGATACACTTACTTCATAACTGTCATTGTAGCACATCATTTCTGTTCACATTCCTTTGGAGAATGGCATGGTCCTATCTAGATACAAAATGGTTTGGGAATAGAGTTCTCTGCTGGCAGCTGTTCCTCAGTGACAACCCTGTATCATGTGAGGGATGTGATTCCTCCCACATTAGTGATAGAAAACAAAAAATTTTCACAAAATATCAGAAATGATGTGAAAGTTGCGAAAGGTAGAAGGTGGGCATAATCAGACTGAAGGGCAAAACCGAAGTCCAAAACTTATCTAGGAGAGGACTTCTATGAGAGAAGATACTAGTTACAGAGGCAATCCACTCACTGTGAGGTGGTAGATATAAAAAGTGAGAGCTGGCATGGTGACCAGTGTGACTTTGTGAGAATCACAATAATGATAACTAGGCCATTCAACACTCACAGTCTAACTAGGGATGACCCTGGGAAGGTCAGTAAGAGCCAGGATGAAGTCAGGGTGCCTTTGCCCAGGAATCTCGCCAGGGTAGCCACACTCACCAGAAACAGAATATCTTAACACAATCGCACACATAAGCTAGCAGGAAATCTGAAGTATAAAGATGATCTCTAAAACAAATAACATCATTTTAAAATCCAGCCCATGAATAAAGATCCCAAGTTCAATGAAACAAAATCAGTATAGAAAGATTAAAGTATAATCAATCTCCAGAGAATTGCAGGAACACATAACATACATAAATCTGGGATCAACAGCTAGACATTTTAGAAGATAAGTTTGGATTATGACATTGTCCATTGATAGGAACAAAGATGGGCACAGTGGACAAGCTGGGACATTCAAACTAAAGCATCATCCAGCCTCAAAATGAAAAGGGACTCAGAGGCTAGGGCAAACACTCCAAACATATGCTAGTCACGATGGACACACGTTCAAGTTAAACAAAATAAAACTGGAGAGGCAAAATACATAAAAATAAAGATGAATATTTGATATTTATAAAAGTTTTAATCCACCAAGCATATATGAAAATAAAGAAAATGATGTACTAAAAATACCTTCAAATATAAAACTCAGACCCCTCAAGGCTGTAAGAATACAATGACAAATCCACAATGATGGGACATACTTGTCAGAAATTGACAATCTGATGGGAATGTAAATGGGTACAGCTACTGTGGGAAACTGTATGGAGATTCTTCAAAATATATTAAATATAGAACTACCATATGATCCAGTAATCCCACTTCTGTGTATATATTCAAAGGAAATGAAAGCAGGATCTCATAAAGATACCTGCACTCTCATGTTTATTGCACTATACACACTGACACACACAAACACACACAGAATGGAATATTATTCATCCAAGAGAAAGAAGGAGATTCTGCCACTTGTGACAACATGGATGGAACTTGAGAGAGCATTATGCCAAGTGAGATAAGCCAGAGCAAGAAGACAACTACTATGTGAAATCACTAATATGTAGACTCTAAAAAGTTGAACTCAGAGTTGAGAAACAGAGTAGAACACTTGTTGTCAGGGACTGATTGGTGGGAAGATTGGAGAGATGTTGGTCAAAGGGTACAAACTTGCAACTACAAGATAAAAGTTCTGAAGATCTAACGCACAGCACAGTGAATAGTCAACAATACTGTACTATACACTTCAAAGTTGCTAAGAAATTAGGTCACAGATGATCTCACCACAAAAATGAAATGATAATTATGTGACATGATAGAGGTGTTAGCTAACAGCATGGTGTAAATCATACTGCAATATAGAAATGTATCAATTCAATACTTTTTAATACCTTAAACTTATACAAAGTTATGCCTATTATAACTCAATAAAAAATAATAAAAATTTAAAAATATTAAAAAGTTCACAAGTCACCACAAAAATAGAAATTGACAATTTGAATAGAAAAAAAGTAAGTACATTATGTATTTACATAAGGTAAATGACAAGCTGGAGTTAACAAATAATAGGTACTAAAGAAAACTTTCCCCAGTAAGTAAAAGAATGCATATATATATATATATATATATATATATATATATATATATATATATATATATACATACACATACACTTGTGTTATGTGTACTTGTGTATATATAGATCATAGATCTATGTTTCCATAGATATTTTCACATTAAGGGAAATAATCTAAATTAGTTGTGAATTGTACAAAAAATTAAAACAAATTACAAACTATTGAAAAAAATGACACTTGAGAACATTATGATTCAAAACCTGTCATGTGTCACTAAAGCAGGACATAAGGAAAATATATAATTTTAAAAAATTTAAAAGCTATAAAATTCCTTTTAAGTAAACTAAATTTTCTGTTAACAAAGCTAAAAAAAATATTAGTCAAATAAATTAGAAACATAATATAAATCAGAATTAATCAAGAAAACTAAAATGCAGTTTTCTGAAAAGACTGGTAAACATGACAAACCTTTGGAAAACCTGATCAACTGGTTTAGAGGAGAGAGTGAGGCAAAAATTAATATTAAAAAACTGGGGTACATATGTGTATATTCAGAGATTTTAAGAAGTGTGAGATTAGTATGTATAACTTTGTATATATATATAAATATTTATACAAATATGTTTGAACAGATAGATAAAAATATTTTCTAGGAAACTTAAATCACCAGATTCAAGAAATACAGATCCCTAGTAGACCAGTAACTGTAGAATATATTACATAGAAGAGAGATATTTTCCTATCAAGGACCAAAGCCCAATAGTTTAATTCTAACAAAAATGGCAATGAACAAATAATTCTTTGTTAAGTAAATGTTCTAGTGCAGAGAGAAAGGGTGGGGTGGGGGATAGAGAGAGAGAGAAGGAGAGGGAGGGAGGGAAAGGAAAAGGGAGAGTAAGTTATTTAGCAAATTTTATGAGACTATCATAATGTTAATTTAAAAGCTGGGCAAGGATAATACTCAAGGAAACCTAATTTTAAACAAGAAAGATGTGAAAATCCTTAATACAAGATTATCAAGTAAAATACAGTGTTATTAAAATGATGCTGTTCTTTATAAAAATATTATTAAAAGAATAATGCCTTATGACCATTATCATAGAATTATCTCAGTTTAATATAAGAAAATTTATTAACATAATTACATAAACAGATTAAAGAACAATTATGATCACCTCAATAAATCTTGCAAAAGAAGTTGATAAAGCACAACATTTATTCTTTATTAAAAAAAAAACTCTTAGCAAACTAGGAAGAAAATTTCCTTGATTTATAAGCTATTCAACAGAAATCTCCAGCATGTGTCATTTTAATTAAGATACATAATCAGTATTACCATTCAATGCGGTAACAAGATAGGACTTCTCACTTTAAAGTTACTCTTTGAGACCGTACTAAAGGGTTTAGCCCATGCAGTAAGAGAGGTTAAAGAAATCAGATGTATTATACTCAGAATGATGTGACTGTCATTATTATAGATTATAAGATTACTTGGAAAATCCAAGAAAGTCATCTTTAAAAAACTATAATTAATAGAAATTTAAGGAAAAAACTACAATCTACCAAAAAATCTAATATGAGCTATACCCAAAATAAAATTTTACCCTATTCACAACACCCTGGTTTTCTCTTTAGTTATTCACTTAATGGTTTTTAAAAAGATTAATTTGTAAGTAATAATAATAATAATGTGTATTTTCCAGATTTTATGGGTTTTGTGAGCAGTAAGAAATTGCTTGTACATGTTAACTGATAGGAGATAATGCCAGTAATGAATTGGTTTTAAAACATGTTCTGAAACACATTTCACATACTGAAAAATAAAAAAGAAGAAAATCTATGGGTATTGTTATTTTGGAATGGAAAAATACAAGTGATGATGATAATGGTGTTTTAGAAATCTCGGATGGTCAGTTTTGATTTATCTGCTCTCAAACAAACTTGAAATAAATTTTTAAAAATCACTACTGTGATAACTCATTTTAATACAGTATAATTTCTCTTTATTCTAAATATCACAATTCTTATCTATTGATACCTCCAAAAAGCTCATTATTATAAAACAGAGATCATTAATCTGTATTTGCGCTTATGTTTATGTTAAACCGTGGACATATATTAATTTTGTAACAGTATTCTAGTAATTTCTAGGGACATCTTATTTTGTATTATTAACAAACATAACTCTAAAGTTTTAAATGTAAAACAAAGCATTGCCCTGGAAAGTTAGCACTGATTAAAATCACAATGTGCTCTTTTGTGCTAGTGTTTTTAATAAAAAATTATCAGTGGTAAAATGTAAATAAAAAAGCAAATTTCTTCCTTCATCATCTATTTTAAGCAGTTAAAATGAATGAACTCTCCTTTGAGAAAACATCGACTAAGCAAAATAATGGTTATGAGTTTGAGAAAATGTTTAATGAACTTGTTAAAATGCAGTTATTATTTTAGAGCATATTATTTTATGTTTTTTTTCTTTTAAATTTTTCTTGAATTTAATTTTTTTATACAGCAGGTTATTATTTTATACATATTAGTGTATACATGTCAATTTCAATCTCTCAATTCATCTCACTGCTATCCCCCAGCCCCTGCTTTCCCCCCTTGGTGTCCATATGTTTTTCTCTACATCGCTCTTAAGCCTATTTTATGTTTTAAATTAATTGAAGTTTCTTTGCTCAGAGACTCTTTTTTCTTTTTCCACTTAATATACCAAAATAAGTGACCTTAGTAACTCATGTGGATGCCAAGAAGTTACTAAGCGGGGAATACTGGTTGACATAACAGCATGTGAATGGAAGAGTGTTTCCATTAATCTTCATATTCTTTTATCCTTTGTCAATTCAAATGCAAAGAAGTTCATAATGATTGAGCACGATTGTTCTTCAAAAAGCTCATATTGTAAGCTTTCTGATGGACTGATATTCAGGTTCTATTTCTTCTTGTTCTGAAAACACACCTATTTACTACATATATGGAAGTTGAAATTATATTCTGTCTATATACTGAAATATTTATATACATATATGTATACATACATATATGTATAACACACATGCACATATATGTACCCATTTGTTTAGGGCAATGGGAGTAAATTTTCACTTTGAAAATATAAACCTTTTGGTAGCTTTATTCATAATTGCCAAAACTTGGAAGCAACCAAGGTGTCCTTCGGTAGAATAGATAAACTGTGGTACAATCAGATAATGGATTACAACTCAGTGCTAAAAATAATGGAGCTATCAAGCTATGAAAAGACATCAAGGAAACTTAAATGCATACTATTAAGTGAAATAAGCCAATATAAAAGGCTATATACTGGATGATTCCAACTATATGACATTCTGTAAAAGGCAAAACTATGGAGACAGTAAAAAGATCAGTGGTTGCCAGGGATTAAGGGAGAGGGAGAAATAAGTAGGTGGGGCACGGAGGGCTTTGAGGGCAGTGAAACTAGGCTGTTTGATACTGTAATGGTGGATACATGACATATATTTGTCTAAACCCATGAAATGTACACCGCTTACAATGAACCTTAAACTCTGGACTCTGGGTGAGAATGATGTGTCAAAGTAGGCTCATCTATTACAATAAATAAAGCACTCTGTTGGGAGATGTTGACAGCAAGGGAGGCATGTGTGGGAACAAGGGATGTATGAGAAATCTGTGGATGTTCTGCTCAATTTTGCTATGAACCCAAGACAGCTTTTAAAAAAAAGTATTTTAAAAAATGTAAGTCTGACTATACTAACGGTTCTAATATTTAAAGAAGGCCTAATTCTGAAAAATAGATGACAGCTCTAAACCATGCCGAGCCAATCAGATGACTCATTATTCAATGAATTGATAATGTCAGATCCATGCCTATATAAGGAACATTGTGTTCCTGCACATGGCAGGAATTTAGTAGATACAGTGCAGTGTTTGATTAAGCTAAAGGATAAGTAAAGTGGAAGTTTAGATGAAGAGGAAATTATTTGGAAGAGCTCATATTAACAACAACAATAACAGATCATAGCCAGAGACATGTTGAGTGAGCACATTCATAATAGAAGAGTGGGGGAGCACATCATGTGTTATGTGAACATGGGGGATAACAAAAGTGGACAGTTTGCAATTACAAGGATGGGTTTGAATCCAGAGCTGTCTCTTAGTCTCTTAATAGTTTTGTAATCTTGGCAAGTTAATTTATATCTTAACCAATCAATGCCTCTACTTCTTCATTTATGGTGAGGTAGGAACTAGGTGGACATGAATATTAAGTGAGTAGAACTGAAAGTTCACAGACAAAATTTCACTAACAGAATCAAGATTTCTGAAGCATGAACCTGACATTCCATCGTAGTCCAGATCCTATGGGACAAGTGATAGAAGCTAGGAAATATGTGTGGAATGAGTAAACAGGAAAATGTGGAGACATCTCATAATGGATGAGAGCCATATTATGAAGGATTATGATAAGCTCCAAAGAAAGGAAGGAAGGAAGGAAGGAATGGGAAAAAAGAAGGAAGGGACAGAGGGAGGAAGGGAAAGAGAGAGAAAGAGAGAAAGAGAGAAAGAAAGAAAGAAAGAAAAGAAAGAAAAACAGAAAGAGAGAAAAAGGAAGGAAGGAAGGAGGAAGGAAGAGGAAAGAAGAAGGAAAGAAAGAAAGAAAGAAAAGAAAGATATCTATACCTACTGCGTATCATCATAGTTTACAATATACAAATTCTATAAACCATATACATTCTTCAGACATGTGTTTGGTATTTGACTAGTGAAACTGGGCATTCAATATATTCTGGCTATGATTCTGCATCATATAATATACAAGTATTCTTTCATTCATTCATTTATCCAACAACATTGCTTAAATGACTATAATATGCTAGGTATCAGGATAAAGCCTTAAATAGGACAATGTCTGTCTTCCTGAAACTCATATTCCAAAGCAAAAGGGGGAGATTGATAATTCTGATTTCATATTGCTTTCATCAGATAGATAAAAACATCAAAATTATATGGTGGTATAGCCAGAATCTTGAAAAGCATGTTTTAAAAATTTGTTTTTAAATTATGTATAGTAAAATTCACTCTTTCTAGCGAACAGTTCTATGAGTTTTGAAAAATGCATACAGCTATATAACCACACCATAATCAAGGTACAGTTTTATCATCCCCCAAAAATCCCTTATAAAAGCAAACTTTTGGTAAGCTTTGGATTTTTTCAAAGAAAACAAACTTAGCATAAGAACAACCCAAGTGACTCAAATTATAAAACTATAATTAAGTTCCGTAAGTGTAATCTTAAGGCATATTTAGCTTTAAGACAAAGAAATCAGTGCAAAGTAGCTTAAAGTAAAACAGAAAAACAAAAACATGGGATACAGTCCTTGTTAGTGAATACAGGAGGGTCTTACATAAGTGAAATAAAGTATCACTACCCGCGGGAACTCCACTACTCACTCCATCTCCTTCTCCTAGTCTGCATAATCTCTTATCTTTGCTCACACTGTGGTCATGGCTGCTCTAAAAAGGGCGCCCTCAATCCCTGTGTCCATATGATATCACAGACTTTGCACCCACATGGAACTAACATGCACAAATTCAGGTCCCAAAGTCCAAGAAAAAAATTAGATGTGGCCAGGGAGGTGAATCATATGATACACAGATTTACTCATTTTAGAGGGTATAGATGGTTTTGTCCGTCTCCCACTTCTTTGCAGTGACATGTCAGAAAGAAGTGTAATAGTAGTAGGAATAATATTAATCACAACAATAGCAATACCAAGATTCCAAGGTGAAGAACATGCTTTATTTTAAAAAGATTGTCCGGATCATAGCTATCAAAGTCCAGTGAGATAATATCTCAAACAAGAAGGGAACTATCAGAGGCAGGAAAAGTGAGAGACTCTATTAAAGAAAAACTAAGTGGGGGAAAAAAAAAAAGGATTCCAGTAATAGTGACCAATTCCAAAATAAGCTAGCCAATATTTAGAATCTTGAGCATTGAGGAAGACTTACAGATTCCCTGGAAGATGTTTTGGAGATAAACTCTTACCCTAATTTATTGTAATTTACTTAAACACATTAAGAACTAACCACCATTTTATTGCATGGCATTGACAATGCAAATAAAACATTAATGTTTAAAGGTGAGTTCCTGGACAATCAAACTTAAATTCATGACAGATTTTTGACACTGCCTGCAGAAGTTGATGAAATAATCTGTTTATATTCCTATAATGACACACACCTGTGATACTGGACTAGAAAGTTAAGATCATCTCCAATTAAAGTTGCATATCCTATTTCTTTTGCTCCTAAAGATCTTGATAAGGAAATGGTATAAATACAGTTACCAGTTATATTTTCAAGTGTCTGGGGAAAAAACCCTGAAATCCTAGAAATAAAACAGAAAGAGAAGAAATGTTTTATTTTCTTTTCCATGAGATCCAAGATGATAAAGAGATATGCAGAACACATCTTTTCCTCCTACTCAAGCCAAAAAGGAAAAAAAAAAGAAAAAGTATTCTGTTTGAAAGCCAGAGAAAAAAGGGTGGGAAACAATGAGAATGAAAATGCTTGCAAAGTATGTTTTCAGAATCTAAATTCTATCTAAAAATTATGTTATTAGTTTAGTGAAAATGATTCCTGACTCAGTAAACTAGAAAGAACTCATTGCCTAAGAGTCATTTTATATATCCATATTTATAGTCATTATGTAGATTAAAAGTTATAAGCCATTGTCCAGGTTCTCCTCTTTGGCCTTAGTGGTTCTTGGTACCGTGAAATAAAATCTATTCATATGCATTGGCATGGGCACACAAACACACTCACACATACATAGCACCAAATTATGTTTTGCTATCTTCCAAACACAAGCTTGATAATGTTGAAATCAATCATGGACCAATAAATCTACAACAAAACTTGCTACATATATCAATAGGGTCACAGAAAATAATCAAAATTAGTACAATAAAAATTCTACACTGATGAGAGGAGCTGGGCTAAAACATCTATAATCTCGGTGCAGAACAGACATATATCTATTAATATAGAGAGAATATATTCTACAGTTTGGAATAGGATAACCTGCAAACCTATATTTGTTCTATCATCTGATGATCCACCTTTCATGGGAAAAATGGCTGTGTTCTCTATCCTCAATCCACCTTGAGGACTCTGAGTAGATACTTTTAGCTGTAGTCAATGTAATGGACACAGTCTTTAGAACCTCAGAAAATGGATTTTGAACTACATTTCTAGCAAGTTTTGATAGAAAATACATGCAGCAGATAGAGGTTTAATGTAGTTGAATTCCCCATTATTCAGTGACTAATTACTCCTTTTGTGGTGATCCAGGTCTGTGACTTCTCTCTTTTTTCCCCATGGCTGCCTGCCTTTGGCCATTTCACAGTTCATTAGCACCTTCAACATCTAATGGGCAAGTGAAGAATACAGACATGACTCAGATCAATTTTACAGTTTTGTATCACTGGGACTACAATTTTGATGAGATATGCTACTGAAATGAATACATAAAATGGAATTCAAAAGGTTCTTCTGAATTTCAAATAATAATTTTCTGTCATCGGAAACACTCAAATTGATTACATTGACTTGGCATAACTAAGTATTTTTTTTAGGATTTTTTTTGTTTTTGAAATCACCTCTCTTCTCTTTCTTATGTAATTACCCAGGGTTCACTGGCTTACTGCATAATATAGACACATGACAGACGTAGAATGTGCTGGATTAAAATCATGGAAAGAACACACTGCATTAAATTTAAAAATCTGCCTTACATCACCAGTAATCCCCTATCTTCTTAATGGCTTTCGCTCAGAGTAAATGAATAGTCTAATAAGCAAATTGAATCATTTAAACTGTAATATTATACACATATATAAGTATATATTTATAATAATATATTACATAAATAACTATGTGATATATCTGTATGTCATATAGTGTTTTGTCCAACATATTTCCTTACATATTTGTAGCTCATTTATATACTATTTGCATATATATATTCTCATATTTTGAGTCATATTTTTTCAAATATATATTTTTAATTAAGATGAGTAGACATTTACACTTAATTTGGTATTGATTCTTCAGAAAATTAATAATTGTATATTAAAATTAAGAAAACAAGCCCAAGCCCAAGTGACTTCACTTATGTAAGCGTCAGTTTCCAATAAAGTTACTGTGAGACTTAAATGAGAAACTGTAGATCATGTATTGTGCCAATGCCTAGGGCATAATAAACAATCAACAGATAGCGTCTTATATTATTAAGATTATATACGTATATGTGTGTGTTTATTTGTGTTTGCTATGGTTTCAGGTTGAGAATTTGTACCTCAGTGCTACTTTCCCTATCACATACTTGTCACTCTAACAATCTCCCGAGGGCTGTATATTCTACTTGTACTATGTATAGGGCTTACCCCTTACTGCAATTCAGCAGTGTGAGGAATCTTCTACACTTTAAAGGGCCAGAGTCTAAATACCTGAGTTCTAGTTTTGACTATGCTTGAATGAAATGTATGTAACTGTGACTAAAGCATTCGACTTCTCAGACCTCCAAAAATGGTCATACCTACCCTGCAATATAACAAAGTTATATGATATCATGTCACTGAAAGTGTTTTATAATCCATCAAAGGATAGTAAAGTGGAAATATTAGTATTACAAAGGAGAACAATCCATATAAAGCAGTTTAGATTCCATTCTATAAGCTTCTAGAAAGTTGTGAACACTAAAGAGACAAAGATAGCAATAAATTCTAAGAAGACAAAGATGGCACTGACTTGCTACTGCAGGGATCTTGGCAGTTTAATAAGACTGGGGCATGGGTGGAGAGGTTGGAGAAGCTTAGCAAAGCAAAACCTTAGGAATGCATCTATCGTAATGATTTCAATTAAGACTTACCAAGACTTACAAATAATAAATATTGTAATTTGCAATTAGCTATAGGGTGAAGCCCCTTGCAAATTCAATCTCATATCTGATTTTCCACATGCCAGATACCTGATCATCAGGGCCTAAGGAAGTGTCACGATCCTACATAGTACCAGATGCAAACTCATTAGGTATAGTATAAACTGGCTCTCTCCCAATTCACTAACTCCACTTCACACAATTTTATTATTCTACAACCCCATTGATATATTTTAAAATACTTTCTCCCCTTCCAAGCCCTTACCCTCATGTCCACATGTCATATTCCTATGTCTACCTCTAGACAATGGGTCACTTACTTCTTTTTGTCTATATTATCTCAGCTTATAGAAACTTGATTTATATAATGGCCAACATTAAACTCATATCATTTGGGGGATCTAATGCTCAAACATTTTGTTACCAACTTATCTTGAATCTTAGTGGGCCATTCTTTTGTCATCAGAGAGTCTTACTTTCCATAAAGGACTAACCCAAGTTAGATGTTTTCTTACTTCCCACGCCACTAACCCTTTTTGTGTTGTGGGATTTTTGGTGCCCTTTTCTCTTGGTAAGGTGTTAGTTCATAAAATTTGATAAAATGAGATCTCTCCCAGGATATACTTAAAGACACATTAAGGTAGTCACCCCTCTTTGGTTTACTTATCCAGTGCTATCCTCATTCTTCTCTGAAATTGTCTCTTGCTAATCCAGTTCATCTATCTTGTTTGTCTTCAGAAGTACATGTTGTCTCATATCCTTATCTTTTCTCATATTTTGTGTATATACATCATATTTACACTAAGGCAAGAATGATGTCTTATTTGGATTTCCTTAGTACTCTACTTTTTTCTGTATCCAGGAACTTCTCACAAAGAGTTAGGAACCTAGTAGGCATTTAATAAATATTAGTTGAATTGATTTAATGAGAATCACTGAGTGGTCTGAGCCAGACTAGGTATGAAAGTACTTAGATGAAAAAGTACCTTGATAAATAATTGGATAACTAAAAAGGAAGTAGCAAGTGAAAGACTGTGTGGGAGGTTGACAGGGGGGAAGTGAGCATTATCGGGAGGAGAAAAGGGAATAAAAGACATTGAGAAAGAAGAAGTTCTCTTAATAAAGGGCAATATTTCCCAGAGGATGATGTAGCATTAGATAGTCCATGTACCTCCTTTTTATTTCTGTTTTTAAAATAGAGCAGCTTTGTCCAGCCTATTATTTTAAACTTCTTTGACTTACATAGGCTATGCTCAATAAATGATAACAAGAAATGTCTGAATAAAAGTTTTTTTACAAATAAAAGGCCAATTGGGTTAATTTTGTAAATATGACTTTATTATTATTCCTTTTCAAGAAAGAAAATTAAGTTAAAATAAGATTCTCTGTAAAAAGTCATTGACAGTTTCTTTTTGTAAAAATGGAAGTAAATTGCTGAGCACTGGTAAATATCACTACAAAATGGAGATGCTCAAAGTCTTCCTGATTATAATGACAGAGGGGGAGAGACAGAGTACATGCACACACATGCATACATGTGTGTGTGTATATGTATACACACACACATATATAGACTTTATAAAATGCAAATATATACTTTATATAGTATATGTACTTTATAAAGTATATATATGCACTTTAAATATATATTCATACTTTGAAAAGACACACACACACACACACACACACACAAATGCATACATATAAAAAGAGAAGAGTACGAAATAAAATGTTGTTAAGTCTGAAACTCCAAACTCAGTTACATGTCGTTATTATAAGCCAATGAGTGAAAAACTAGGCTAAACTACAGTTGATCCTTGAACAATGTGGGGTTTAGGGTCGCTGATCATCCACACAGTCAAAATCCTGCCTGTAAGTTATAGTTGGCCCTCCCTGATACACGTGGTTCCTCCTTATCTGAGGTTTCTTCGTATTCGCATCTGCAGATTCAACCAACTGCAGATCAGTACTGTGGTATTTACTATTGAAAAAACATCAAGTATAAGTGGATCCACGCGGTTCAAACCCTTGTTTTTCAAACCCTTGTTGTTCAAAGGTCAAGTGTAGTTCTTTCAATGAAATAAGAGTACATTTGAAGCATTTCAACAATAATTGAGTAGGTTAAGAATGATTATGAGAACATAGAGACATTTTCTTACTGAATTCTTTGTACATCAGTTTATTTATTTAAAATAAAATGATTTTCTCTCTTATGTTGAATATGAATTAAAACCTTTGTTCCCAGATATTGATACATTATGATTATTAGGTTACAGAATATCTAATTTACCCAGATATTCTGAGTCTATATCTGGATGTTTTCTTGACATTTAAAATGGAATTAATATACCCAATATCTGAGTAATATGTTGCACTAAATCCTTTGTTACTAAAATCTCATTACAGAAATAAAAACAAAAACACAAACAGAAATACCACTCTGCCAACAATGAATTAACTCGATCTAAGTGTTTGCTTGCTGTTTGTTGTTGTTGATAAGGTTTTAAAAAAAAACGTAGGTGGGTAAAATTGCATACTCTTCTGTTTTTTTGGTCCCATTTCCAACATTATAAAGAAATTATTTGTATTATTTCAATTAAACTAATATTTTGGAATTACCATATGATTCAGCTATTCCCTTCCTATGTGTATACCCAAGAGAACTGAAAACACGTTCATGCAAAATTGTACATGGGTGTTTACAGCAGCAAAATTCATAATAGTCAAAAAATGTAAACAACACAAATTTCCATCAGCTGATGAATGGATAAATATATTGGATAATTATATTCATGCAATGGAACGTTAAAAGGAATAAAACACTGATTTATCCTGCAACTTGGATGAACCTTGAAAATATCATGATTAATGAAAGAAGTCAAACACAAAAAGGTTACATATTACATGATTCTATTATATGAAATGTCCAGAATAGGAGGTAAATTCATAGAGACAGAAAGTAGGTTAGCTACTGTCAGAGAATAGAGGGAAGGATTGAACAGTGCCTACTAACAGGTATAGAATTGCTTTGTAGGGTGACAAAAATGTTCTGGAATTAGATAGTGGTGATCGTTTTACAACATTGTGTATATATGAAGACCATGGATATGTATTCTTTATAATAGTGAATTTTATGGTATGTGAATTATATTTCAAACTAAAAGTATTCTAAAACCAATAATATTTGAGATTAGTCTTATTGTTTAATTTGACTGAATTTTGGAATAAAGTTTGCAATATTTTCCTTACTTTGGGGATTTCTCAAACTTAGGCGATTAATGTTATCATTCATAACATATATTTATTCTTTACAAAGTGTTACTTGCATAATCTTTATTATGGTCTGTAAGCAAGTATGCTTATTTCCCTCCTTATGAAATGTTGGATTTCTAACAATAGCCAAAGATCTTGAACATGAGAATTCCATATGTTTCCCACCCCTCCCCCCCAAAAAAGTGAAAACATTAAACATTATCTGAATTTGTAAATGAAAAGTATAATTTCTAGGATGTTGTGCCAAGAAAACAAATTAAAGAATTGTAAATATACATATTCCAGGATATAAAAATTAGAAATTACAATAAATAATGCTCCTTCCTAATTTTGTTATCTCCATATCTCCTGTATTTCTATTTTGTAGAAAAGGAAGCATATTTATTCACAAAATTCTAGCATGGAGACAATTTCTGAAGTTATACAAAATCATCCCATAGTTCATTACAAATAGACTACTGATAAAAAGTAATAAAATGATGAATCCACACTGCAGATCTGAAAAATAACTGCATGTATAATATTCTGCAAATTTTTACCTACTAATATCCATCCACAAGCATCCTGGAGTTCAGAGGACCTGGTGTACTATAAAATAACAAAACAATCAAAAGAGAAATTCTAGAAGACCTACATTTTTAACTGGCAGATGGTAACCAAGTCGTAGAAAAAAAACATAATATGACCCAATATGGAGTGTAGGTATCAATTTGAAACTGTTTTCTTGGCAATTAATCACTTCCTATGAATGTCTAAATGCCTAAAGTATTTTCACAAGGTTCTGCCTTCCATGCAAAAAAAAAAAATCTCATCTCTTGCTGCTTCCCTATGAAAATCTTGCATTCCAGCTAGATTTGTCTTTTAGCAGGAGTCTAAAAACTCAAATGAATCCAGGAGCCATGAAGTAAGAAGGCCTGAAGACTGCAGAATTGTGAGGACTGGTCAACTGTGAGGGACAGAGCCATGGGAGGCAAGCAGGTGCTACTCAGAAGAAGCAAATTGTATTAATGTGGATATACAGGCCTAAGATTATGGAATTACATCTTTAAGATGCCTCATCACTAAAATGCTTTATGAAAACAATAAAATGACCACAAAGCTGAATGGCTAAAACAAGACAAGAGATCAAAAAATTAAAATTAAAGAAAGAAGTTAGGAATTGGGAATATAGAAAGTCATAAGAAGAAAGCCACAACATAATTTATGTAAAAAGAGGAAACTTTC
Organism: Neophocaena asiaeorientalis asiaeorientalis; assembly: GCF_003031525.2. Taxonomy (NCBI): domain Eukaryota; kingdom Metazoa; phylum Chordata; class Mammalia; order Artiodactyla; family Phocoenidae; genus Neophocaena; species Neophocaena asiaeorientalis. Next base: position 468,372 of record NW_020175324.1, on the reverse strand, counting down.
AAAAACAAATGGTGTAAAATTGAAAAAAAATCTCTGCTATATATGTGTGCCTACTGTTTTAAAATAAAACTTGAGTTGTATTGAGTTATTTCTAGCAATTAAAAGACATTTAATTAGTTATACTATTTTGAAGGAGATTTTAAATGATTGGCTACTAAATCCAATTATTTAAAAATTAAGAAAAAAGTGATTCGATATTCTTTTGTGTGTTAAAAATCTGAAGGTGATTTTAATATTCCACATTTTTAGGTTTAAGCCGGCAGCCAGCAGTTGAAATTGACATGTGAGAGTTCTAAGTCCCAGATGCTAGCTGCCAACTGCCTTTTTGTTCTTGTTTCCTTGGAAACGGAGGTTGGTTTCACAAAAACAAGGTAAGTACAACTTTTACAGAAGAGAAATGGAACACTCTTGTCAACTTGCTGGCTGAGACCTGTGAGTGCAGCTTTCCAAAAAACACTGAAGTTGGAAGCCAGTTGAGGCATAGAGGGGTGTGTGGCAAAGCATCAGTACCCATGTTCTTCCTATTTAAATTGACTGTGGGGAAATGACCCAATAAGATATACAAAAAGATCAAAATTAAAACAGTCAAAACTTTATCAAGTCAAAAACATTTGAGTCTAGGGTGAAAAATATGATACAGAACCTCCAACAATGAGATGCTTTTAAATCTCCAGTAATGTTAAGTAGACCATTATTGAGTGATACTATAGGTCAACAGTTCTCTGAAATGGCAAGAGTGACTTACCACGTAGTGATGGGTGGGCCAAATTAGGATAAGAGGAAGTGAAAGAAGACTTTTCTCCCAGGAGTGTTTTGCAAAAGTTCTTCAGGTGATTCTGATTTGCCCTATCTCCTATGCCTTTATAAATTACTGATCTGATCTAACCATCTATTTTTTCGGAAGAGGGGCACTAAGGCACAGAAAGACAAAGTTATTCATATAAAAACTGAAATCTAGCTAACGTCAAGCCAGGCAGAGAACCTAGCTCTCTCCTTTCTTCAGACACACGTTTATTTTATACAGTGTTACAGATTGTTGCTATTGTCATGATTTCAAAATTCTCTTGATCATTTTATTTTTCTTTAGGTATCATCAATTGAATATAAAGAAATGTAATCATAGTATATAAAAACCATTCATAAAATGTAAGGATTTAAACAGTTATGCATTGAAAGCCAACAGTTAACTTTTTTTAACATAGTTAAGTTGCCGATGCTATATATAGTAAGCTGGAAAATATAGCAAAAATTAGGACAGGATATCACTTTGTTTTTTAAAACTTTTAACTTCATCAGAGATAATCTGTTTTTTAACTTAATTTTAACAACAGGATTTATTTAGAAAAAACTTACCCCCTAAGATGAACCATATTGTGTAAAGATTCTTTGTATCACTGAAGTGGATTGTGGGCCAAAACAAAGGCTATAAAAGCCCATGGCTACATCTGTTACCTGTTTAGGTGTCTTAAAAAAGTATTTACATTTTTAAAATTGGAATTCCTTTGCCTGTCTCACGGTAATGACTTGGTAAACTGTCGGTGTTGTCTGCTATTTTAAGAAAAAGAACTGTCTCTTTAAAATCATGATAAAACCCAGAACTTAAAAAGCTAATTTCTATTTCAGTGAATCAAAGAACAGTGATTAAACACAAGGTTCCTTCAGTGATGTTCTACCACAGCCTTCATGTTTCCCATCACACTACATATGGTCCAATTGTTTACAGATTACAAAAAAAAATCCCTGCTCAGATGTTAAAACAAGATGTTTTCTTCACTTTCAAATGGCAGGCTGACTGCCAATTTTTACAATTAGTTATTCTGTGCAAAGAAAAAAAGCTTAATTATCACAATTTCTTATGTGTGGACATTACTCTTGTGATGGCTATCAACCTGAGGACTGATAGAAATGAACTCTGCTCCGTGACACGGGGGAAGCCTCTTGGGAAGACAGCTTTTTGCAAGGGAGATGGAATCGCAAAATAAGGAGGGCAAAGCATCTTTGCCAGAAATAGGTATTGCAACATCAAAGCAAACCAGCCACCTGCCAGTGACAACGTTTCCCTATGGCACCGTCTGGCAGACAGAATTTCACAGTGTTAAACAATAGGGCTGCACACACCATGAGTGTGCCTATCGCCTATCGATGGGTCACTGATTCTTTAAAAAGACTTGCTGAAGGAGGCAGAGTGATGATGGGAGGGAAACAAACTGGCAGGAAAAAGACTCTCATTTAGATGCTAAACCCATGCTTATTGAATGAGCTCAAAGTTGGTGTTCTCATTCCTTAGAGGAATTGTTTGGACCCACAATAAACTGTCATGGTATTGTTAGCTGGAAGTTGAAGAAAATATGTTAATGAACTTACATACTTAGAATTCTATGTACTATATATTTCAGTCTCTATACCCCTTCAAGCCTCCAAAATGCCTAGCTTTACATATAACAGTTGATTTAAAAATCATATTGGATAAGTAATACATCCAGAATGATAACAAGTGGCCCCAAGAATGAGGATCTTGGTAGGTGGAATTAAGGGAAGGGGTGTAAAATATGTTAAATTCTTTTGCTTCATTTTGTTTTTCTTTAATAGGATTCTGCATTAAGAACCAGACTTTTAAAAATTACTTGAGAAAATGATAATAAAGATGTGTTTCAGGAAGAGCTGTGATACTGTGGTGTCCAGTGATGGTCCTTTATTTTTATGCTGTTTATAGGTGGAAAGAGAGGGGAGCTGAATGCCAACTTTCTGAGGTTTGTCCAAACCTGGATGACTTTGCATGCTATTCAAAGATTTTATCAATGGATGAAAAGCTTTTGTTTATTAGTTAAAACCTGTAATTCAAGACCTTTTGGCTACCTCTAGGGGTATGCATCTCAGTAAAATTGTGTAAAAACTATCAATAGTTTAATGGTTGAAAATATATTGGTGAGGAAAGGGGACATTCAAATGACAATGGAAGTATAATAGAAATTGAAATTCTCTCACCTCACCTCTAGTCTCATTCCCAAGGGTAACATTGCTAGTTCCATGACAGTTCTAAATAACAGCTCTATCCCTCTATATCTTGGTTTATCATTGTTAGACCAAATCAACTTGCTCTCCTCTAGGAAAAATTAAGGAGTTTACCTCAAACCTGCCACCTCTTCTCTTCCACACCTGAATTTTGTCAGCTTTATTATATTTTTTCTTTCTGCTAGTGATTCTCATTTTAAATTACATTTCATGGATTTTAATTACTTAAGGAATACAACAATATCTTCTAAAAAATCTAAAATATTACAAGTACGACTATTATCTTCTTTGACTCTCATTTCAGTGTGCACAAATAGTTGAATACTTGTAAGGCTGTGATTCAACAATCGAAGAAATTTCTCTTGGGGCAAATGTCTCTCTAGTACTTCATGTATACCCGCATAAAATAATGGTATGTGACACATAGAGTTTCCGTCTGAAGTTGAGACGATGGAAGTACAGCTAGCATTTACTTATTTTATTTTATTTTTTTGCGGTATGCAGGCCTCTCACTGTTGTGGCCTCTCCCGTTGCGGATCACAGGCTCCAGAAGCGCAGGCTCAGTGGCCATGGCTCACGGGCCCAGCCGCTCCGCGGCATGTGGGATCTTCCCGGACCGGGGCATGAACCCGTGTCCCCTGCATAGGCAGGCGGACTCTCAACCACTGCGCCACCAGGGAAGCCCTAGCATTTACTTTTAACATGCTACTTAAAATTTCTCTTCAGGTTTAGAGAATACAAAATAGAAACTGGAAATGACCCTATAGAAACAAAAATTCCATAGCATTTTTATAGTATTGCCTATTCATTCTTCATTTATTCGTTCATCAAATTATTTATTCATTTAGAGCCAGATATTATGGATACTCAGAAGATTAAGAGTCATATATTACTCTAAAGTCTTCAAAGTGTAGTAGAGAGATCAGTGGTCAGTCTCCAGTCATTGATTCTTAAGCCAATATGAGGTCATTCAAATCAAGTATTTAATCTCTTTTCCAGTTGCTGCCTTTGGTAGCAATAGAGCTTCCTATTTCAGGGAGCAGGGGGTATATGCTTTTCTACAGCTTTCTTTATACATCTCTAATACCTCTGCAACCTCATTTTATGTCTGGTTTATTCATTGTTACTAAAGATAATTTTTATACCAAGAAATATATTTACCCAAAAGATCTAGAAAGAGAGAAACTTCATTAATGAAGACATGCTTCCCTTAAAAAGTTGCTAAAACCTATATTTTCACACTTTTTAAATTATTATTTTAAGGAGAAGTTAGAATTCCAGTAAAGGTCAAAATTTACATAAACTTAATAAAATTTAACCTGACTCTGGGTTTTTTTTAATGTGAGCTTCATTAGGAATCTCTTTGATTCTAAAATATTAAACCTAATTAGCACAAACAAACAAAATTATTTGGCATACTGACTACGATACTGAATGTAGTTCTCTAGAGTGTTTGTTTTAAGTTTAGAGGGTCAATCCAGACCATGAAGCCATGACTAGCAATTATTTATGCCAGAATCTTCAATAATTTCATCTCTGAAAATAGTAGGCAGAAAGTAAGTATTCATGTTCCTTTGCTGAATGAATGGATAGGATCTGGGCCAGGTCATAGGAAACCAAGTTTGGTTAAGGCTCCAATTCAACTGAAAAGATTTTGGATTCCTGGGCCCAGTTATCTCATCTGTAGGGTGAGGTGCTCAGATACATGTGATTGTAACCTGTTTTATATATACTTCCTGTATGCTGCTGAGGAGAGGAATTCAATGATTCAAAAGTATAAGAGGAAAGATCCCTGCCTTCCAAATACTTTCATTTCAGAAGAGTGGCCAACATTTTCATCTGTGACATTACTAACTTTGAGAAAATAAAGAGTGTAAACCCTGATTACTATCATATGCATATTTTATGTGTTATTCACTCATTTATTTCCCAAATATACATGAATTATTTGCTGTGTGACACGTATCCTATGAAGCACCCGGGACATAATGTTAAAATATTATGACGTGTCAGACTAGCTCACAAGAGAGTGAAATATATGCAGTGATCAGAGAAGTCATCATAGAAGAGACCAGCTGTACTATGAAAGATGGGGAGGACGTCGTTACGTAGAAATGAATTTGGAATCGAAGCAGGTAGAACAAGCTTGAGACAGAGGAAATAACACAGAGAACGTTATGGAGTTTGAATAAAGACCAATCCAGCTGCTGTTTAGATAAAAGACCTGTTTTCCTAGGCACTGGTTTTAAATGTTGTGTATGTTTGTGTTTTTTTTTTCTTTTTGGGCAACAGAACCCTTATTTCAAATGATACCTCACATAGTAATTTATTATTATATAAAATACATTAAATAAAATTACAGTAATGAAATATAATTTTAAGCAAAAATTCTTAAAATTTGTTTACTTTACCATCATTAATACCAATAAGAAATCTATTTTAAAAACCTCAATTATCTGGAATTTAGATTTGCTGTCAAAAATAACTCAATGGCTAATACATTTTTAAATGATTAACTTTTAATGAGATTGAAAATGAGAAAAGAAAGGTCTTCTGTACACTTAGGTACCATTTCTGATGCTCTTCTTTCCATTCTAAGGTCCTAATTTTTCCTTCATGCATTGTACTTTTTATCACTAGATATTATATTTGGGTATTTTTTATATCTCTTATTAATGTGTCACATTTTCCTCTATCTCCTTGACCATATGAAGTATATTTGTATCAGCTGTTTTTATGGACTGAATATCTGTACCTTCCCCTCTATACTGAAATCCTAACCTCCCAGTGTGATAGTATAAGAGGTGGGGCCTTTGAAAGGTTATTAGGTCATGGGAGAAACTCTCATGTATGGAGTCAACGCCCTTATAAGACGAGACAGGCTTTCTCTTTCTGCTTTTTCTCTCTACCATGTGAGGATACGAAGAGAAGATGAACATCTGCAAACCAGAAAGAGTGCCCTAACCAGACACTGGATGTGCTGGTGCCTTGATCTTGGGCTTCCCAGCCTCTAGAACTGTAAGAAATAAATGCTTTTTGTTTAAGCCACCCAGTCTGTGGTATCCTGATATAGCTGCCTAAACTGGCTAAGACAGTTGTTTTAATGTCCTTATTTTTAATTGTCATTTTTGTCATCTCTGAGTCTGTTTCTATTGACTGATCTTTCTTCTGAGTATAGGGCCCATTTCCTGCTTATTTGCATGACTAATAATTTTTTATTTAACATTGGACGTATGATTTTACATTATTCGTGGCTGGATTTTGTTGTAATCATTTAAAACACTATTAGGCTTTGTGCTTGGAATCAGTTTCATCCTTTTGAAGTTTGCTTTTAAGTTTTACCATCATAAGTCCAGAACACCTTTCAATCTCTAGCTAATGTGTCTCTAATACTGAAATACTACTCTTGAAGACTCTAACCCATGCTCTGTGCATTAGGAGTTTGGTCCATTCTGGATTGCTGAAACACAAATCACTCCCAGCCTGATGTGCTCTCTGGGGTTTAATCTTTCAAATCTTTTCTAGGGGTTATTTCCCTATCTTCAGTAGTTACCCCACATGCAAGTGCAAATAAGTACTTTGCAAAAAAACTCAAAGGGACTCTTCTGAAGACCTTTGGAGTGTTCTCTCTCTCTCTCTCTCTCTCTCTCTCTCTCTCTCTCTCTCTCTCTCTCTCTCTCTGTCTTTCTAATATCTTATCCTGCAAATTAGCCCCTCCTGAATGCTGAACTCTTGACTGCTCAACTTGGAGAAACTGCCAGTTTCTTAATGTGTTCTCCTGTCCAATAACGTGGCTGGGACCTCTATCTAGACAGTGAGCTGAGGTATGTCTAGGGTTCCTCTCATTTGCTTTCCTTTTCTCAGGGACTACTGTACTCAGCTGCCTGTTGTCCAATGTCTGAAAATCATTGTTTCATATATGTTGTTGAGGTTTCTAGTTATTTAAGATGAGAGGGTAAATTTTGCCCCTCTTGTTCCATCATGGCTGGTTTGCAGAAATCCCTGATTTATTTCTGCATTTGTTTTACAGAAAGAGAGAGAGACAGAGAGAGGGAGAGAGGTAAGGGGGTGGGGGACGGAAAGAGAGAGGAAAGAAAGAAAGTTAATCATGAATCACAAATAACTACAGTTATAAAACTGATAATTCTAATGACTGACCTGAAAATTATAGGGTTTTCCTAAATTATTATAAAATGATCAAGAACTTTTAAATTATTTTTAGTAGGAGATCATTTGTTTTAAAGTTAAATCACTGAAACATCCAACAACCGTTCACATTTCTCTTTCTAAACATGAAAATCATACGGTAAGCAAACAGAACTTACAATACAACGTCTGTATCACAATATTCTCAGAATACAGCACATAACTTTCACTCGCCATGGTGCAAATTTCTGTGATTCTATGGTGTGAGAATATGCCAAGCTAATCTATCTGGCATTTCATTGTCCATGGCTTATGTGTACACTAGTCAACAGAATATTTACTTTTAAATTTAAATGAGTGGATGTGCATACATCTGAATTAAGGAATGGCAGATGGAGGAAGAGGAGAGGAAAGAGAGAGAGGAGGATTAGTGGAAGGATGAGGAAGAATATATTTACAATTCTTGAAAAAGTTCAGATTGCAAAATTCTCAAAGAACATATTTAGAAGAACTTCAACTACATCTATAGAGGGAGCCAAGGAAGCTTTATACAGAGTTCTGAATTATATTTGCAACACAATTGTTGAAGATATCAATATTTTTCTATTTAAATATTTTTATATAAAATTATTTGAATAAAACGTTTAAAAAAACTACACATAAAAAATTTACTCAGCCATAAAAAAGAAAAAAATAATGCCATTTGCAGTAGCATGAATGGACCTAGAGATTATCACACCAAGTGAAGTCAGAAAAAGACAAATACCATATGATATCACTTGTATGTGGAATCTAAAATATGATACAAATAAAGTTATTTACAAAACAGAAACAGACTCACAAACGTAGAAAACAAACATGGTTACCAATGGGGAAAGGAGGTTGGGGAGGGTTAAATTAGGAGCTTGGAATTAGCAGATATAAACTACTATATATAAAATAGATAAACAAGGTCCCAATGTATAGCCCAGGGAACTATATTCAAAATCCTATAATAAACCGTAATGGAAAAGAATATGTATAATCTTTTTGCTGTACACCAGAAACTAACACAACACTGTAAATCAACTATACTTTAATTTAAAAAATTCAACTCAAAATGAATTTGAAAATGGTTGGTACAGAAGAATTATGGAGAGAAGTAATGGAAAATTAGTAGGAAAGAAAGGGAAGAGCTATCACCTGGTCCTGGAAAGTGATCACTAGCTTAGTGATTCCCTAAGCTAGTGATCTCCGAACAAGGTGTGTCCCATTTGCAAATGATGAATCGTGAGGGACCAAATATAAAAACAGGTTTTTAAAATGTATTTTCCAAAACATAAAAATCATATGATAAACAAAACCTACAATATTGTATACATATCTAATAGCTACATGAGTATAATATAAATATGCATATGAGTGTATGCTCAATATTTTTTTCCTAACCAGAATTGCATGATTAAAAGTTCTAGAGATTACTGTTCTAAGCAAATGGGGCAGAGGCAATTGCAACTTCTTAAACAAAGGAGTAACAGGGTCACAACAGTGATTTATGAAGACTATCCCAGTGTCTACATGTAGAGTTGTCCCAAGTATCACTACCCCAGGGACACAGAATGAGTCAATCCTTAAAAGTCTTATTTTTCACTACACCCTGATTGTCATAGTCTCTCTTACCTCTATTGGTGCAAAAGGATGATTGTGTACTAAGTGGCCATTTGAGATCATTTCAAAGGGCAAATAACTTGGACTATTATTTCATTAGTACAAAATATCAAGAACAGACATTTACACCACTTATGCAGGCATTAGAATTCAGGCACTGAGAACTACAGAAGATAATTGGGCATTTGCCTGTGGAGTAAACTACCAAACTACATCTTGTGCTTCATTCTGGGTAGGGGAGGGGGCTGGCAGCGTTCTTTAGTTCCTGTGAAGGCTGCCTAAAGGTACAGTGTTACGGAAATTCACCCAGCTTTCTTTTTGGAGGGATTTCAGCCTGCTTCAGGTCACTATAAAATATAAGGTATTCTTAGTGTAAAGGAAAGGGAAGTGTGTGTGTGTGTGTGTGTGTGTGTGAAAATTAAAGTTACGTTGGCAAAGAAGAGTGAGAAGAGCCTGGCATTTAATCTTAACAATTAGCAAGCTTGGAAAGCCTTTAAATACCAAGAAATGAACATGCTAAACATGTAATGAATTGGCATTTTGATGCTGCTAAAAGGGGATAAATGCAAATACAAAGACCATAAATCAGTTATCCTTTATCTTTTAGGTGCTGGCTACAATTAAGACATAATATTTTAAGAATGTATTGTTATTATGAAATTAAAAACTAAAAAATGTATATTGCCATTACTTACGTTTGAAAACATATTTATTACTTGAAAATTTTCAGTAAAAAAATAAGAATTTTAAAATTTTTCTATGAAACAAATGCCATGAAAATGGTTATATTTTAAAAATCCGGTTTTAAATCTATGGGCCTGTGCTGTCCAATACAGTCACCACTAGACATAGGTGGCTCTTTAAAATTATATTTAAAATAATTATAATTATATAAAATCAGAAATTTAGTTTTTCCATAACACTGCCTACATTTCAGGTATGGACAGGTGCTACTGCTTTAGATCTCTCCGTCACAGCATTGGTATAGACTCATATAAAATAAATCTTAAAATAATTTGGGAAATCACAATAATAAAACCCTGAAGATATTAGTATCTATATTTACATTTGTGTGTGGTATGCATAAACATGATAACTACTAAATTTCTTTTTAGGGCTGCTGAAATGAAGCCATTTTGATAGGCATTTTACACATCAAAATGGAGTTGTAGATAGTAACAAGTTATTGTCATCCATGTGATTAATTCACAATCTTACCACTTACAATAAGAGAATTGCTACAATGGTCTGTTATCATTCCTTCAATTAAACATGGAAATAATACATTTCACAAGTTTATAAAAATTAATATGCATTTGGCAGTCTATCAAATTAGCTCATAATCTTTGTGAATTTCTCAGTTAGAACTGTAAACCCTTGCCTTACTCAGAATAATATTAACAGAATTTTGAAACAAAAGTATAAAGTGGATCTTTTAAAACACATCTGTATTAAGTTTGATAAGTAATTATTACAATTAGTGCTTTTGGTGAAGATTTTATTAGAGGAAGTCAGTTTGCTTCTTAATCAAAGAAGCCCATCTAAAATGGGTAGATTCATAATAAGCAAAGTCTAAACATGAAACCTAATGTAGGACCAAAAAGATAACAGGATTTGATTGAGGAAGGAGCTATCAGCAATTTAGCCCTAGTGTGCTTTAGGTATAATTTCACTACATATTTAAGCCCTAGCGTATTTAGGTATAATTTAATCCAACCACCAAATTCTACAGATGAAGTGATAAAAATGCAAACATATATATATGTATAAATTAAGTGGCAGACCCAAAATAGAGCCCAGTTTTCCAGAGTACCAAGGCAAGGGCAAGGCTCTTTCCTTTTTGTACACATGTCAAAGAGCTGAAAAAAGGTGATATTAGCTTAGCAAAAGCAAATAGAATCCAATGCCTTATCTTATCATTAACCATTTGAATAAGGAACATCATAACTTCCAAGGTTACACATAATTCATATCTGACATTCACAAGGATGGGAATAAATGTCCACTAAACTGCACATAAATCATTATAGAATAACTCTTTTAGACACTAACAATTAGAGTGGTAGTCAAAATGAAAACGATAAATCCTAAGTCTTGACTTAGCATACAAGACCCTGAATGATCTGGATCTGACCGAAATTCTATTGCTTATGTAGCAACACATAGCTTTGCTTTATTTAGTCAGTAAATTTAAATCCAACACACATTTACTACAGTTGCCTACTATATATATCGAATTATTCCAGACAGTAAGATTGGTCCCAGAAAGGAGGCATTGTTTACTACCTTCAAGGAATGGAGGTAGATGGAGAAGCAAATCTTTCTCATTTCCTTGAGGATATTTATTTTGTAATAAAAGAAAAGAAAAAATTGAAAAAGGTAATAAGAGCTGTGACAAATACCCCTGCTATGGAAATATTTCAGATGGGGTTAGTTCAGGTATTAAAGAGATAATCCATGATTTCAATTTTCAATGATGATTAAGCATTAGCTGGGCAAAGAAGTCCAAGAAAGGTATCCTATACAGAGAGGCCAACCCAAATCTCTTCTGAGGCTTAGAGTCATTTATCGAATTGCCTTCTCCCCATTTTTTAGATGTTCTAGAGTTTCTTCAAACTTAACATATGTAACTGAACCGATGAGTCTCTACATTTACTAGTTCCTTGGCCTGAAATCTCAGCATTACCTTTTATTTCCTTTGATGGAAAACTCCTATTCAACTCTCAGGATTCAGCTTAAATGTCACTTCCACCAGTAAGTAACCCTCAGAATCTAGGCAAGTTGTCCATCTGTGCTCCTTTAGTTTTCTTGACTTCTTTTGTCAGAGCACTCACCACATATTTTGAAATGACTAAGAGTAGTGAGCAGGACCTAATTTATATTTTTCTCTGCTGTTCCCTCTGTTCCTGGCATATAGAATAGGCTCAGTAATTATTATATGGAAATTATAATTTCTGGGACATATTGTCTCTATTTTAAGATGAATAAATTAGTGTAATAGATTAGATTTGAATACTGTCTCAGTTTTAAAATTCTCTGATTCTATGGTAGAGATTTTATCAATAGATATCTTAGGATCATAAACTGAATAGACAGTTCTTGACCTCACATCTTTCTGCTATACTGTTTCTTTTATACATTAGATAGTCAGTGATCATTTCTTATTCATCTCTGTATTCCCAGCCCCTTGCCACCCATAGATACTCAGTCTTTATCAGATGAATAAACATTAAACATACAAAGTAGGAAATACAGTATGTTCCAAAAATCTATCATTTTAAATTTTGAGAAATTACAATTACAGTTGTCCCTTGGTATCTGCAGGGTATTGGTTCCAGGAGTCCCTGCAGATACCAAAATCCATGGATGCTGAAGCCCCTTATAAAATGGCATAGTGCACTTGGCCCTCCATGTTCACAGATACCTCATCTGTGGATTCAAACAACTGCGATGGTCCTCAGTTGGTTGAATCCAGAGATGTGAAACGCTTGAAGGAGGGCCAATTGTATATTTATTGAAAAAACACATGTATGAGTAGACTCATGCAGTTCAAACCCATATTTTTCAGGGGTCAACTGTACTTTTAAGTGAAACTTTAATGCATTGTGAAACACGAGATTCAGAACTATCCTAACTATAGCAATTTTTAAGTAAATAATCATTTTTTAAAAGCACGTGATACGGGGCACATGCAAGTCTTAGCAACCTCTTCTTTCCTCTACCATCTCAACTGGAAATGTCTTCAAATCTCAGAAGATAACTTTTTCTGACTATAGTAGAGCCCATGTTTCTTTTCTTTCCTTTGAGTAGAAAGGAAATTGTTCTATTTAGCTGACAAAAGTGATAGATAAAATTGTGACTACTCCCAGTTGCCCTCCACCCTCAACTGCTATGCAAGAAGTAGGCTGAAATCTCCCTCTGCTGCAAAATTCAGGAAGGAAAGAGACACATCACTGTAATAAAGCTCACATTTTCACTTACTCACAGTGACTTCTATTCATGAAAGAAACAGAGGGTCACTCTAAAGAATAAATGAAATGACCTGTTAAGGGTGTTCTAAGAAGTTAGGACACTGGATGAAACTGGGGTTTTGTTAGATCAGGAGATAAGAATAAGTTGATATTAGAATAAATATCGATTGGACTAGAAGGGAGGAAGTAGGAATGTGACAAGGAAAATTATGATATTTTTTGTGCTATTGAGCATATATTTCTCATATATGAAAGCATCTGATATATACAGATGTTTATTTATAAATACCATCAATCATATTTATTCCCAGGATGCAACTTTTGTTCACTACCAAACTGTATTTGTATGTGTTTGGCTACGCTAAGTACTGAAATTATATTCTGCTAAAAGAAAATATAAATTTAATAATATAATGTTACAGATTGAGAATAATCTAGAAACTAAGAATCATTTCTCTTCCTAGACATCTCAAAACATTCTTTCTCTGTACATGTAAGAGGAATCCTCAATGCATCTGTTCTGGCTTTGCTAAGAACTGGCTGTAGCACGTGGGAGAATCACATAACTTCCTTAGATCTCATACATAAATGAAGCACTTCACTTATAAAGTCCTGTGTGCACACATCTGATAAATTTATCATGCTCATAGGATGTATGTGTTCATGATAGAGATGTGAAATTAGCTTCATACATCCTGACATGTTTACAGTATCAACCTTTATGTACGTGTATGCAGATATATTTATTTTTGTAGCAACAGTAGCAGAGTACCCATGCCTTTAAAATAGAGAAGTTTGCGCATTCTAAAAAGGCTTAGGTTAAATAAAGCTAATGGACTGGTAACTGTATTCAAGGTAAAGTTAAAATAAATATTACAAAATTGTAAGAGTTGTTCACATATCTCTTTCCTGATCAAACAAAAAGCCTGAATATTTTTTCTTTTACATTCTTTAGAACCATTAATTCTGACTAGTACAGTATCATACATTTAACTATGTGTTGTATTTATCAATAGACTAATGGAAGAATAACTTATTTTTACCCCAATAAGAGCTAGTTTTATTTTCTTTTCAAACTCTCCCAAACTGCATTTTCTAACTGTTTTGTTTACTCATCAAATCTTAAGAATATATCTCATTGGTCATGGACTCTGATCAGAGTGTGCTTACATGTTAGCTATTTCCTGTTGATCCTTGATATTTTTTCTGTTAGGAATGAGTCAATGCATACTTGTACTATCAGAGTCTCTCTTTGAATGACTCAGTTATTCTGGTATGTGTTTGATTCTAAGAATGCCAAATTGTTAAATGTAACAGTCATTTATTAATGACTTTTCTGGAGAAAAAGGCACTACCTTAGTAAAGCAAGCTTTTACACTGATTCTAAGAAGTACTAAAATGTACAGTATATGAAAATATAGGAGGAAAAACTGTGACTTAGAAAAATATGATATATATATTTATTAATATATATTCATATAAAATATTTTGCTCTGTAGATGAACACACACATTTTGTTTATACACGCGAATACAACATATTACTTTGTGGCTGCAGAAACTGATGACTAAAGTAACTAAACTAGGGAAAGGAGTACAATAGAGTGAATTTAAGGAAATGAAAATTTGAGTTCCAGATTTTATTCTAAGCCCGCCATTTTTTCCTAATCTATGTGACCTTGGCAAGTTATTTATCTCATCTAGTTTCCTCATTTGTAAAATGAGTATATTAACAATACTTACTCCATATAGGATTGATATAAAATAATGCATGTATTATAAAATGTTTAGGATAAAGAATGGCTTATATAATTGCACATGTAATACAATTTTCTTCCTGTTTCAGCTGAGACCTTTGAGATATTAAGTGTCAGCTCTTCCAACATTGTGAAGTGAAAATCTGAATCACTTAGGTAGGACTTGCAAAGGAAGCAGCCTAGGTCCTTAGCTGAGCTGACCACTCACTCCCCAGTCTATAAAGAGGTGAACAGGACTCAAATAGTCATTGGTTATTAGTGGCAGAGTCTCCTCAAGGAGCTGTCATTTTGAAATGATGCCCAACTTCACCCTCCAGAGTAGGAATGACGTGTCCTCTCCCTCACAGAAGGAGAGTTTACCTTGTGGTCCCCTGGCGTCTGTGGGGCTCAAAGCTCAGACTCAATCCATGCTTTAAAAAAGTGTGTATGTGAGAAGTATGGTTACTCGTCCATGGGGAGAGGAGAGAGAGAACCAGGTAGTTTCAGAAGCTTTCTATGTTCCCATTTGACATAAGGACAGGGATACATGAGTGTTTCTCATGAACCAGAAGTGAACAAGTGGAACAGAGTGGGCTGGAGAGCATTAGACTCTAGCTGTATTCCACCTGAGAGAGGAAAGGCTGCATAACTGTTTCTCATGGACCATAGTGAAGACCGTGAGAGAAGGTCCAGAGCCACCTCAAATCTTCTGTAAGAAGACTGCCTGGAGAGGCACAGTGACCCCCTCCAGAAAAAAAACGAGAAACTACTGGATTCAAAAGGGAGAGAGAAGGAATATAAATGTGTAGCTGAAGGAAAATGTATTGCTTATTTCATGGGGTCACAGCAGAAAGTTTCCAGTCATTTCAAAGGCATCCAAGAAAAGGAGGCAACATGGATCACCCAGCCTAGAAGGAATCAGCTGTAAACACTGGTCAGAGCCAGAGGTGGCCAGTTCTCAAAGGCTGTCTGTCCTTACTCGTGTGCTGCTTCCCCACCATCCTGACCTTAATGCCTCCTCCTCTCCCATCACAGAGACTCTTGGGAAGGGTGCATGGGGTGCAGGTGGGGGGAATCTGGCCAAATGATAGGGTAAAGGGAGAAGTTGACTGAACTTTCTATCTTTGTCATAGGCTTCTAACCTCAAAGGACACTGGGCTGGGTAAGAGAAAGAGGCTTTTTAAAATAAAGTTTGGAGGTTTTGAAGATCACCCTGGTCTACACCTGTGCTAGCCAATACAGTAGCCACTAGCCATGCTTGACTATTTAAATTTAAAATAATTAGAATTAAATGAGATTAAATATTCAGTGTATTAGTCACCCTGTTCCTTCCACATTTCAAGTGCTTGATAACTACTCGTGGCTACTTTACTGGACAGCACAAATATAGAACATTTTTAATAGCACTGGCTCTAGATATACTAATTACTGAACTGAGGATTCTGCTTATTTGTTTGTTACTAAAAGTCACCAGGAGATATTTGTTATCATCTTGGTGTAAGCAGGTAGCCTGATTTCACAGAGTAGAGTTAAATGGCTAGGAGTGGAGAAGAGTAGTTGATCTTTGGATTGTACTCTGAGTTATAGCTCTTCAGTGTATCAGTTATATATGTAGGCAAAACTCTCTGCCCTATTTTAAAGTACCAGTCATCATTTGGAATAATAAAGATCAAGTGTAGTGCCTGTGAATCTATCTTCTTCCATATTCATTTTTTTTCTTGGAAAATTTTAGGCAATATGAGAAAAGAATATTAAACAGCCAGAAAAGGCATTTAAACCAAATAAAATAATGACATTTGTAATGGTCTAAATATTCATTCTAAATTTAAAAAATGGTCCTAAAAATAAAAGTATTACTTAAATGCTGTAAATATTGTAAAAATAACATTTTTATAGGACTGAAAATTTGAAAATTTACAAATCTGTTTTTTAAAACTTTTGTGAATTTGAGTTGTCTTGATAATAATATAGTCATGATCATTTAATCATTAACATAAATAATTCAGGTGCTTAAAAATCTTCTTGGGTCCTCATGAGTTCTAATGATCATTACAGTTTTCTTTTTTGCCATGTGCAGAACCCAAGACCGAAGGTGAGTAGATTTATTCCACTTACAAATATATTCATTCTTTTTATCCACTACTTTCCAAAGATTTAATGTGACCTATTAAAAACATAAAATCGCTTGAAATACTTCATCATAAACACCAACCCTACAAAAATTCTTATCACATTACTCCGTGGGGAAATAAGTGTAATCATTCTGCTGAAAACATATGGCAAATTCACAAATAGTGCTTTTGCAGGTGTTTTCGATGGGAATAATGTTGCTTATAAATCTCCAGGAAAATGATAGCATGTTTAGTGCTAGAGATGCTAGACACTTCAAATCCAATCCATCCTTTGACAGATGTGGAAATTGAGGTCCATTGTCACTTGCCTTGGGTAGCAGGTGAACTTTACAAATGTTACTAATGGGTGATTTAGAATGGGAAAAACAAAATTCATGCACTGGCCCTGGCAAGTATTTGCTGGCAAATTTGGGCAAGGTGCCTAACATCTCCAGATTTCATATTCTTCCCAGGTAAACTGAGAATAATAATAGAATACCTACCTCATAAATTTTTTATAAGATAGATTACATTTGTAACATATACCATTTATGTTAGCAATCATTTTTCTTCTCATTTAGTGCTTTAAATGTTTCTATAATCACCTGCTTAAAGTCACACGACAAAGTGAATGAAGTCATAAGCCATTCACCTTCCTCCGTGTGACCTCAGCTCAGGGATGCAGCACTTCAGAGGTTGACAACCCAGGGTCAGCCTTGCTGAGCTATTTTACCCAAAGCAGGCCCTTAGTACCAGAGTAGGTAGGATTAAGACAGTGTCCATTCTCAGCTATATTTGTTTCCAGACTCCTCTTTCACACTTTCACACTTGGCCCCAGAGAGAGGAAGTTCCCTCAGTCCCAAGCCTTCCCCCATTTCCTTTCCCCAAATAAGTGACACATTTTTCAAGGGAGAACTACATCTTCTTATACATAAGTTTTGTGTGCAGCACTTTGACATAGGCTATGTCAGTCAAGAGACACACTGGAGTCAAATCAATAGAAGCAGAACAGGAAGATAGAAAAATCTGTGACTGAACCAAGAACCGCTCGCTAGACAGCACAGCCTGTGCTGGGGAAACAAATTGGCTATAGGTGACAGGGTACCGGAGCTGGCCTAGATTTTGCCTCCAAAGTACATAACAAATCCAGTTATGCTTCAGACAATCATCAGTAAATACTGGGGGGGTACAAATCTGTCAAATAAATGAGGGTGTATCACCTGACGAAGCACATGGGAGTCTGAACCAGTGCTGATGGGCAGGAACCTCCAGAGATGTAGCAGCAGCCAGAATACCTGATCCAATTTCAGGGGGTAGAAAAGCGTATTCCGACATCACGTGTTGTTCTGTGTCCTGGCAAACTTCAGTTCAATTTTAAAGCCTAGGTTTTAGAACTCAAAAGTTTTGGGTTTGTTTTCTGTAAATCAACCAATGTAATTTTCATAAAGTAATAGATGCTCCAAAGACTAGCTGACCAAATGGTACAAGGAGAAGGGTTATGGGAAATAAATGTATCCCTCTTGTATGTGAAAATAGATCCCACTATATCAGGAGCTCCTAACTGGCAGGCAAAACACATCACCAGAAGATAGGTGGCAATGTGTAGATCAGAACTGAGTTAGATATAATTCACTCTGGAACATTAGGCTCCCTGCTACTCATTTGCACCCACGTTTGTAAAAGATAAAGGATAACAGAACCTATGGAACAAGTCAGGGCTTTGGAAGACATTACATTAGGGATAAATGCTTCTGTATTCCATATTTATCAGCAAAACCTGACAATGTCCACATCAAAGAGCAATAACTTACTGGCCTCCGAGGTAAGTTTTTGTTACCAACCCTCAGAGAGCTTGGTTTCAGAAAGAAGTGCAAGACACTTATCCTACAAGGTTGCTTTATATTCCTTGGCGCTAACTTTACATGTGGACGACTTGCCTCAGAAGTCTCACCTCTTGGCTTCTTGACTACCTACCCTTTCACAATATTTTCCCATATTCTTAACTCAAATGCTCTCTCTCAAGATCATCACTTAGACTTGTCATCAGCAGCAATTTGCCAGACCTAATTTTGTCACTCGATTACTCCCTTCCTGCCCTTAATTTACCAGCTTGTGTTCCATTGTTAATTATTACAATTACCTGGTATAAATACGTTAAACTATCTTGCCCTTTTTCTCCCTTCATTATGCTCATTTCACAGTGCTGGCTGACCCCAGAAATCTCCCTTCTCCACTCTTGCTGCCTGCCACTGACCATAGCTGAAAGAACACCACACCAGGTTGACTGGTTATATTCCAGACCTTAATTCTCAAATGGATGCTAAGAAGTACCCAGAGATTCTACTCTATTTTCCTTACTAAATTCACTATCCCATTGTCTATGGTGACGGTTTTTTTGTTTGTTTGTTCGTTTGTTTTTGCGGTACGCGGGCCTCTCACTGTTGTGGCCTCTCCCGTTGCGGAGCACAGGCTCCGGACGCACAGGCTCAGCGGCCATGGCTCACGAGCCCAGCCGCTCTGCGGCATGTGGGATCTTCCCGAACCGGGGCACGAACCCATGTCCCCTGCATCGGCAGACGGACTCTCAACCACTGCGCAACCAGGGAAGCCCTGGTGACTGTTTTTATAACCTCTGTTTTTCATAGCCTCCATTCTCTAGTCTCACCTATTCCCTTGCTGATGACCTTGACGCAAACTTCATGGAAAAACAAGACTTACCTTGCCTCAAACATGTTCTTCCCCACTGAAATGAAAGGAAACTAATCCTTCCTTCTACTTACACTTTGTATCCCAGCCCCTATTTGCTTTCATTTTTCTCTTTCTCTTGGCATCATTATCTATCAACAGCTACAACAGCTACATACATTCTATCCAATATATGCACTCTAATATCTCCTGTGCTTAAAATGGTCCCCTCGTTTCTGTTTCCCTTTTAATAAATATTCTGCTTCCTCACTTCCTACTAACTACGCAGTCCTCACAGTCTTGCTTCTGTTTTTCTTTCTATCACTATAAAACTGCTTTGTCAACATGACCAGTAACCTCCATTATACCAAATCCAATGTATACTTCTACCTTCCCCTTTTACTTGATAGTTCAGACTTGTGGATCCTGCTCTGCTTGGCTTCTCTCTCCTCCATTGGCTCAGCTGTCGTCTCACTCCCTTGGGTTTCCTCCTACTACACTGCTTTCTTCTCAGTTTCCTTTGCCCTCTTGCTCTTTTCTACCCATCTCTACCTGGAACCTCTTTTGTTTTTCATCTACACTCTCTCCTTAGATAACCTCAGGTGCCTGTAAATTTTAAGTGTCACTTCTATGCTGATGACTAACAACTCTGCACCCAGTATCTCTCCTGAGTTCCAGTCTAATGGATCCAATAGCCTATTCAACTTTAACACTTGGATGTCTAATAGTAAACTCTCCTCAAAAAGGTCCCTTTCACACTTCTCCCTATTAGAAAAAGGTACAAACTTCCAACTCATTTTTTTAGGATAAACTCCCAAGAATATTTCTGGTTCTTCCCTTTCCTTCATCATCTAAATCCAGTCCACAGTCCAACAGTTCATCAGCAAATCCTGTTAATTCTACCTTCAAATATATATATAGAGAGAGAATTTTAAATTTCTCTTCATACCATTTTCACCACTCAAATCTAAATAATCTCCTCTCATCTGGACACTATTTTAGACTACTAAACTTGTTTTCCTGTTCATCTTCTTGCCTTCCCAATCAATTTTCCTTAAGAAGGTCAGAATAATCTTTAAAAAGATAAAACATTATGTAATTTATCTGTAATTTATTACTTCCCACTTAAATTACAGTGACATTTAAACTCTTCTGTTAGAACAGCATCTAAACTCCTACCATGGCTGAAAATGTCCTGCAATATCTTGCCCTGCTCTCCTTTATCTACATCTTGTATCACTCTCCACCTTGTTCACTAAGCTCTGTGTAGGCTCTTTTCCTCTAATATGTGAAGGCATTTTGTATCATAGTCCCTTTCATTTGCTTTAATCCTGCCTAGAATGTCTTCTCATTCCTATTTCCAATGGCTGGCTACATTCTTCCAGGTTTCAGCTAAAAGGTAGTTCATTCTGAGAGGATTTGTCTGAGTATTCCTTTGAATGCTTTATTGAGCCCCCCTACCCCTGATTAGCACTATGATCAATAACTTTAGCATGTCATCCAGTTTTGTTTTCTTGCAAAGATTTACCATATCCAATAATCATTGTGTTTAATTTCACTCTTTCTCCATCTACTAGGATATAAGTTTATGAAACAGCATGCTGATCACTGCTCAGTATTTAGTACAGTGCCTGATATAAACAGTGTGCCAGATGCATAAAGTTCTGACGCTAATCCATGACCTTATTTTTATTTCACATAGCATTTTTTTTATTAAAATTATTATGTTTTAAATATCCAAACATGTCATACATCAGTTCCTCTCACCTGGAATATTAGTATATAATAACTGATTGCACATCTTTAAAAACTTTCCCCTTCTGATTTGTTCTCCATAGCAGCCAGAGTGAAAATTGTAGATATATTTGTACAAAATTTGATTATATTTAATTTCACTCCAGCAATATGCAATTTACACAAGTGATGTATTTTGCTTGCTTTTTATTTCTAACATTCTGCACAGTGCCTGATATCTAAAGATGCTCAATAAATAATTCTTAAAGAATGAATAAGAAGCATCATACACACTGATTTAAAACTATATTACAAAGCTATAATAATTAAACCAGTAAGTATTGACATAAAAACAGACTTTTTTTCAATAGAAAATTGAATAGAGAACCCAGAAATAAACCCACATATATGTGTTCAATTAATTTATGACAAAGGAGCCAAGAATATGCAATAAGAAAAGAACAGTCTCTTCAATAAATAGTCTTGGGAAAATTGGTCAGCCACATGCAAATGAGTGAAACTGGACCATTATCATGCACTATATGCAAAAATTAACTCAAAATGGAATAGACTTGAATATAGGACCTGAAATTATAAAATTCCTAGAATAAAACATAGGTGGGAAGCTTCTTCACATAAGTCTTGGCAATAATTTTTTTAAATGTGACACCCAAAGCAAAAGCAACAAAAGCAAAAATAAACAAGTGGGACTATATCAAGCTAAAAAGCTTCTGCACAGCAGAGGAAACCATCAACAAAATGAAAAGGCAACCTAGGTAATGAGAGAAAATATTTGCAAATCATTTTTCTGATAAGGGGCTAATATCCAAAATATACAAAGAACTCATACAACTAGATAGCAAAAACAAAACAAAAAATCCCAACAATCTGATTATAAAATAGGTAGAAGATCAGAATAGACATTTTTCCAAAGAAGACATACATCCAAAAGGTACATGAAAAGATGCTCAGCACCATTAATCATCAGGGAAATGCAGCTCAAAACCACAATGAGGTACCACCTCACACTTGTCAGATTGGTTATTATCAAAAAGATGAGAAATAACAAGTATTGGTGAGGGTGTGAAGAAAAGGGAACCCTTGTGAACTCTTAGTGGGAATGTAAATTGGTGCAACCTTTTGGAAAAAAAGTATGAAGTTCCCTCAAAAAATTAGAACTAGAACTACCATATGATCCAGCAATTCCACTTCTGGAATTACTTTCCTATGGTGTATATCCATAGGAAACAAAATCACTATATGAAGAGATATCTATATCCCCATATTCACTGCAGCATTATTGACAATAGGCGAGACGTGGAAATAACTGTGTCCATCGATGGATGAATGGATAAAGATGATATGGTACATATATATAATGGAATATTATTTAGTCATAAAAAAGAATGAAATCTTGCCATTTGTGACAACATGAATAGACTTCAAGGGCATCATGCTAAGTGAAATGAGTTAGACAGAGAAAGACAAATACCGTGTGATCGCTTTTATATGTGGAATCTGGAAATAATAATAATAAATTTTAAAATGCAAGCTCGTAGAAACAGAGAAAACTTTGGTGGTTGAAAGACGCAGGGGGTAGGATATAGGGGGAATGGGTGAACTGTTCTTTGTTTCTTGTTTTTAGTTTAAATAAACTTAATAATAGATTTTTAAAAAACCCAGCCCAGCAGGAATCTGGGGAAGGTAGGGAAATAGTCTAAAACAAGATCAGAAATCAAGGGGATTGTGAATGGAGGCTATACTAGTTTAGGGCAGGGCAAGACATGTCTCCAGGTTAATTCTCAAAGTCCACTGGAGTGCAACTACTGATTAAAAAAGAAAAAAAAGAAAGAAAATGTAGTTTTATTTTTGGCTTTTTTTCCCGCTACTGTTAATCAGTATTGACATGTAAATTTTTGATGGTGAGAGACATTTCACTACTGTAGTGTAGTACACTATTATACAATAATAGGGAACGTTATGTATTATCTTCCAGATTCATGCCTGTCCCACCCTGAAAAAGCCAAAGCACCCCCCAATTGTCCATCTATCTATATCTTATATAAAATGAAAACATGGGTTATTATAAAGGAATTCCTTCCTTTTCAGAGATAACTTTACATAGCAAGGCTTCCAGGTACATTTAGCTTATGGTTTTATTTATATAATTTAGTTTACCCTAACTATTCAGAAATGTGTGACATGAACCTAATTCTAAGCAATTCCAATTTTGTCTTAGATAAAGGTATGTCTTCGTACACTATAAGGAAGCTCTAGGCATAACTACTACATAGCTGACATTCCCACAAGTCCATTTCAACATTCATTCTCAGAGATTACAAAACACAAGAATAAATTCATGTAACACACTAAAGAAATTTCTGTTCCAAATAACTACATAGAATTATCCGGAGATCAAAAAATGAGAGGGAACTTCACCATGATTTTTCCTAAAAGAAATTACCTACTGCCTGTCAAATTTTGCTCTATTACCTCCTAGAATATTTATATCATATTTCTTTGGAAAAGCAAGAATTAACCTTATGCTCAAGGACCAAATGTGTTTTCCTTTCTGTTACCTACTTTCTTGTATCTTTTAATCTCAGAGTGAAGATATAATCTTTCATAAAGGGAATGTACATAGTTACTGTACAATCAGTCACTACTCTGATTATATAAAAGTAAATTAGGGACTTCCCTGGTGGTCCAGTGGTAAAGAATCCACCTTCCATTGCAGGGGACGTAGGTTCAATCCCTGGTTGGGGAACTAAGATCTTACATGCCACGGGGCCACTAAGCCCAAGCGCCACAACTACTGAGCTCGCGCACCTCAATGAGAGAGCCCACATACTCTGGTGCCTGTGCGCCACAACCAGAAAGAGAAAACTTGCAGGCCACAACTAGAGAGAAGCCCACGTGCTGCAACGAAAGATCCTCATGCCTCAACGAAGATCTTTCATGCCCCAACTAAGGCCCGACGCAGCCATAAAAATAAAGAAAATAAATAAATATAAAAAGTGGTAAATTAACAAGTGGAATTGTAATAAAAGGTACAAGAGGGGAGCTTACCTAGGTGATGTATTGTTGTCTAAAGTAGTATTTATTTATTTTTTTGCCACTGGGAAAAGTATCTATGAGAAAATATTTGAGCAGATTCCTTGACTGAAGAAGAAATTCACTACCTTCTATATTCCTAAGCACGGGTCTTTGAAGTCATCTAAAATAAGCTAAAGAGTATCTAACTTAAGGGGTTAGTAAGATTTGTGTCCATGTAGAACAAGTCAGTTACAAACCTACTTCCCTTTATATTTTTTAGAAACACTGTGTCTCACTTCAGAAGGGATGCAGGCATCATAAAAACCAGAGTCACAAGATGTCCTTACACAAACATTTAGGAATCCAGTAACTTCTGATTTAAATGGTGCTTTGAAGAGAAGGGAAACATGAACGACAGTTTAAATTCTGTTTCTACCATGAATGTCTCTGGAATAAAACCAATAGTACTGCCAAGAAGCCACAGGTGTTTAGTACTGCACAAAGAAAAATATAATTTTGGACAGCGCAGTGACAGTTCTTCTCTTCCTCCACTAATGTGCTGTAAGATTAAAAGTTAATAGCAGTATACATACTATAACTACATAATGTTGGGTTCATTTTTCTTTCAGATTTACAAAAACCTTTTTTGCTCCTGTACTTTTAGGGGCAGGGGAAAAAAATGAACAAATATAGTTGATGCTTTTGCCTGTTCTCTTCTCCCAACCTGGAATATTTTGTCCCAGGAAATCTCCACCTAAAAAGATCATATTCAACTTCTAAAGGCTAACTCAAATGATGCTTCCTTGATTACTCTTACCCAATTTCTCAGCTAAAACTGATCTCTTTCTCCCTTGAACATGAACAATATCTTTTGTTTAAAAAATTATTTGGGGATAATTGTAGATTTTCATACAGTTTTAAGAGATAACATAAATAAATATCATGCACCCTACACCCAGTTCCATCAATGGTGATGTCTTGCCTAAATATAGCACAATGTCACAACCAGGAAGTAGGCACTGATACAATCCACCAACCCTATTCAGATCTCACCAGTTTCATATCCACTCTTTTGGGTTTGTGTGTATATTTGACTTTAATTTCACCACATTTGTAGATTCCTGTGAACACCAGCACAGTCAAGATGCCAATAGTTCCATCATGAGGACCCCTTGTCCTACATCTTATAGTCAAAATCAAAATCTTCTCTTTCTACATCAGTCCCTGGTAACCACTAACCTGGTCTCCATCTCTGTAATTTTGTCATTTAAGAATGTTATACAAAGGAAATCATACAGTAGGTACCCATTTGGGATCAGCTTTCCTCATTCAGTGTAATTCCTTTGAAATCCATCCAAGTTGTGTGCGTCATTAGTGGTTCTTTTTATAGCTGAGTAGTATTCCATGGTATGAATATGCCACCATTTGTTTACTCACTCATGTATTGAAGGATGTCTGGGTTGTTTCCATTTTTTGGCTCTTACAACTAAACTGCTCTCAAAATTCATGTACAGGTTTTTGTGTAAACATATGTTTTTATTTCTTTGGAATAAATGCTGTAAGCAAAAACATTTAAAAGTTAAGGAGCTAATAAAAGATTATTAAATGCTTTTGGAAATGGAAATTTGAAGTTTCTAAGGAACTGAGTAGCTATGAGAAATAGGTATTGTAGTGTTTTTTCTTAAGTGAAAAAGTATGTTCTTTTATTCTGAAACTTTTCTGTTTTTTATTTTTTCTCAGTCATGAAAAAAATTTAACCTCATATTATAAAAGATTACCAAGACAAGGCTAACTGCACCAATGATCCATAAATATTCCAGTATTTGGTAATAAAATATGCTCAACATTTGGACATCAAGTAAATTAATTTGACACCTGACTAGGACACAAAAGCCTTGCACAATTTTCTTCCGTTCTCTCTTTCTCTCTCTCTCTCTCTCTCTCTCTCTCTCATTAAATCAGTCTTATGGTTCTTCTTGCTGAAATTCATAATTTGTTTTGGTATTCATCACAATTTATTTCATATGGCATAAAGTATAGGAGTTGTTCAACAACTACTTCATAATGAACATTGAGTTGATCAAATTTGGTTCTATTTAGAGAGACAATATTGTGATCATGGCTATTTGCTGAACACACAACCACAAATTAAGAAATGGAGTTAATCTAATTATTTGCTATGCATTCTAAAGAACACAATTTTTTGACCTTTTTATTGAACAAGTGAATTATCTATTAGTTGCAAACAGCCAGAGAATTATTGCTGATCTTGATGTTTCTTGAGATGCTTGTCAGCCAAGGCTAGATCCTTTATGCCACATTTTTTTTCCTGTGGAATGTCTGAGGCAATTTTCCTAGTGAGACACAATCTTTGCTTCCAATTTACTGAAAAGAGGTCCCTGGCGGCGCAACAGCTGGGCCCGTGAGCCATGGCCGCTGAGCCTGTGCGTCCGGAGCCTGTGCTCCACAACAGGAGAGGCCACAGCAGTGAGAGGTCCGCGTACCGCAAAAAAAAAAAAAAAAAAAAAAAAAAAAAAAGAATGAGCCCACTCAATGTATATCCCTTTATCTCACTACACTTTTATTTTGATTCTTATTTTCTATGACTTCTTAACCAACAAGAAAAAGTTACATATTTTTTTCTTCCAATTTTGGAAGGTAATCCATGCCTTAGATTCCATACCTTTATTATTCTCTGCTCTCCTTCTTCATTCAGTTTCTCCTTTTCTGCCTTCAAATATATAAAAATCTCATTCTACAAATTTATTTTATTTAGTATTTTTAGCCTTTATCTCCCTTTTAATTATCAGATTTCTTACATGTGTGGTCCACAGCCTCAAGTTTCACTTTCTTTCCATCTAATCTTTTTTTTAACCCTCTGAAATGGATTTTTCATTCTCAACACTCAGGCTAAAATGATGATTCCATATTTGATAACCACCGTCTCCTTATTCCAAAATCATCATCACCATCATTGCCATCATTACCATCACCATTGACACCATGGGCATCTCTATCCTCAGGCTGCCTGACACCACTTTCAGCAATGGTTACTGATTCCATCCAAAAAATTTCCCCCTCAGTGGTATCTAGAAAAGTTTGTTGTTTTACTTCTAAGCCATATTAAAGTTGTACTGTTTCTTCTCCATCTCCATTCATCTCCATGAATCTCTAAACTTCTTTCAAAACATATGTTTTAAAACATAAATGAGGTAGTCTAATTAAGATGCCATTCAAAGGAAAGTTAGGCTTGTGTTCTGTGACCATGGGATAAGGGCCTTACAAGGAACAAAGCACCAAAAGGGACAGTAAGGCCACATTCATTAAAATACGTTATACTTTATTGAATTCCTAGAATATACCCTGAATGAAAGCACCACATAAGACTTTTTTGTAGCATTAGAAAAAAGGAAGAATTTGAGAACAGAAAAATTAGGGTAGATGAGTCTGTTACAACTCTTTTCTCCTAGAAAGATAAACATTAACTGCATATATACCAGTCTTAAAAGCTTTCAAAGTGCTTCATTCTGAATATTTGATATAGATTTATCTTGACCTAAACTCTATTTAAATACAGATTGGAAGGGAGTGTTTTGATACTCTTCTGGGTCACAGTACCTCCTTTTGCAGTGTTATCTCAAGATCACTTAAGAAACTAAATTCACTTGTCAGAAATATACTCTACACAAAACAAACAACAAAAAAGTAATCTTTACAAGGAAACCAAAAAACCCCCCCAAAACAAAAAAACTTTGTTTTTCATCCCAAAGAATGAACCAAAGCCATTTCCATGAGTTTGAAAACTAAAGCCATCAAAATGAGATATTATCCTGTGTAAAAGGAGAAAAACACAACCTTGGATATATATGATGTTCACTTTCATCTAATAGAGTTAATATAAATCTTTGCGGCTGTTATCCTGAAGAAATGAAATCAAAACGATGAATATAAACTACTGAAGTTCCTCATATAACAATGACCCCTTTTGGTCTTGCATTTCTCTCCCTACACCCACCTTACTTTTACATATCCCGGAATGTAATAAGCCTGCCACCACTAACGTTATAAAGTAGTAATTGTTCCTAATTGGTAGGGAGGCGACAGACCATTGTGGTAATGTTGTGAAACTGCAAGAAAGGAGGAGTGAGAACATTCACAGGCCCAGCAGTAATTATCCACTAATTTGGCCTGTTTGTATGGGGACAGCTCATTATAGCCCTTAAGAAACCTCAGAATAAAGAGGGAAAGTAGGTAGGAGGCAAGGTTAAATAATTAGTGTTCAGCAGATTTTTTTTTTAAGATTCAAAGAATAGGATTAAACGCAGGAAATGTGACTAGAGTAACAATTAAGAAATGGTAGAACGTTCTGAACTGAGTTTTATGTTTTCGTGGGAGTAGGGGTATTTAGGAACCCTATAATATGGCATAAAAAATGACATGTCACTTTTATTACACACTTTCAGTTATGACCCTGGTCATCCTTTACATTTTATGGTGCCAATCTCATGCTTAACAAGAGATTTATTCTTGTGAGTTCTAAAAAAAGATTTTCACAGTTTTCATAAAATGATGTATAAGAAAGTTTTCATACTGTTTTAACATTTGTAGATTTGGGGGCTGAAAACATACTTATCTGTGCACACATGTGCACGTAGCATACAGACTTTGCAAAGGAATTGTTATTCACCTACAACTTTGTTAGTAAACGAGAATTCCCAAATTTCTCACCTATATATATCTAATGCCTCTATTTCAAGCGTAAAGTATGCTTGCTCTTGGTTATATATGTATATGTATACACACATATATTTGATAAATAATTGATCTGTATATAAGGGTTTTAAAGATTCTCTAAGGCTATCATTTTTAACACTCTCCTTAAAAGAAGCATTATTATTCCAATCAACTTATGTGATTGCAATTAAAGCTTTTTTGTCCACCTAATAGAAAGGGACATGCAATGGATGAATGATTTTAAGTTAAATGAGCTCTATAATATGATTCAGAAAATATCTATGTATCTCTTAAATATATTCACACTGAAGGACTCTGGGAAAAGTTTTAAAATGCTATATATTCCATCCTTTTGCTAAGTGGCAAGAATATAGCTAAATATAACATAAAAGTAGAAGCATGTAACTAATCCAACAAATTTAAGCTAGAATATGATATTAATGTAACAAAGATTATAGATTTTATCTCTATGTGCATTAGATAACTTTGCCCTATCGTAATTCAAAACGCACTTCCCTGAACCAAGAGTAAGGTTAGAAATGTATTCTGCTGTTAATAAGGGGAATTATAGGGTGCCAATATGAGTAAATTAGTAAAAATTATCACCAATATTTGAAAACAATTCAAAACATAAGCCACAAGTCCTATCTACTAACAATTAAGCATTGTCTTAATTTATGAATAAAATAACTGCAGTGTATGAATGATTGCATTCATTATTATTTTCCTTTTCTTTTAAACATTTATTGGTATCTTTCAATGAATGGCATGTTTTTAACAACGTAGCAACTTCTAAAGCTCATGTCATATGAAACTTTAAAAAAAACAAGAACTTATTTGTATACTGGCTTTGCAAACTTTTTTTTTTTTGTATTCCATTAGACTATTTGTTATCCAAATTGTTTTTCTCAAGATCACTTTGAAGACTACCAATAACTCCATGCCATGCCATTTTTTCAACTTGTACTTTTGCTCTCCTTAAATGTCCTCCCTACAAAAAATTTTTAAAAAAGTTAACCTAATTTCCCATCAGGAAAATTAAGAAGAAATGTTTCCATTTTTTCAACCTATAATAATTTATCAGTAAAAATTTTAGGTATTATGGATGTTGAAGAAATTTTTCTAAATTCCAGCTTTTTCTCCCTAGCATATGGGGAAAAAAATGTGATAAGAAAGTAGAAGAGCCAGAGGTATTTCATTTACCACTTGCCTAAGAACTACTTACTGCTACTGAACTCCAATTTCTATGGATACAACAGATTGTATATGCTCAATCTGCAGTCTGAGCAACAACATCTTAGAGAATTAATATTTGAACATATTCTTAGATTCTTAGGTTTGCTAGTAATATTTTCTCTAAAATTAAATGAGCACACAGATTTAATATGACGTTTTATCTGACCCATTAGAATTGTCACTTTTATTGATCATAGAATAAAGTCCTTATCCTTATTGTAATACTTCTAAATGTGATCAATGTAGTTTTTGTGTAGTTCTAAACTGGTATATTATAGATGATTACTATAGAACATGCCAATTCTCACCAATATTCTGTTGCACTCCCTTACATTTTCCATCCTTCCTTGCAGTTATCATGGGATCATGTGCCTAGTTCTGGCTACTGGGCTGAAAGTGAAAGTTTTAAGTGGCATTTCCAAAGAAGTTAAGAGAGGATGTATGTAATACACTCTCTATCATCCCCTAGTTTGAAGACACTGGAAAATACAAGGAAGTATGACAGCAACACAATATAGAGCAATGTAGAGCAGTGTACTTTCCCATCAGGAAAATTAAAAAGAAATGTTTCCATTTTTTCAACCTATAGTAACTTTTTTAGTAAAAATTTTAGATATTATGGATGTTGAAGAAAATAAACATTTCTACCCGTATAACTAAAAATCCAAGTAAAGAAATAAAAAGATATCTGAAAACCACTGAGGCAACCAGTACTGGAGGGGGCTTTAATCCAGAGAGAAGGAACCACAAATGAAGAGCTGACATTTTGATAATAGCTTTTCCCCTGGAATATTTGGGGCTTTTTGTAATTAATTAATTATTATTGTTATTATTATTACTACTATTATTTTTGGTGATGGCCAAGAGGCAAATAATCCATCCAGGTGACTAAAACAAAGAAGCAGAAAAACTGGTGGAACTTTTTGCAATCTCAAGGGGCTGGAAAGATAAAATTGTAGTTTGGAGCTGTTTAGGCAATAAATGATTTGAAGAGTTAAGATCCTGGAGAGAAAAAGACATGTAAGTTTTAATGCTCAGTTAGATTAATAACTAGGTGACTTAAGAGAAATGATGGATGACAGAAGACAAAGGAATGCCATATTTAAAGTACTAAGAGAAAATAGCTGCCAACCTAGAATTTTATACCTTGTTACACCATTCTTTACACATGAAAGCAAAGACATTAACAAACAAAAATTGAAATAATTTGTCACCAGAAAACCAAACTAAAAGAGATGCTAAGTGGAGATCTCCAAGCAGAAGGAAAATGATCCTGAACAAAAATATGGTAATGTAGAAAGAGATAAAAGCAATGTAGAGAAGTAGAGAGTCAATATATAAGTAAATAAACATGGATATTGACTTACAAATTATAAATTTTATATTGGTCAAAACTATATGCATAATTAAATTCATGACAACAATACACAAATATTGAAGTGGTGAGAAGTAGAGTTATTGTGTTCTGATTTCATTATATTTTCATACATAGTAGATGTACTAATTTATAGTAAACAATAATGAAGCATTAAATGCATGTTTTAATCTGTGGTGAAAATAATATATAAATAAGAAGCTAATGAAGGATAAAATAATAAACATTATTTAATCCAGAATAAGACAAAATGGGGAATTCCCTGGCAGTCCAATGGTTAGGACTTGGTGCATTCACTCCCTGGACCTGGGTTCAATCCCTGGTCAGGGAACTAAGATCCCACAAGGAATGAGGAGAGATCCCCCCCCCCCAAAAAAAAATCAGAGTAAGACAAAATGGAAAGAAGCTATAAATAGCTTGACAAATGGAAAATAATACAAGCATACCTCAGAGGTATCTCAGGTTTGGATCCAGACCACCACAATAAAGTGGGTAATAAAGTGAGTCACGCAAATTTTTTAGTTTCCCAGTGCATATAAAAGTATGTTTACATGACACTGTAGTCTATTAAGTGCACAGTAGCATGTCTAAAAAACAATGTATATAACTTGATTAAAAAAATACTGCTAAAATATGCTAACCATCATCTGAGCCTTCAGCAATCATAATCTTTTTGCTGGTGAAGGGTCTTGCCTCGATGTTGATGGATGACAGTTGCTGAAGGCTGAGGTGGCTGTGGCAATTCTTAAAATAATACAATAAAGTTTGCTGCATTGATTGACATTTTTTTCATGAAGGATTTTTTTTCTTAATTAGATTTATTCCTAGGTAATTTTTTCTTTTGATGTGATTATAAATGGAATTATTTTCTTAATTTCTCTTTCTGTTAGTACATTGTTAGTGTATAGAAATGCAACAGGTTTCTGTATATTAATTTCGTATCCTGCCACTTTATCAAATTTATTGATGATCTCTCGTAGTGAGAGGCATATTGAGGATTCTCTATGTATAGTATCATGTTACCTGAGAACAGTGACAGTTTTACTTTTTCCTTTCCAATTTTGATTCCTTTTCTTTCTTTTTCTTGTCCAATTGCTGTGGTTAGGACTTTCATGACTATGTTGAATAAAAGTGGCCTTTGTCTTTTAACCTTCCTAGTAACTTTATATGTGGTTGCTTTACTACCTTTACTATGTATTTGTCTTTACCGGTTAGCTTTTTCCTTTCATAATTTTCATGTGTCTAGTTGTGGTTTTTTCTTTTTCACTTAGAGAAGTCCCTTTAACAATTCTTATAAAACTGGTTTTGTGCTGCTGAGCTCTTTTAGCTTTGCTTATCTGTAAAACTTTTGACCTCTACATCAAATCTGAATGCGAGCCCTCACGGCTACAATATTCTTGGTAGTAGGTTTTTTCCTTTCATCACTTTAGACACATTGTGCCATTCCCTTGTAGCCTGCAGGGTTACTGCTGAATAGTCAGCAGATAGCCTTGTGGGAGTTTGTTTGTGTGTAATTTGTTGCTTTTCCCTTTCTGCTTTTAATATTCTCTCTTTAAGTTTTGCCATTTTAATTATAATGTGTCTTGGGGTGATCCTCTTTGGGTTGAACCTGTTTGGGACTCTCTGTACTTCTCATACCTGGATGTTTGTTTCCTTTCCCAGGTTGACGGAGTTTTTAGCTATTATGTCTTCAAGTATGTTCTCTGCTCCTTTCTCTCTCTATTCTCCCTCTGAGATTACTGTAATGCAAATGGTAGTATGCCTGATGTTGTCTCAGAGGTCTCTTAAATTGTCTTCATTTCTTTTTACTTTTTTTCCATTTTCTGTTCAGGCTCAGTGATTTCCCATACTCTGTCTTCCAGCTTGCTGAGGAGTTCCTCTGTATCATGTAATCTACTGTTGATTCCTTTAAATGTATTTTTTATTTCAATTATTACATTCTTAATCTCTGTTTGCTTTTTCTGTATACCTTCTAACTCATTTTTCTACTTTAAACTGAAACCAAACAATTTATTTGTGCTAAATGAACAGAAATAATGCATTCAAGATATACTTCTCTGTACACTGCACTCGATTTTACTGGGCAAAATAAGCAGTCCTCAGTGATATTGTGTTCAGCAATAAAGTCCTCAGCAATAAAGTATTTTGTGGCCATTATGCTAAGATATTCCTATAACGTTTATTTCAAATAGTATTTTCTAATAGTATTTTGTACCTTTAAAATATTTGTTTGAACTCTATTTTAGGGAAACACAAGTAAAGAATGGAAAGGGGAAATAGCTGTTTTTGTTACAATCACACTGTCTTCTGCGGCAGAAATCACACAGCACCTTCTAATCAGTCATAACAACCACTGGTGGGTAGGACAACAGTTATCGACTCACGTGAGAGGGGTCCAGTTTGAGGAGGCTAACATCAAGGATAAAGAAAGAATCATACCTGGATATACAATAATTATCAATCCCATGCATGTGGAAAAGATATAGCCATGTGATCCAGTACTTCAGGTGATCTGTTTTACAAGAGACATGGATGTTGGGATATACTGAAAATAACCCATACAAAGTGTATCTGTAGAAAGCTCTATTGAGCATTGTCTTTGGTACTGATCCATCTAACTTCCCATTTTATACTGAGTGCTAGATTTTCAAAGTTCTGAATTGTAGTGCTGAATTATTGGTATGCTTGGTAAACACCATTATAATGGGAGGGGAGAGGTAATAACAGCTCAGTAATTTTCTGCAAATTCATGGAAAAAAATAAAAAGATATCCTTTTTTATTTTCCAACCTAAAAGCCAGGAAAACGAAGCTCTGGGGCCAGGCAAACATTGCACACTGCTGCTGAACTACCAAACAGTCGAACAGCCAACGTCCCAGCCAGGGAATGTGCACACATGTAGATTCAAGTAAAACACCGAAGGAAAAAGTCGTCCGTGTAGAGTTGTAGAGCCACAACACTGGTTGCGTTTCCAACACACATTTGCAACATAATGAATAGTGAAGCCTAGATAACCTCAGTGCAAATAAATCACATTCATATGCCAGGGAAAGAAGCCTTTGGCGTTGAGCTGACAGCTCGGCTCCACTGTACAAGAACGTGTGCCGACATGAGGTTCGGACTAAGCACATGCATTAAGGCTGAGAGGAGGGGTGAACCGACTGTTGCAAGAGGGCAGGCTGCAAGGTGCCTGCTGAGGGGACTGTGGGCTGCGTGGGTGGTGGAGATGGAGGTGGCAGTGGCTGGACAGGGGTCTGTGTGTTGTGTGACGGAGGTAGCGTGGGCCATTTGAATTGATCAGGACTTGCTTCTCTGCGGTGAAGGCCTTGTGATACCGTGGAATGCTCCCATATGCTGCACATGAAGACCTGGGATATTGTCATAAGATATTCCAGCTCTAGTCAGTGAAGTTGGTGGCATGAAACCAAGTGTGTGACTTGCATACGAGAGACTGGGTGATATCGGCCGGCTTTAACTGGCAGAAGGTGTGTAAGGGATCGGGCTGCACACAATGTGAGGTCTTAATCCTTGTGCAGACAGCTCCTTAAAATACCTTTCAGCATCCATCTCTAAGCTGGACTCACTGTCTGAGAGCTGTCGACAGAGGGCCTCTCTCCTCTCCATCTCCCTCTGCAGCTTCCTCTCAGGTCCTCTTCCCTCATGTGAAGTTCCTCCTCCAAATACTGCGCCATTATCTCGGAATGCTGTAACTGGGCAGCACTCAGTTGCTTCTTCAGCTTCTCCAGTTCATTCTTTAAAGACCTGATGTGTCGCATCACGTTTTCTGGAGGGTCGATCTACACGGAGATGTCTCTAGGCAATGGGGGAGCAGACACCGGCTGGTCTAATTTCTCCTGCAGAATTCGCTTTTCAGCTTCAAGTTCCATCCTTTTCCAGAAACGATTCACTCGTGCTTTTGGTTCCTGTTCCAAAGTACTTTCAAGGTCAATCTTCTCTCGTCTCAACTGTTCTAATGTAAGCTGCTTAGAAATGGTATCATTCTCTAGTTTTTTAGTTTTCTTCATCAGTTTGCTGACCTGGAATTCCTGCTCCAGATGCTGTTCTAGTTCGGCTTTCTCATGCTGCAACTGTATCAATTTTCTGGAGAGCTCATTAGTGAGGAACTCTTCTTCCTTCTCGTAATTTATAGCAAGGGTTTCTTTCTCCTTCTGCGAAGGCTGAATTTTCTTGAATAAAGTGTTACTGATGAATTCTTCTTTCCGCTCAGCCTGGGCTTGGATGGTCACACTGGCTTTGCGCAAGCTGCACTTCTCCTCCTGCAGTGCCTTGCACTTGAGTTTGTAGGTCTCCAGCTGGACCTTGAGCACCTTGTTCTGCTGTAGCGAGGCCAGGTGCTTGATGAGCTCCTCCAGGCTGAAGGGTGAGATGACAATGTCCCCTGCTCCAGCCATTTCCCACCACTGCCGCCTCTCCCGCCGCTGCCGCTGGAGGTCAATGACTATATCTTCTCTTTGTTAATCTTCTCACTGTGTTCATCCATTCTTCTCCTGAGTACTTTGATTATCTTTATGATTTTTACTTTAAACTCTTTAGCGGGTAGATTGCCTATCCCTATTTCACATCATTCTTCTTCTGGGGTTTTATCTTATTCCTTCATTTCCATGTTCCTCTGTCCCCTCATTTTACCTAATTTGCTATTTTTATTTCTATGTATTTTGTGGGCTCCTTATGTTTCCCGATCCTGAGGAAGTGGCTTTTTGAAGCAGATGTCCTATGTATCCCAGCAGCACACTACTCTCTGCTCACTTGAACTATATGTCCTACCTGGCTACAGGGCCCTGTGGGTCCCAGAACTGGTGTTTTGGTCTGCTTGTGGGTGGGACCAGGATCCAGGATTTCCTGGGGCTGGTACCTACCCACTGGTGGGTAAGGCTGGTCCCGGAGCTACTGCCAGCCCACTGGTAGGCAAAGCTGGGTCCCAGGGTTTCTGGATGCAGGGCCCTGGGGGTCCCAGAATTGGTGTTTTGGCCTGTTTGTGGGCCCATGGGGTCCTGGGGACAGTACCTACACACTGGTGGGTGAGACCTACTGGTGGGCTGAGTCAGGTCCCAGATCTCTGGCTGCAGGGCCCTGGAAATCCCGTGGCTAGAGCTGGTGTATGGAGCCAGGTCCTGGGCCCTCTGCTGGACAGGGCCAGGTCCTGGGGTGGCTGTGCACTCAGGGGGTTTCAGGGTAACAGGCCTGCTGGTGGGTGGAATTGTGTCTCGGCCTGAGGCATCCCAGTACTTGTACTGACAACCTGGTGAGTTGGTCTGAGTCCTGGTACAAATAAGCTACAGGGAGGATTCCAGAATAGTGCTTGCCAGCATCAGTGTCCATGTGGTAGAAGGAGCTCCTCAAAACCGCTGATGCTAGTGTCTATGTTCCCAGGACAAGCCCCAGCTGCCTTCTGCCCCTCCACGAGGCTCTTCAAGATCAGCAGGTGTGTCTTACCCAGGTTCCTTTCAAATTACTGCTTCTTCCCTGGGTCCCAGAGCATGTGAAGTTTTGTGTGTGCTCTTTAGGAGTGGAGTCTCTATTTCTCACAGTCCTCTGGCTCTTTTGAAAGTAAACCCAACTGGCCTTCAGAGCCAGTCATTCTTGGGGCTTATCTTCCACGTGCAGGACTCCCAGGCTGGGAAAGCCACATGCGGGGCTCCAACCACTTGTTCCTTGAGGAGAACCTCTGCAATTGTAATTATCCTCCTGTGTGTGGGTTGCCCCTCCTACCTATCTTGTTGTGATTCCTTCTTTACATCTTTAGTTGTAGAACTTTTCTGCTAGTGCTCTGGTTTGTCACATAAATAATTTCTCTGTAAATAGTTGCAATTTTGCTGTCCTCATGGGAGGAGGTGAGCTTAGGGTCTTCATACTCTGCCACCTTGGCCACTCCATCTTACCTTTATGAACTGTTTTTCTGTAGCATGCAATGCTGTTTGATAGCATTTCACCCACAGTGGAACTTCTTTCAAAATTGGAATCAATCCTTTCAAACCCTGCTGTTGATTTATCAAGTAAGTTTATGTAATGTCCTGAATCTTTTGTTGTCATTTTAAGAATCTTCACAGCATTTTTCCAGGAGTAGATTCCATCTCAAGAAACCACTTTCTTTTCTCATTCATAAGAAGCAACTCCTCCTCTGTTACAGTTTGATCATGAGATTGCAGCAATTTAGTCCCATCTTCAAGTTCCACTTCTAGTTCTCTTGTTATTTCCACCATATCTTCAGTTACTTCCTCCACTGAAGTCTTGAACCCCTCAAAGTCATCCATGAGGGTTGGAATCAACTTCTTTCCAATCCCTGTTAATGTTAATATTTTGACCCTTTCCCATGAACCATGAATGTTCTTAATGGCACCTAAAATGGTGACTCCTTTCCAGAAGGCTTTCAATTTACTTTGCTTGGGTTCATCAGAGGAATCGCTATTTATGGTAGCTGTAGTCTTATGAAATGTTTTTCTTAAATAATATGACTTGAGTGTCAAAATTACTCCTTGATCCATGGGCTGAAGAATAGATGATATGTTAGCAGGCATGAAAACAGTGTGAATTTTGTTGGACAGCTCCATCAGAGCTCTTGGGTAACTAGGTGCCTTGTCAGTAAGTAGTAATATTTTGAAAGGAATCTTTTTCTCTGAGCCTTAGGTCTCAACACTGGGCTTAAAATATTCAGTAAACCATATTGTAAACAGATGTGCTGTCATCCAGGCTTTGTTGTACCATGTAGAGAGCACAGGTAGAGTAGATTTAGATAATTCTTAAGGGTCCTAGAATTTTCATAATGGGAAATGAGTATAATGGTAAATTGGCTTCAACTTAAAGTCACCAGTTACATTAGCTCCTAACAAGAGTCAGGCAGCCCTTTGAAGCTTTGAAGCCAGGCACTGACTTCTCCTTTCTAGCTAAGAAAGTCCTAGATGGCACAGTCTTCCAATAGAAGGCTATTTCCTCTACATGGAAAATCTGTTGTTGAGTATAATCACCTTCATTAATTATCTTAGCTAGATCTTCTGGATAACTTGCTGTAGCTCATACATCAGCATTTGCTGCTTCACCTTGCACTTTTTTTATATAATAAATTTATTTATTCATTTATTATTTTTATTTTTGGCTGCTTTGGGTCTTTGTTGCTGCGCGCAGCTTTTCTAGTTGCGTCGAGTGAGGGCTACTCTTCGCTGTGGTGCACAGCCTTCTCGCTGCAGTGGCTTCTCTTGTTGAGGAGCTTGGGCTCTAGGCGTGAGGACTTTAGTAGTTGTGGCTTGTGGGCTCTAGAGCGCAGGCTCAGTAGTTGTGGTGCACGGGCTTAGTTGCTTTGCAACATGTGGAATCTTCCCGGACCAGGGCTCAAACCCATGTCCCTTGCATTGGCAGGCGGATTCTTAACCACTGGACCACCAGGGAAGCCCCTCACTTTGCACTTTTATGGAGAGAGCTTCTTTTCTTCAACCTCATGAACCAATCTCTGCTATCTTCAAACTTTTCTTCTACAGCTTCCTCACCTCTTGCAACCTTCATAGAATTGAAGAGAGTTAGAGCCTTGCTCTGGATTAGGCTTTGATTTAAGGGATTGCTGTGGTTAGTTTGATCTTCTCTCCTGACCACTGCAACTTTCTCCATATCAGCAATGAGGCTGTTTCACTTTCTTATTATTCTTGTGTTCACTGGAGTAGGACTTTTAACTTCCTTCAGGAACTACTCCTTTGCAGTCACAACTTGGCTAACTGTTTGGCACAAGAGATCTAGCTTTTGGTCTATCTTAGCTTTCAACATGCCTTCCTCACTGAGCCTAATCATTTCTAGCTTTTGATTTAAAGGGAAAGATATGCAACTCTTCCTTGCACTTGAACATTTAGAGGTCTTTGTAGGGTTATTAACTGGCTTAATTTCAATATTGTTTTGTCTCAGGGAATAGGGAGGCCCAAGGAAAGGAAGAGAGATGGGAACAGCAGGTTGGTGGAGCAGTCAGAACACACACAACACATATCAATTAAGTTTGCTATCATACATGGGTGCAGTTCATGCAATCCCAAAACAATTACAATAGTAACATCAAAAGTAACTGATGACAGGTCACCATAAAAAATATAATAATAATGGAAATTTTGACATTTTGTGAGAATTACAAAAATGTGATGCAGAAATATGAAGTGAGCAAATACTGTTAGAAAAATGACACAGATATACTTTCACAATATGGGATTGCCACGAACCTTCCATTTGAAAAAATTCAATATCTGCAAAGTGCATTAGAGTGAAGTCAATAAAATGAGGTATGCCTGTAGTAAGATTTAAGATCAAATATGTAAATAATTACATCAAATATAAATAGGCTAAATATTACAATTGAAAAACAAAAATTTCAGACAATTAAAATAGAAAGTCTAGTTACATGATATTTAAAGAGATCTATCCTAAACATAAGGGCAAAAACACATTGAAATAAAACTGTCAAGGAAAAAAAAAAGAAAAAAGAAAGAAAATGGTTGCTGACATATTAATGCCAGAAAAAGTAGATGAAAAAGGAGTATTACCAGGTTTAAAGAGTAATTTTGTAATGACTAAAAGATCAATTCACTAGCTAGATAGAATTATGTTAAATGTATATGCACTGAATAACATAGCTACAAATTCTAGAAAGCAAGAAGTGTCAGAACTAAAGAGTAATAAATCAATCTATAATGAAGCTGGCAGAATTTAATTCTTCAGTCAATAGCTGATAGAACAAGATAAAAATTTCCAATAAGTATAAGAAGGAATGAAAAATACAGATAATAAATACATATTAGAGGGATTCAAAAAAAAAACCGAAAGTTGATTTTTTTGAGTAATAAAGTGATAACCCTTGGCACAAATGTTCAACAGAGGATGAAAGCACAATTTATTAATACCAAGAATAAAAAGAGAGAGATTATAGATTCTACAACAAATAAAAAGGAAACAAGATAATATTGTAAAAAATAATTATGCCAATATACTTGGAAAATAACAGAAAATGGACAAATTCCTCAAAAAGCAATCTAAAAAAGTAATCAAAAAAATGACCAAAAAGTATAAAATCAGAACAGAATAAACTGAATTGAATTATAACATTCCCACAGGTAAAGCTGTGAAAACAAAGTGCCCTTTATCAGTAAAATGTACAAATAAATTACGGAATTTGGCAGTAATAGAAGAACTATTGCTATGCACCATGTGAATGAATCTCATAAGAGTAATGTTGATTGAAAGCAACAAAGGACATTCTGTGTAACTCTATTTATACACAGTTCAAAAGAAGAAAACCAATCTGTGGTCTTAAAAGTCATAAAGGTACTTACTTTGTGGGAAGGTATAGATAGTGAGTAGGCAAGAAAGGGCTTTGCAGGATGTTGGTAATACTTTATTTCTTGATCTGTTTTTTCATTACGCTGGTGTGCTCACATCATGAAAAT
Source organism: Neophocaena asiaeorientalis asiaeorientalis (assembly GCF_003031525.2). Lineage (NCBI taxonomy): Eukaryota > Metazoa > Chordata > Mammalia > Artiodactyla > Phocoenidae > Neophocaena > Neophocaena asiaeorientalis. Next base: position 427,520 of record NW_020175324.1, on the reverse strand, counting down.
TCATCAATTTGTTAACTCATAATTTGGACAATTTCTGAATAAATCATGGTTCTCAACCAATGTCCCCCACCTCCAACACACACATTCCCAGAGGACATTCTACAATTGCTGGAGCTATTTGGGTTGAAACAACTTGGCAGGAGTGCTACTGGCATCTAGTGGGCAGAGGCCAGAGATGCTGGTAAACATCCTGCAATGCAGAAGACAGCCTCTCTCAACACAAATTTCTGGTTCAAAATGTATCCATAGTGCCAAGTTTGAGAAAACCTGATATATGTGATATAATTCAATATAAAAAAGAGTTAACTACATAGACATAGACTTTACTCTGTGTGGAAGTTTAAATACATAAAAGACCAATTCCATCAACAGACACAATGTGTACAGGGTCTGCAGAAAATTAATTAATTGAAGTTAATGAAATGTGAGTGCAAATATTTATATTTGAGGAAGACTAATCATAAACCAGAATTTTAATCCCAAGTCTATTATATATTTACTGGTAAGGATTTTAGGAAGATTAAATCCCATACACTATAAGACTATAAGACTATACACTATAAGACCAAAAGTTTTAAAAAATAAGGGAAAATAAATGTGCCCTAAAGCTTACATATAGAAGGACAGAAATGAGTATTCATTATAAATCTATATTTCCTGTAAACCAAGTCAAAAAGGGAAGTGATGGGATATGTAATTTTAATTTTCTGATAAAATGAAACATGCTAATTCAGCATGAAGGGGAAAAGAAACCCCAAACACTCCTGACACAATTTTGAAGGGAATTTGTAATGTGAAGAATTTATAAAAGGACATTGAACAACATAATGTTGTACACTGACTTCAACAAGAGTTTTGAATAAGCTACAGCAATTTTTAAAATATGACTATATATTTTTAAAATCAAATATCAATTAATGTCAAGGGCATAGCATAAAATGCACATGAATGGCACCCTCTCTGTGATGGCCATAAGAATTCAGCATGGACATAGAGTACCCAAATCTTTACACCAGGAGTTCGCAAACTAAGCAGTCTCCCTCTCCCCGCATAGACCAAATCTATAAATAAAGTTTTATTGTAATACATTCACAGCCATTCATTTACTTGTGTTCTATCCATCTTTTCATTCTACAGTGGCATGGTGAATCATTGTGACAGAGACCATAGGTCCCAAAAGTCTAAACTATTTACTATGGGGCCCTTTAAAAAACATTGCTGACCAATACAGAGGAAAGAACTCAATACTTTGTCCATCTTTCAAGTTTCAGTAGCACTGGATAAGATTTTTGGAAGAAGCAGTATAGCAGATAGTTTGAATTCTCTATTAAGCCTTGGAGTAGGGGTATTTTCTGTTATTGGTTAGAGGGGAGCATAATTACAACCTATTATTAAAATTGGATAGGCTTGCATGTATTCTTTCCTAAGCAGATAATCTATCAATCATAATATAAGAAATGTAGTCTCATCTATCTTTTAATACAGCAAAAAATCCATGACTAAGTACTTGGATAAAACTCATCTTAAATTTCCCTATTTTCAAAATCAGAAATTTGGACTAAATCAGTTCTAGGGTAGGCAGAATTCTAAAGATGTCTCTTCCAGACTTCCATCGCTTGGTTATTCAAACAAACACTAAATAATCTAGGTACTACTGCTATGAAGGTACTTTTCATCTGACCATAAAATAGAGAGATGATCCTGCTTTCACATGGGTTTAATGTAATCACATGTGCCCTTAAATGTAGAAGAGGAGAACAGAAAAGTCCTCCAGTGAAGTGTAGTGGAGGAGGAAAACAAAGATGAAATAGGAAAGGTCAGAGAGATAGAAACATAAGAAGGATTCCACCCACCATGCCTAGCTTTGAAGAAGGAGGAAGAAGTCAAGAAATATATGATTATTCTTATTAATTAACTCCTGGATCTATCTCTATAAGCCTTTTTAAAAATCGTTTGGCTATAAGTTCTTTGATTGTTTCTTTGTATGAAAGCAATGTTATAATGATTTTTAGATAGAGGAATAATTTTCTTTCCCTTGAATGTTTGACAGATCACTTTATTATTGTTATTATAATTATTGTTATTATTATTATTAGGCCAGAAAAGTTTATTTCAGTTTGACAGCTAATTGGTAATATAATAGGAATATTTAGGATTGCTATCACATTGTAGAAAAACTTTATCAACATTCTTTCGTATATGAGTTGTATGATCTAGCATGTTTTTCTAGAGACTACTTTTTCCCTACATGCAAGACATTTTTTTTTTTTTGTCTTCTACTACCCACGTATTTTTGATGCTGGGTGCCTAGAACTTGTTCATATTATTATATGACCTCTGGCCCTTATGCCTTTGGGTCATGATATTTGTAACAATTAGTAATAGCTTAACTCTACACCGAAGTGATTGCAAACCACTTAAATAAGCCCATTAAATCAAAAATAAATGTGTCTACAACTCAACATTTTCCTAGAAAAATATCCCACATGCTTATCCTTAAATACCAACTATTATAGAAGGAAAATCAGAGTGAAAAGAGACAGCAGTCTTAACTGATTACAGTTAAACTGTCCTACCTAATTTTACAAAATAGCGTGACCAAGTGACCATGTTATAGTGTTCCTCCGACGGCCTTGGAAGGGTAAATGAGAATGAGGGTCCTTGAAGCTGAAATAAGCATCATTTGCTTTATAGTAAAATCACTTTTGACAACATTAGATTATAATATAGTCATTTTTCTTTCAAAGATTTATGGTCAGTTGATATTTATGATGAGCTGTCCTAGTGTGGTGAAAAATTTCAGCAAAACCATTCTTTTGCCTAGTGTTGGTGAAATGACTAATTGAGATTATTAGCACAGTCTGTGAACATATTATCTTTATTTAGTGCTCTTAATAAATGAGTTAATTGGTCAAGAATAGTATATTTTAGTGGTGAGAGAAATTTTATTAAAGGCATAAGATTCAGAATGACAAAATACCTAACTGCTTTTTTATTTACTGTAGTTAACCTATTATATCACTTCCTCTTCCTAATATCTAAAGGTATAACAAATCCAACTTTTGGTAAGCTTTTATATAAATATTTTCCTGACTCCTAAACGAGAAGATATGTTCCTTTGTTTAGACAGAAAACAACAAACACACACGCTAGTCTGTATTAACTATATGAACAGACATTAGAAGAATTTTTTCTTAGGAATTCTAGAAACTATGTTAGATTTGACAATAATGTGGTCAAGTGGACCAGAGCAGACTGTATAACTTCAACACTCTAGCTTCATTTTTCAGTAAAAAAAAAAAGTTCCCTCTAATGTCAGCATGCATACAGAAGAAATAACAAAAGGCACTCATGGGCTTGAGAATATGGTGCCTGAAGCCCTGTGAATCCAGTAAATTTTCCCTTGGGATGATTCACATCTAAAAGTGAGAGCTTCTATATTCCTGTGAAAAGTGGATTTCGGTTTGTTTTTTGCTTAAACTGAGGCAAATGTAAAAAAACTTGAAATTTTTTTGTCAAGTTTTCATGTTAAAAATGTATTTCACACCCCAGGAATGTAATGTTTCTTTTCAGTATACCTTGTATGTGTTTTAAAAGATGTAGATATACTCTATCAAAAAAGAAGGAAGAGAAGGAGAAGAAGAAAGAGGAAAAATGAAAAACATGGCCCTCTCATTTTTAACTAATTGAATAAACCAAGGTCCTATTGAATAGATGCTATAGGAGGAAATGTATATATACTGCATCCCAAATTTAGAGAATTTTCTCCCAAAGAATGATCAAGCAAACATAAAGAATAGCGTGAGACAGTATTTTGAAAACAGAAGCACTTGAGAAATATTTTCCATTTTTAAAATAGGATAACTATTTGCCAAATGTTTAAGTTGGGTGACTGCTACAATATTTAAATTTTTGTATGAAATTAGCAGTCTTTTGGCAAAAAAAATTACACGAGACAACTGCCAGATTAAAATACATACACTCAATCTGTCCTTTAACACACCACTCATCCTCTCCTACTGTTTTTTCCCCTTTTCTTTCTTATTCCTTTAATCAGAAGTATCTTTTTCTTGTAATCAAAAATGGAAATAAATCCTGAATGTGTGAAGACTGAACAAAATTATTAATCACAGACAATTCTGAGTTTATTAAAAGCATTCTCCTATAATATTTTTAATCCAGAAGAATATATTTCTTGTTTATGGAGAATCCAAAATAGCTGAGTAAGAGCATATGTTCATGTATCATCTTTTAAATGTCCACATAACAACTGTTCATTTGCTGATATTCTAATTAGTTATAACATTAGTTATAAGATCACTGGAAGAAGTAACTTTCATAAATTAAATCTGGTCCTTTCTGACAGCAAATGTAGGAGGCTTTGAACAAGTTGACCTTTTCTATCTCAGTCTTTTCCTGAGAAGCAGGATACCCATTCTTATATGTATACAACTAGTTCCTCTGTCAGCCAGTCTTTTAAATGTAAATGGTGTTTCATGAAAAAAGTATCTACTACTACAGCTCATATCTCAATCATACAAGGGCTTTTCTTCAAAACAAGTATTGTACTTTGAATGCAGCAAAGTGCTTTACATACTTCCCATTTTCTCCAATGGGATATAAAAAGATCTGTAGTCAAGGGTTTAGATGTAACAAAATTATTTTTAGTGCTTAATCAGGGACATTCTCAAGGAAAAGTCACTTCTGTATCTGTCAGCATGCAATGATGAAAAAATCAATTCTAGTATAGTTGTTGCTACTGCCTTGATTTACACTGAATTACCAGTAGTTTTACCCACCATCCCATTTGTACTATCAGTTCAAGTGTCAACACACTTAACAGGATAAACCATAATATTCAAATAGGTTATTTGACACTTCAACTATTTACCTCCTTTTATGTTTATTAAACATTTACACAAAAAATCATATTCTCTGATTAGTTGGTGTTGGTAGCAGAGTCCAGCCATATCTGGATTTTTTATCCATTTGTAGGTACTGTTCTCCAAGTGAGATATTAACATGAGACATAGTCTTCATGTTTGATGATGAATCTTTAATTCAATGAGTTACTGGATCATTGGAAAGTGGCACTGCTGTTATTTCTTTTACTGACTTCATCTAGTTATGTCAATTGTTCAAGGTTCTTTTTAGTCTTTTAGCTGTTGTATAATTTTCTCCAGCAAACAAAATTTAATAGCTTACTCTATAATATACTTCTGCAGTTCATTTCTAATTCCTGTATACTGAGTTTATCATACTTATCTTTAAAATATTATATTTTTTTCTTTAAATTATGAATGGTTGATCTCAATATTACATCACATAACTGACACCATGACACTATTCAAACATGTTCTGTTGCATGAGACACAATAAAGTATTGACATCTATAATCCCCAAAGAAGTACAACTTTCATCATATTTTTATTTCTTATTTATAGTTTTGCCAGTTTCTTTTGAATCATTTCCCCTCTCTCATGAGTTAGATAATTCTCTGGCATTTAAATTTCATCTCTTTTAGCATCTTTAGAGGTAGTCAGTGCAGCTGGGTGTTGATAAAGTGAGTCTTCCAACTCTCTTGTGTTAAGTAAATAATGCATTGTTAAATATGTTAAAAAATTATTTAAAATATTTCAAATTTCCAAAATAAAAGTTTTAGATAACTAAAAATTCAGAAAAAATTTAGGAAAAATTTTTGATATTACAGCAAAACTACAAAGTACCCTTATATACTAAATTGGATATGGTTTCTGTTACCTGCAATAAAATAATCTGGACTAATACAGTAATTCATTTTATCTATCTCCCATGGCAAACACCTCAGTAGAAGTATAAGGCAAATTTAGTAGAAGATAATTTCCTTTTGACAGTCATAAGTTTAATGAATACACTTTTTCCCCCTTTCAATACCATTTTTGAAATCCCTGAACATGAAGTATGATGCTAAATTTCAGGCTATTACATCAGGTGTGGAGTGGAGAACTATACAAGGGATATGTCTACTTCAGCTAAAATTGTTTCACTAAATTCTGTAGGGAAAATATGTTAAACATAAGGTATATATATTTGTCCAAGAATAAATTCTTTTTTCCTCCTTAGAGATAAATATCCCAAATACTAGGGTCCTAAATCCTATATGTTAGTCACAGAAGACAAATTTTTATGATTTTTTTGACACATTTGTACTGCTAGACTTCACTAAACATTTGAAGCATACGTTACCCTGACAGCAAAGAAATGAAAATTATGCACTATATATTTTTTTTTTTAGTGGCATCTTTGTAGACCTTGCCAGTATCTGAACTGTTAGAACATGGATGAATGTCAATTTTGTGCAGGAATTCTCAAGCAGGTTTGTAATAGTGCTAAACATATTTGGTCATAAATTTTGCTATGCAGAAAAAGCAAACTTTCTCCAAACATGAAATTTTATAAACATCCATTAATTGTTCAATATAGCACAGCTTTTGAATTCTAGACATTTTGTTAATACTGATGGGGCTTTTCAGTGGCTTTCCTCTTAAGAAAATATAATATACCCCTTATTTTAACACAATTTCAGCATGTAGTTTCAGTAGTGACCTCTTTGTCAGACTACTTAAGAAAGCAAAGTATTAAAATAACACTATGGGATTTTAGAATATTTAGAATATTTTAAAAGGAATGAGTTCATTAATAAGTGAGAATTTTAATAAATATTGAAAATACCTTCACAGTTTTATTATTTTATTCCATTCTGTTATTGACACTGCTCTCAGTTCTTTGTCTTTCACACTGAAATCACACTAATGGATAGTTCACAGGTTTGAAATAAATTGGACAGACCAATTTTTTAAGATGATTTGCAAAATTTTTATAATTTAGTATTGACATTCAACTTTTAACTTTAATAAATGAACTAATATTCATTATTAAAGCAAAATATGAATACTCAAAAGGAAAACTCACCCCACAAATATGGAATTATGATAAGCATATTTTTACCTACCTACCTACAAATACATACATTCATACACAATTGTAAAAATAAAATAATTCCGTGACAGAAAGTCTAAAATAAGTGAGGCATAAATAGGATAGAATTTAGTTTTTATTCATGAGAATGAAGTACAGTAGGGCCTGACTCCACAAGGAATTCAGCACAGAGGACCTTCCAGCTTATGGTTTAACCAACCTTAGGGTGTGGTTTTTTGTCCTCATGGTCCAAAACAGCTGGAGTTATTATATCAGCATTCCAGGAAGTAGAATAGAATCACTGCCCACTAAAAATATAATGTGATTTGTAAGTTTAAGTTATTATCCTCTTCCTTTTTTTGAATGGGTGGAGATATTTGGCTGGTCTTTTTTTTCTAATTTCTTAAATTGAACAAAGTCATGTTTTCAGTCTCCATTAAAAAAAAGAGAGAGAATTTAAGGTCACAAGGTTTCCTTTGAGTATAGCCTTACTATAATTCATAAGTTTTAGATGAATTCTTTACTACAATAGTTTCCAGAAAATATATTACTTTAATTGAAATTTTCTCATTGATGTAGGAATCATCTTAGAAAAATGTTTCATAATTTTCAAATGGTTGAAAAATTTAAGGGTCATTTTTTCTTGTTGACTTCTAGTTTTATTGGCCTATGATCAGCATATGTTGCTTGTAAAATCTCTACTTTTCAGAATTCATTAAGGTTTCCACTGTGCCCCCCAAAATATGTAAATATCTACATGTATATAAATATATATAATATTAAATTTTCAATAGCTTGCACTAAAAAAGTAACAAGGAAATTTAATTTTTCATAAGACCATTTCAACATGTAATCTGTACAAAAGTTATTAAAATTTTTTTACTTTCTTTTTTTTATATAATGTCTTGGAAATTTTGTATGTATTTTATACTTAGAGCATACCTCAGTTTAAACTAGCCCCATATCAAATGAATTCAGCAAGGTTGTAGGATACAAGATTAACATACAGATACCAGTTGCATTTCTTTACACTAACAATGAAATATCAGAGAGGAACTGTAAACAATCCTTTTTAAAACTGCATCAAAAAAAAAAATACTTAGAAATAAACCTCACCAAGGAGGTGAAAGATTTACATGCTGAGACCTACAAAACATTAATAAAGGAAATTAAAGATGATTCAAAGAAATGGAAAGATATCCCATGCTGTTGGGTTGGGAGAATTAATATTGTTAAAGTGGCAATAGTGCCCAAAACAACCTACAGATTTAATGCAATCCCTATCAAATTACCCATGACATTTTTCACAGAACTAAAACAAATAATCCTAAAATTTATATGGAACCATAAAAGATCCAGAATTGCAAAAGCAATCTTCAGAAAAATGAACAAAGCAGGAGGCATAACCCTCCCAGATGTCAGATAATACTATAAAGCTACATTAATCAAAACAGTGTGGTATTGGTACAAAAGCAGACATATGGATCAATGGAACAGAATAGAGAATCCAGAAAAAAAAACACAGCCACACACTTATGGTCCATCTTCAACAAAGGAGGCAAGAATACAAAATAGGAAAAAGACAGTCTCTTCAGCAAGTGGTGCTAGAAAAGTTGGAAAGCCACACATAAACCAATGCAGTTAGAACACACCCTCACACCATGCACAAAAATAAACTCAAAATAGCTTAAAGACTTAAACATAAGATATGACACAATAAAACTCCTAGAAGAAATCACAGGCAAAACATTCTGTAACATAAATCGGACCAATGTTTTCTTAGGTTAGTCTCCCAAGGCAATAAAAATAAAGACAAACAAACAAAAAAACACAAACAAATGGGACCTAATTAAATTTACAAGCTTTTGCACAGCAAAGGAAACCATAAACAACATGAAAAGACAACCTACCATTGGGAGAAAATATTTGCAAACAATGTGACCAACAAGGGCTTAATTTCCAAAATACTCAAATAGTCCATACAACTCAACAACAACAAAACAAACAACCCGATCAAAAAATGGGCAGAAGACCTAAAGAGACATTTCTCCAAAGAAGACATACAGATGGCCAATAGGCACATGAAAAGATGCTCAACGTCACTAATTATTAGAGAAATGCAAATCAATACTACAATGAGGTACCACCTCATACAGTCAGATGGCCATTATTAAAATGTCTACAAATAACAAATGCTGGAGAGGGTATGGAGAAAAGGGAACTCTCTTACACTGTTGGTGGGAATGTAAATTTGTGCAGCCACTATGGAAGACAGTATGGAGGTTCCTCAAAAAACTAAAAATAGAACTACCATGTGATCCAGCAATCCCACTCCTGGGTATATATCCAGACAAAACTATAATTGGAAAAGACACATTCACCCCTATGTTCATAGCAGCACTATTTACGATAGCCAAGACGTGGAAACAACCTAAATGTCCATTGACAGATGAATGGATAAAGAAGATGTGGTACGTATATAAAATGGAATGTAATTCAGCCATAAAAAAAGAATGAAATAATGCCATTTGCAGCAACATGGATGGACCTAGAAATTATCATACTAAGCAACTTAAGTCAGAAAGAGAAAGACAAATACCATATGATATCACTTATATGTGGAATCTAAAATATGGTACAAATCAACATATCTACAAATGAAAAAAGACTCACAGAGAACAGACTTGTGGTTGCCAAGGGGGAGAGGGGTGGGGGGGGTAAGGAATGAGAGTTTGGGATTAGCAGAGGCAAAGTATTCTATATAGCAGCAGCCCCCAACCTTTTTGGCACCAAGGACTGGTTTTGTGGAAGACAATTTTTCCACGGATTGGGGGGGGGGG
>NW_020175324.1:408951-417682 GCF_003031525.2 Neophocaena asiaeorientalis asiaeorientalis | reverse complement strand
TTCAGGAAATAATGTGAGCAATGGGGAGCAATGGGTAGCGGCAGATGAAGCTTTGCTCGCTCGCCTGCTGCTCACCTCCTTCTGTGCATCCTGGTTCCTAACAGGCTGCGGACCGGTACCAGTCCATGGCCTGGGGGTTGGGGACCCCTGATATATAGCATGAATAAATAACAAGGTCCTACTGTATAGCACAGGGAACTATATTGAATATCCTGTGACAAACCATAATGGAAAAGAATATGAAAAATAATATATGTATAACTGAGTCACTTTGCTGTACAGAAGTTAACACAGCATTGTAAATCAACCATACTTCAGTAAAATTAAGAAGAAAAAAAAAAAAAACTAGCCCCATATCAAAATGTCCAACCTGTGACCATTGGTTACCATATGAGACACCTTCCACCTAAGATTGGAAGCAATGCAAGCATGCTACCAGTCATCCCTGATAAGCAAGCTGGTATTCTACTGGAAGTCCTAGCTAGTCCAGTAGATAAGGAAAAAATTAAATAAATTTTAAAGATTGGTAAGAAAGAAATGAAACTTTTAGTCACAGATGACATGACTTTGTGTAAAAATACCCCAAAATTGACACACACAAATACTCAAGTAGTAAATGAGTACAGCAAGGCTGCAGAATACAGAAGAAAGGTTAATATACAAAAGTAAGTTGCTTTTGTATATACCAGCAGTGAACAACTGGAATTTAAAACTTGTGACTTTGTCTCTGTCCTAGAGGATGAGATGAATTTTTTTCTTAATTATTAAAGCTTAATAATGAAATGTCTCAGTAGAGAATTTTGGTTCAATATCCCCAGGTATTGAGCAGGCAGTTTGAATTTTCATACTCTACAATTTAATTTCATAAACACCTTTATTTCTAGTTTTAAATATTAATTAGGCTTCATACATTTATTTTTCTGCTTCAGATGCTACAAATATTATACTGGATAATCTTTGTTCTTTGTTGTCTTCTACATTTATTACTTTCTCACATATTATTATTACCATTTATTTTCTTGACTTTTCTTATTTCTTCTCTATATTTCTTACTGTATGTTAACATGTACCAATTATTCTTTAGGTACTTATTAATTTTATCTTCATTTCTGAGATGTATCCTGAGATATTTCTTTTTTTTTATTTTTTTGAAATTTCTTTCTTTAGATCACCCAGGTCTATTTCACATCTTTTTTTGTATATTTATTTTCAGTTTTTGAATTTCTGAGTCACATTGCTATTTTCCATTTGCAATTTCTGGTTTAATTATCTTCAGTTTCAACCTGAGTTATGCTTCATGGCTTCATTTAATTGATGTGCTTTACTATGCTTAAGAGTTTTTATTATTTTTAGAGTATCTTTATATAGATTCTGGGCTTTTTTTTTTTTGCTGGGTTTCACTTTTCTTTGTCATATTTGTTTTGGATTTTTCTGCACCATCAATTTCAGGATACTTCTCAGATTATGGAGGTGGTTTTCTTGATGTCTGACTTCAAGGCCTTCTCCTTCTGCTAACAACAACAAAAAAAGCTTCTCCTTTCTGTTTGTTTCAAATACATGACACTTCTTTCTTTGGCCTTACGTCTTCTATTTTATTGCTGACCTCCTGTCTCAGCAGAGTTACCTTCTTTAGTTGGTCCTTTCTTTCTTTTCACCGCCCTGGACACCCAAGGACATTTCATCATCAAAGGTGTCTCTCTTCTCCAGAAGCATTGACTTCTCAAGACAGACATCTCTGGTGTCATGCATTTTCCAAGCCCTTTACCTGTGTCTCTCGCATAGCCAGTGTTTCCCACTGAATGAGGCCCTGACACCTTCCTTTTCTGAAGCTGAACTCTAGTTAGTATTGTATGTGTTCAGTCACCCTATGACTCTGTTAACACTCCTTTCTCTTCCATTTAGCCCCCACCAAACCCCCTTCATCTGGATGGAGTCTGGAGCTAATTTTTCCAGTCTTGGGTGTTTATTTACCCTATTAACAAATAAACTGAGTTTTATCATCTTCTTCAGTGGGGAGTTTAGTTTGATTTGCTTTTTTTTTTTAATTTGGATGTTTTCCAATTTAGAAGAAAAACTGAGAGCATTAGAGTCCTGAAGGCCATTAGAGTCTCCTACAGGAGCTCAGAAACCTCTGCACATTCCTTTATCACTTAAGAGTACAATATAATATCCCTCCAAAGGAATCGTTTTTGGACTCATTAATTCTAGATAATATTTACATTCTATTTTATATCGTGAGTGTACTACAACTTATTTTGATTTTGGTAAAAAGTCTCAGTTACATATGATGAATTTACTCTGGTGTATTTTAGCAAAAACTGGATTTACTATAGAGTAGTGGTAAAGTAACTATACACACTATATCAGTTTTGTTTTTAAAGTTGTTGTCCTGGGGATCATGTGTTAATTGTTTTCACTCTCAAAAGAGTCCTGGTTGATGACAAATTGTATAGTCACCTAATTAATGGCTCACACCATCATTGGGGAGCTGGAGAAAGATATCTGAGGCTAAGCTTCTAGGCACAATACCTGAAACTATGCTGCTGCCACTGTTGCCACCAAGCTCAAAAGGTCAGGCTCTCCACTTCAGTGTAACAGCTTCTGTCATCCATGCCACTGCTGCCTCAGGAACTGCCCCATGTACCTAATACCCCTGAAAAGTGGACACTTCCCGGGGTGAAGAAATCTTCTGAGAAGGACTGTTTCTCCATGTTTCTCAATTCTGGATCAGTCTCAAGTGAGTGCATCTGCCTCTTCAGCATACAAGTCAGAGTGTCTCTTGCAGTTAAGATACAGGCAGTTGTTCTGAGCTCTACCAGTCATGCACATCCGCACACACAATAAGTTTATCATTCCTTTTATGGGTTCATAGTTTCCTGGTTAAATTAGAAATGCTTCCCCTTTGTTGAACTTATGGCTTCCTATGTTTATTTTTCTCTTCCAAGTTATTTACTTGCTTATTGAAGAGGTGTACATTTTCTAAAATGTGATTCTCTTAATTCTTTGGGGAGCCACACATCAGTATCATTCCACTGATTATACAGTTGAAATTCATTAAATATATCATTAAATATATGGTATGGCAAAAGCAAAATACAATATTCTTAAATCCAGTATTATATTTCAAGAGTTGATAAATTAAGTGTACCCAGAGAGTAACCCCAAGGACTAAGTGAATCCTGAAGGCATTGAATTCATATCAGAAGTGGGACAAATATAACTGTAAGATAGGATGATTTAAAGAAAAATAACTCTTGACTAAGTTATAAAGTGCTATCACGTGAAAGGGGAGAGAGATTTTGTCTCTACTAAAAAAAAAAAAAAAAAAAAAAAAAGATAGAACTAGTGGAACTAGGTACCTCATACAAGTAATTGTACTTACTGTATTTAAGTATTTCTAATTTATTTTTGTTATATTGTTAACAGAATTCTTATACTGTATTAGAGATTGTTTTTAATCCACAAAAGTCCACTTCCAAACCTAAGACTAGGGTATGCTTCCAACCCAAAGCATTTTATTTTTAAAAATAGTAAGAAACAAGCTGTCTTAAAAATAGTATGCTATCCATTAATTTGCCCCATAGTATCATTCCAAAGGACATTTTGTCAATTAATTGGCAGACCAAAGAGCCCAAGAAGCAGTACAGTTTTATTTTGGTATAACATTATACCAGGTTGAATATGTGTAAAACAAAATAAGCAAAAGTAAACTAATTTCAGAGGAGGTCAGAGAATCTTAGAGACATTAAGTAATTTGCATAGGACCAAATAGCTAAGAAATGACAGAGACAGTATTCATGAGCCCATGAGTCACAAGAAGGACATAGCTCCAGAACTATCCGTTATGACATGCCTTGTGTTCAAAGCAGTCTGCCTTTAAGAGAGATTCAAGGAAGATGTTACTAGTCTTCAAATAAGAACAGTATCATCTGCATGGACAACTGAAATATTTTGTAAAGATAAAGAAGTTTGCATCACCAGATAGCTCACAGGTAAATTATTTGTTAAGAAAATGGGCAATTGAGTTTGAATTGTCCATTTGATTTTCTAGACTGATCCAATTTTCTTTGGTTGGTTCTATGTGTCTAAAGCCTAAGAGAAAATTTTCATATGTTCCATAATATAGCTTATATAGCATAATATAGCTATATAGCTTCTCCCAATTTTAGACTAGTCCAAAGTATTTCTGCTCTCATTGTACAATGGTTCTCATGAGGCCCAGTGAGAGGAACAAGTGAATTTTTCAACTAGTGAAGTTCTACTTTCATCAAGTATATACAACTTAGTCAGATACATAATTACTTTGGGCAGTGAGTGGGTTTTTCAGTTGGTTTTAAGCTGTCCGTACAACTTAAATATAGACCAAGCATGGGAGGAATATTTGTAAAATTATTTTTAACAAATAAATGTTCCATTTTTGTATAGACTGAACCCTGATAACTATGGCTTTACCTGGTTGGTTATAGCAACATGACAACTATCAACCACTCTGTCAGTGCCATGATATTTCACCTCCTTAACTCATTCTGGTTAAACTAATTATATAGAGAACACTAGTAATGCTTTCTCTGTGTTTCACATGGCAACCAGGTTTTCTAAAGTTAAAGAAAAAAATGTTTACTGTCACATCATCAAGGAAGTCTTTATTGAGCCCCACAGAATACTTTACGTGGAGCTACTTAAATAGTATTAATTTATTGCCTTGAGGTATCTATGTGATATCACAGAGTTTCAATTATCTTCTGGTGTTTTATTACATTCATTCTGTGTCTTTTTTTTTTTTTTAAGAATATAGTCAATGGTAAATATATTTAAGCTGGTACATACTATTACTTATACTCTTCTAAGAATTATTAAAGTTTTAAAAATTCTACGCAAACCTTTTAATTTTAATGGCATAATTAAGTGAAAAATTGTTGAAATTTTAGGGTTGGATAATTATTTTAAAAATTGGCTGACGCAGCCACCACAGAGTATTTATAAATTTATGCATCACAGAGTAAAAATACTCTCAGATAAAAACGTCCCCATGGTGCTCATATTTGAAAGTACATGAATTAAATATGCCTCCCTCATCTCTGGTGGTACATGGAATTTTTATGTCTTACTAGGCTTCTGTATTTATTTTATGTAAAAATACTAGTATGCCACTAAAATTTTTATTTTTCTGTAGATGTCATAGCATAAGATATAAAAAACACAGCACTGACTTCACTTAAAATGCTCCAGTGTGACTTACCCCACAATTGTCTCTAAGTCCTATTGAATATAACATCCCTATCTTCCTTTTCCTATGGATTGCAAGAATAGTTACTTTATCTACATGCCATCCTTCTCCTCTGAATTTCAACTGCTCTTTTATTTCTCTTGCTTAAACATATCTCCCCTCATTTTTCTAACATTCTAAATATGGATATGGTATTCTTTTTTTTTTCGGTGCGCAGGCCTCTCACTGTTGTGGCCTCTCCCGTTGCGGAGCACAGGCTCCGGACGCGCAGGCTCAGCAGCCCTGGCTCACAGGCCCAGCCGCTCCATGGCATGTGGGATCTTCCCAGACCGGGGCACGAACCCGTGTCCCCTGCATCGGCAGGCGGACTCTTAACCACTGTGCCACCAGGGAAGCCCTGGTATTCTTATAATTCAACATTTTCTAAGCTTGAAGCTCATGTACCAAAAACTGTTGTCTAGTTAGATATGATTAATTAGATTTAAGTGAGCATTATTTAAGCTAATATAGCATAAACAATTAAAAGTCCAGGCTCTGGGGTTAGATTTCCTGGATCTAACATTTCTGCTTGTGTGCCGGTGAGCAACTTACTGGAGCTCTTAATGACTCAGTTTTCTAATCTGTAGAGTGAGGATAACAACAGTGTCCATGTCATTGGGTTGTTGTGAGGACTAATGTGATAATCCACTAAGTAAGACCTTTAAACAATAAATGGCACAATGAAAGCATGCATTATAGTTAGACATCTGGGGGTTTGGTTAATTATTACTACTATATAATAATAGTTATTATTATAATTATATAATTTGATTTAATTTGAAAGCCATCTCTTAAAAAACCCCGCCAGGCACAATATAGGGCCAGACACTGAAGATATAAGGATGAGTAATATATGGTCACTTTTGAAGAAAAGTAAGAAACGGTAGAGAAATAATATATGATAGAAAGAGAGTATGGGGAAAATGCGCAAAAATTTTGAAACTACTCCAGCTCAGTTTTATGATCAAGTCTAAGGGGACTAGATTTATAAGATTCCAGCAATAAACAAAATCTGAACTCTATCTGAAATAAAATTTGAAAGCTTGAAGCAATCGTAATTTCCTCAATAGAAATCATTTTTCACTAAATCCCTATTGAAGAAACTAATCATTCTTCATAACATTGGTCACTATGTAACTCTGTGTTATACAGCCATTTGTTCATTTATTGTTTTTCTCAATAAACTCTAATTTCCATGAAGGCTGAGACTCCCTTTGTATTTGTCACTGTCTGTCAATGCCTTGCACATAGTACATGGACGGTGATGTGGGGTTATATTATATGGCATTTCCCAAACTGATTTGATTTTGGACCTTTGTCACTGTGGCTCATGTTATGGAATTAGTACTCCTGGGGACATACTTTGGGAGACATTATGCGCTGAATATTTTCAGTTTGGTTCTCCAGGTCCACTTTCCATCCATTTCCTCTCACAATTTGCCCCTGGATGTTGATTGTACTGACAGGCTCCCTTTCCTTCTGCTTCTGGTTGGATTCAGTCCATCACAGGCAATAACAAAAGATCCAGAGGAAAGGAGGAGAATGGATGGATGGAGACATTTATTCTCCAGGTCCCTCTTCTTAGGTCACTGTGGGTTGACTGCATCTCTGCTGAAGTCCACAGCTTCCATGAAGTGATTCTCTCCATAAAGATACCCTCTCTGTGTACAGGTAACATCCCCCTTCCCTTATCCCATCAGGCTAGCTTTGGTGAAGGCTTCCCAGGTCTCCAAACCTTCCTTTTTCAAGCCTCAGGTTACTGCACTATCACTGGCTGGTTTTCCAAAAATCTGCCGGATGTCTTAAATACTCCCTTTGACAAACTTTCTTCAATTGCTCAGTTTGGTTATACCATCTGTTTCTTGCCAGAGCCCTATTTCACGCTGAGCTATAATCCCATTATATCCTTAGTCTTTTTAAGTGGATGGGTATTTAGGTAAGGTCTATCTCAAGGTTTCTACTTTTGTCAGTCTACTGGATAGAGGTTTTAGAGGTCCACAATTGGGCAACATGAAGTCAGAGTACCCCTGCATATAGAATGTTACCTATGTCACGAACAAGTGTTTGATTTCTGTGAAGAGAGTTCATATATTTTTATAAATTCTCAGAAACAAATAGGAGGATAATCATGCTCTTAAAATTACAGTTCCTGCTTTTGGCAGTTTTCTCTGCACTAAAAATTAATACGCCTTGTTTATGGTTTCCTAAGACAACCCTCAGAATGGGAGAAAATATTTGCAAACGAAGCAACTGACAAAGGATTAATCTCCAAAATATACAAGCAGCTCATGCAGCTCAATATCAAAAAAACAAACAACCCAATCCAACAATCGGCAGAAGACCTAAATAGACATTTCTCCAAAGAAGATATACAGACTGCCAACAAACACATGAAAGGATGCTCAACATCACTAATCATTAGAGAAATGAAAATCAAAACTACAATGAGATATCATCTCACACCAGTCAGAATGGCCATCATCAAAATATCTACGAACAATAAATGCTGGAGAGGGTGTGGAGAAAAGGGAACCCTCTTGCACTGTTGGTGGGACTGTAAATTGATACAGCCACTATGGAGAACAGTATGGAGGGTCCTTAAAAACTAAAAATAGAACTACCATATGATCCAGCAATCCCACTACTGTGTATATACCCTGAGAAAACCATAATTCAAAAGGAGTTATGTACCACAATGTTCATTGCAGTTCTATTTACAATAACGAGGACATGAATGCAACCTAAGTGTCCAGCGACAGATGAACGGATAAAGAAGATGTGGCACATATATACAATGGAATATTATTCAGCCATGAAAACAAACGAAACTGAGTTATTTGTAGTGAGGTGGATGGACGTACATTCAGAGTGAAGTAAGTCAGAAAGAGAAAACAAATGCCGTATGCTAACACATATATATGGAATTTTAAAAAAATGGTTCTGAAGAACCTGGGGGCAGGACAGGAATAACGACGCAGACATAAAGAATGGACTTGAGGACATGGGAAGGTGGAAAAGTAAGCTGGGACGAAGTGAGAGAGTGGCATGGACATATATACACTACCAAATGTAAAGTAGATAGCTAGTGGGAAGCAGCCGCATAGCACAGTGAGATCAGCTCGGTGCTTTGTGTCCACCTAGAGGGGTGGGATAGGAAGGGTGGGAGGGAAGGTGACACAAGAGGGAGGAGATATGGGGATATATGTATACATATAGCTGACTCACTTTGTTATACAGCAGAAACTAACATAACATTGTAAAGCAATTATACTCCAATAAAGATGTTAAAAAAAATAAAAGTTAGGAAAAAAAATTTAAAAATATATTCATACACATAAAAATGGATATGGCTTGTTAATGGAATCCCTATATTACTGAATTATTTGAAGTTTTCCCCTCCCCTCACATCCCTAAATAAGGCTATAAGACTCATATTAAAGAGGAAGCAAATTGTGTCCTGTGAAA
>NW_020175324.1:236451-403951 GCF_003031525.2 Neophocaena asiaeorientalis asiaeorientalis | reverse complement strand
TTCATTCTTTTACATGTAGCTGTCCAGTTTTCCCAGCACCACTTATTGAAGCGGCTGTCTTTTCTCCATTGTATATTCTTGCCTCCTTTATCAAAGATAAGGTGACCATATGTGCATGGGTTTATCCTCTGGGCTTTCTATCCTGTTCCATTGATCTATATTTCTGTTTTTGTGCAAGTACCATACTGTCTTGACTACTGTAGAATTGTAAAATAGTCTGAAGTCAGGGAGCCTGATGCATCCAGCTCCGTTTTTTTTTCTCAAGATTGCTTTGGCTATTCGGGGTCTTTTGTGTTTCCATACAAATTGTGAAGTTGTTTGTTCTAGTTTGTAAAAATGCCACTGGTAATTTGATAGGGATTGCATTGACTCTGTAGATTGCTTTTAGTAGTAGAGTCATTTGCACAATGTTGAGTCTTCTAATCCAATAACATGGTATATCTCTCCATCTGTTTGTTTCATCTTTAATTTCTTTCATCAGTGTCTTATAGTTCTCTGCATACAGGTCTTTTGTCTCCTTAGGTAGGTTTATTCCTAGGTATTTTATTCTTTTTGTTGTATTGGGAAATAGGGGTGTTTCCTTAATTTCTCTTTCAGATTTTTCATCATTAGTGAATAGGAATGCAAGAGATTTCTGTGCATTAATTTTGTATCCTGCAACTTTACCAAATTCATTGACTAGCTCTAGTAGTTTTCTGGTAGCATCTTTAGAATTCTCTATGTATAGTACCATGTCATCTGCAAATAGATGATCGTATGATTTTTTATTCAAAGCAAATTTTAAAAACAACAAGAAAATGTATAACCTGAGAACTATGAAGTGGGTAAGTGGGTAGCTTTTCCTGTTCCTGAATAAAAATTTAGGTAAGTCTCATATAGTCTACTTTCAAGTTTAAGTACTAATTTGTTTTATAGTCATCATGATTTTCAAATACAATATAGATCTATTTCAAAAATCAGAAATCCGGTCCTTTTATCAACTTTTATCAATTTGTTTTGTCAACAAATTTTCAATATGACTTAGCATTAAATCATTTCTATCCAAGCTATTGGCAATGGGATAGAACATACAGTCCTTTTCTCATTCCATACTTACCATCAGCTGTTAAATGGGATTTCTGACCCTCCAGTGTCAAGTTCATAAAATATAGAGGATTTAGGCAAAGGGCACATTCTCAGCAGGTGGCAGATTTAGCTAACCATTGCTGGGGCTTTCACTGATTCCTCAAAGATTTATATTTGAAGTTCTGATTATCTATGGCTATTTTTAAAATATAGTAAGGTAAAAGTAGCCTGATGAACACGGTTCCAGATGTTACTTGTACCTCTTTTCATAGATAGTCCTTAGGAATTGCTGCTGGGGTGATTCTGTCCCTCTAGGCAATGCTATCATACAGAACCCCAGATGATCATAGACCAGCACTCTCTCTTCATGTACGACACACCTGCAATCATGGGAAACACTCAAATATCATGTGTTCTAGCAAACTCTGGGAGTTCAGGTCCATCTCAATACAAAAGCAACTCTTTTGATCTCTTGCTTTGTCACCAAATCAGCATGTCATCAACTCAATCCCCATCTTTCTCAAGGAAGAGGGAAGTCAGACCCAAATCCACTATACAACTCTACCAGCTACAGGGATCATAGATTAAGTCTCAATGTGTCCTTGTTAAAGAGGGCAGATACCCCCTATCCTTCTCCACTTGAGGAGGTGGGACTCAAACCTCTTCAGCAACTCTCTGCAAAAATACTCCATAACTTTTCTCCCAACCTTTTTAAATCCTTCTTGTGGATGTCATAATCACCCTATTCATGGTTCTTAAGGAATGAGAGTAAATGGACAAGAACATATTTTAATTATCACAAAGACTTAGGGGTGTTACAGTTATTTAGTTTTACATATCAGAGAGGCTAAATGCCCTGAAACATACAGGACAATCCTATTGCCGCCTGAAAAACTTTCCACCAATAGAGAAATACTTATTATTTAGTCATTTTCTTTGAAAAAGTCCGTATTTTTATCTGGCATTACACTTTGTTGTTTCATATCTATTGCATCTCACTACATCAGTACAAACTGAAAACTTTACAAAATAACAAATGTATATTTTTAAGAGAAGCAAAATCTGCTCAGGAGCTTAGGGGTGGTGGGAGAGATAACATCCAGTTGGGGAAATTAAGAGAGGCTTCATGGAGATGGATTTGAATTGAACGATGTTGACAGGTATAGATATTTACAAGTAGTGGGAAGAGGGCTATTTGTACTGAACTCAGGTTTTGTAACTTCAGAAACCGAGATAAAACATGCATTTACATAAATCTCTACAGCAAAGGTACTCTTGAGATTAATAGTTTATAGTATAAAAAAGACCCATGCAAAGACCTCTTTTATCACCTAGATTTATACTGCTTTGCTCTTTAGGTAATCTGTATACATGCATAGTTGTCTGAAAACTATGATTCAATCTCACTTTTGATCTTCATGGATTAGAAAAACTTTAGGGTCATTTCAAATGCATAATAGCATTCTATCTCCATAACTATAGGCTCTTTTAATGCTAGATATGTTTCTGAAAATGACTAAAAAATACTTTTTTTAGTTCAGAATTTCCATTTAGTATTATTTGCATTGGGCCTTTTATAGATGCTTTAATTTTATGTCTTGTACTTCTGTCATCTTTGTTTTCCCTGGACTTTATTTTCTACGTACCAGTCCCCACCACCACCAACAGGATAAAGGCACAACTCCTTAGCAGTGCTTACTAAGTCCTATCTTCCTTCTATCCCCAGCCTCATCTCTAAAACCATACCCTCAGTCCCCAACACTTCTCTTCCAAATCTGATTATCTATTTGTAGTTTCCCACAAGAAATATGTTCTTTATCTGCAGTTAGTGCAACTGTGATCACGCCTTCCTCAATCTTCAGGTTGATTACATGCCACTTTCTCTTAGATGTTTTGGTGATTCCCTACACCCCAATCCTCATACTATATTGAGCATCCCTTTTATTTTAACAACTTCTCAAGTCTTATAGCCGGCTCTTTATTGTCTGTGTCCTCTCACTAGATTTTAAGTTCCTTGAAGATAGGAAAATGTATTGTTCACTTTACATTCATGGCACTAGCAGAGTACCTAGCACTAAGTTGAAGCTTAACGAACAATGGAAGAATAAAATAATTTAAATAAGCCACACAGAAGAGAAAATAAACTTTTCTTATTTTATGTAATAATATGCATTATATATTAACTTATGATTTTACTTCAACATTTTGTTTTATGTCTTAGGTCTGTATCCCATCACTCCAATTCTCAGAAGACAAGGATGGTTTAGGATTTTAATTTTCTTTGTAAATATTTATCACAGTTAAATAGTCTCTTAAAGGTTATGGTAAATATTTTTTTTTTTTTGCTGTACATGGGCCTCTCCTGTTGCGGAGCACAGGCTCTGGATGCACAGGCTCAGCGGCCATGGCTCACGGGCCCAGCCGCTCCGTGGCATGTGGGATCTTCCCAGACCGGGGCACGAACCCATGTCCCCTGCATCGGCAGGCGGACTCTCAACCACTGTGCCACCAGGGAAGCCCGGTAAATAATATTTTTAAATGTTAAATCAAGGTTATTATGAGAGAAGTTTATTTTAAATATTCTATTAAAAAAATTGTTAAGCATCAAGTTGACTCTTGAAGATTCTGACTTCCTTAACTTTAAGAAAGACCTACAAATTTTGTCTTTAAGCCTTAGATTTTTTTTAATTAAATAAATTTAGCATAGTCTCAAATGTATATATATAAAATGTATATGCATATTTATATATATATGTAAATATGTATGTCTACATACACATATACACAGAGAAGAAACTTTCTGTATATGAGCAGATAGAAAGGGGGAAAAAGAGAGATGGACTAACAAAACTATGAAGATGTTTATGTTCTTATGCTTATGTTCTGATTCTCTGTGAATCAGAAGGGCTTGCAACACCAGCAATATAAGGGCCTGAAGGAAACCCCTCTGTGGGCTTCTGATGGAAAATAATAGGATTTATTTCCACAGGGAGAGCCAGAGATAGCAATCTTAATCTCTCCATTTCACTTAAGACTTTCTAATTGTGTGTTGCTCTTGAGGAATTTTATTTCCAAGATTGC
Organism: Neophocaena asiaeorientalis asiaeorientalis; assembly: GCF_003031525.2. NCBI lineage: Eukaryota > Metazoa > Chordata > Mammalia > Artiodactyla > Phocoenidae > Neophocaena > Neophocaena asiaeorientalis. The sequence goes on along the minus strand of NW_020175324.1, from coordinate 399,805 downwards.
ATTTCCACAAACTTAAAAAAATTCTAAGATAATAGAGTCTTATTCAGCTTTTACTGAGTACCCCTCCCCTTCTTTTCCCCTCCCCCATTACATTGCAAGCAATTAAAATTTAAAGTTAGGGAGTTTTTTCCACCTAGGGAACCTAATGAAGATGCATGTCCATGAAGATGTTTCTGTTGCTTTGATGAACTTGCTGAATACCACTGATCTGTATCTGGACCATCGTTTTTAAGCACGTGATGTTGCCATTACACTGTGTCAAATTTTTTTTTGGTGTTCCCCTGGAAACTCCCCTTTAGCCACTCGGTTATTCTCCTTCATCTTTAATAACTGTGTTTTGTCATTATTAAATGACCCATCAGGTTCTTGAATACCAGGTACTGGTCCTGCAAGTGTATGCTAAATGTAAGATGTTAAATTTTTTCTTTGTAGTCTGGAAGATACATTGCTGCCTAGACCCCAAAATACCTCAGCTATCATACTAAGTGCAAGTGGCTTATTTAAAAGATTGTGTGTCTTGTCAGTACCTTCTTTTCTCTATGTTTTATATGTATAATTATAGCACTTGAGAAACATTAAAATAGCAGAGGAATGTACCATAGATTTATTATAGATCACTTTTTTGCACTTCCCTGACCTCATGTACTAAATTGCTCTCCTTATAGAATAATAAAGCCTAAACTAAACTCTTTTTTTTTTACTGGCCCAGATGCTCCGCGGCATGTGGGATCCTCATGGACCGGGGCACAAACCCGTGTCCCCTGCATTGGCAGGCAGACTCCCAACCACTGTGCCACCAGGGAAGCCCCTAAACTAAACTCTTAATTTCTGCATTCTATTGTACCCAATGTCACTCAGTGTAGCAATTAAATATTTCTAATCTTCATAAGGTATTTTTGTCATTTTGATGACAAGATTTATGTGATATATATTTAGTATATTTATTACTTACGTCAGCACAGATCTAAGCAGTAATAGATACTGTACTCAAAAAAGACTGTTATTGTTGACTGCCATTTTGATGACAGTACTGAAATGTATTGATTTACATTGTCTTTAATTTGCAAGGAGTGCTTTACAAATAATAATAAACCTGTCATAAAGATAGGTTTCATTATTAACTCTGTTTTATAGGTGTTGAAAGTGAGGCACAGAGAGGTTAAGTAACTTAACCAAGGTCACACTGCAAATAAGGAGAGAAGTCAAGATTAAAATACAGATCGTCTGACTCCAGAGGTTATGATCTTAACCATTACGATATGCACCACATATACTTCCATATAGGTGGTATATCACGTATGCATTACCAATATTATAGTCTCTCCCTTTTACACCTTTAATATTGATTATGATGATTTGATTTACATTATGAATTTCAACCATAATGAAAGTAAGTTTCCAGAGAAATTAGCTAGTATTCATGATATCACCTTATTAAATTAAAACTAGTCTGAAACAAATCCCATATTTTTCACCTTATTTCATGTTACCGTCTGGTACAGCTCTGGTCCCATTTTCATTTGACACTCTCTAGTCCCTACTCTGTGGGACCTTGATATTATAGTGCAAATGACACTCAAAATGTTTTACAAACAACAGAATCTTAAATTATACTCATGCCTTAGGCTGAATTTGTAGGCTAAGGAGTACAACTTCTAGTAAGCTTTAATTTGATCAGAAATGCAATAATTAAAAGCATAAGGGCCTGAAAATGGGCACTAGTGACTTGGATGTGGACTTTTGTATTCATACAAAAAAAAGGAAGTAAGTCCTTGGGCTTCATGAGGCAAGTGAGCAGATGAAACTTAGACCAGTATTTAAAATGTAACCTCAATGGAAAAAATATATATTTTTCCTTAGTAATGCTTTAGGATTAAAGTATATTTCATCCAATGATATTATAGTGACACGAATATTATTTTGGTCAGTAACTGAGCCAATATATCTTATCCTTTTGCTTTCAAATATTCTGCCGTGATATTTTAGTTATCCTCTTGTGTGCAGTATAAGACTTTCATAGACAAAATAGTGGCTCAAAGATGTCCATGTCCTGATCTCATTAATCTGTGAATGTTACTGTACATGGCAAAAGGGACTTGCATATGTGATTGAGGCTATGGACCTCAAGATGGGGGGATTATTATGGATTATCTGGATAGGCCCAATCTGATCACATGATTCCTTAAAAGAAGACAGACTTTTCTGGTTGTGGTCAAAGACACAATAGAAAATGGGTCACAGATGCAACATGAGGTAGACTTTACTTGCCATTGCTGACCCTGATGATGGAGGAAGGGGCCATGATCCAAGAAATATGGGAAGCCTCAAAGACTTGCAAGAGGCAATAAAATGTCCGAGAGCCTACAGAAAAGAATGGATATAGCCCTACAGAACCTTGTTTTAGCCCAGGGAAACTAGTGTTGGACCTATGACTTAGAGAACTATAAGATAATAAAACTGTATTCTTTTAAGGAACTAAATTTGTGGGAATTTATTACAACGGTAATGGAAAACAAACAAAACAGCTGTGTATTATTTATTTTATATCTCATCTGAGAATTCCAACTTTAAAATGGAATAATCTGTTTATATTAACTGTAAAAACTTATTTTAATAAATACATAAATATTATTTATATAATATTGCTTTAAACATATATCATTTTAATAAAATTTATTGTTTTGTTTAGAATAGGTTTTTCTTTTTAATGTGAAACTTAACCATGATACAGGTCATTTATTTGTGCTTAAAAAAAATTAGGTTCATTGAGGTATAATTGACATGAAAACTTCAGCCTTAATGAGATATAATTTACACGTAAAAATGTCAACTTAATGAGGTGTAATTGACATAAAATTGTAATTTTTTCATTGTTATTTTCTTATATAATTGTTTTTAAATGTATGTTGATCTTCAGTATTAATTAATTTATTTATTTGCTTATTTGTTTTTGTATTTATGTTCTTCTTTCCTGACCTCATCTGGCTTCATCAAGATTTTTATTTAACTGTCTTTCTTTCCTTCCATTAAATACAGAGAAGTTTCTCTTTGTTTTTACTTCATTATTTTCAAAAGTCAAACTTATTTTGTATCTTTATTTTAATACAAACACAATAAAATATGTTATCATTAATCAACTAAAACCTATTATTCTAGTTACTGTTTTATAGTGTTTTGAGTTCACCTTGCTTTTAAATATTCTCCAAATTTTTCATTATTATCATTATGATTTTATATGAGTCAATGATTTGGATTTTTTCCCACAGGCTTCATTCTTTCTTTGCTTATAATTGTTTGTCTCAGCTCACTCTTTCCTTTTGGATTTGATTTCCTTCTCATTGAATTCTAGTGTGTGTTTATCACAAAAAATCAACTAAACACCAAAGAAGGCAGTAAGAGAGGAAATGAGGAGCAAAAAAGGTACAGGACATATGGAAAAATTAGCAAAATGGCAGAAGAGTAGTCTTTCTTATCAGTAATTACATTAAATGTAAATGGATTAAAGTTCCAAAACAAAAAAGCTGTGATTGGCAGATGGATTTTAAAAAATGACCCAACTTACATAGCATTATAAATTTGTTCAAATTTATAAAATGTACAACACTAAGAGTGAACCTTCAAGTAAACTATGGCCTTTGGGTAGTTATAATGTGTTGACATCAGTTCATACCCTCTGGTGAGGGTTGTTAATGATGAAAGAGACTATGCATGTGTGAGGGCAGGAGGTATATGGTAAATCTCTACACCTTCCTTTCAATTTTGCTGTGAACCTAAAACTGCTGTAACATTGACTTAAATATCTGATTGAAAGTAAGCAAATATGTTCAGAGTAAAGACATGGAAAAATAATATTCCATGCAAATGGTAGCCAAAAGAGAGCTGAAGTGGTTATACTAATATCAGACAAAATATACTTTAATGGAATGACATTATATACTGATAAAAGGGTTAATCATCAAGAAGGTATAAAAATTATAACTATGTATGCAACAAATAAAGGAGCCCCAATCTACAAGAACTGAATTTTGACAGAATCAAAGGTAAAAATAGACAGTTCTACACTCACAGGTGGAAATTTCAATACTTTACTTTCAATAATGGATAGAACATCTAGAGAGGAAATCAATATGGAAATAGAGAACTTGAACAACACTATAAGCCAACCAGACCTACTAGATAAATATAAAACTCCAGTTAACAACAATGGAATATCATCACTCTTAAGCACACAGGGAATACTCTCTAGGAATGAACATATATTAGACCACAAAAAAAAATGTCAAAGCTCTTTAAAAAGTGAACTCATACAAAAGTATCTTCTCTCACCACAATGGAAAAAAGCTTGAAATCGTAACAGAAATAAAACTTGAAAATCAACAATTGTGTGGCAATTAACACACTCCTTAACAACAAATGGATCAAAGAAGAAACTATAAGGGAAATTATAACATATCTTGAAAATAATGAAAATGAAAACACAACATATCAAATCTTAGATAATGCAGCAAAAGCAGTACTCAGAGAAATATATAGTTTTAAACACCTACATTCAACAAGAGTGAACTCAAATCAATAACCTAACATTACACCTAGAGGAACTAGAAAACTAAGCCCACTGCTGGTAGGGGAGGAAAATAATAAGGATTAGGGTGTAGATAAATGAAATAGAGAATAGAAAAACAATTTTAAAAATAAATAAAACTAAAAGCTATGCTTTGAAAAGACAAAAAAATTGACAAACATTTAGCTAGATGGATGAGGAGAAAAAGAGAAAAATTAAGAATAATTAAAATCAGAAATGAAAGTAAAGACCACTAACTACCAACTTTACAGAAACAAAAAAGGTTTATAATAATATATTATAAATAATTATATGTCAACAAATTAGAAATTCAAAATGAACTGCACAAACTTCAAGAAACACAAAAATATTTAAAATGATTCAAGAAAAAATAGAAAATGTCAACAGACATAAAATGAGAGATTAAATTAGTATTCAAAAACCTCCGAAGAAAGAAGTGTCCATTACCAGTTGGCCTCATCGGTGCATTCTATCAAACATTTAAAGAAGAATTAATATCAATTCTTTTCAAACACTTCAAAAAATAGAAGAAGAGAGATTAGTTCCTAACTCATTTTGTGAGACCAGAATTACCTTTATACCAAAACTAAAAAAAGAAATCACACACAAAGAGATTCACTGAATAATAATCCTTATGAATATAGATGTAAAAAAATCCTCCACAATATACTAACAAACCAATTCTAAAAACATATTAAAAGAACTATACATCATTTAAGTGGGATTTATCCAAGGAATGGAAATTGTGTTAAGAAAATTAATCAATATAGTACATCACTTTAATAGAATGAAGAAAAAAATCATATGACTATTTCAATAGATGCAGAAAAAGACGTGACAAAATTCAATACACTTTCATGATAAACAAAAAAAGCACTGAGACTAGGAATTGAAGGGAATTTTCTCCATATGATAAGGGGCATTTATGAAAAAACCCACAGCTAACATCATACTCAGTGGTGACTAATCTTAAGATTCTTCTTAAAATAAGGAACAAGACAAAGATGCCCACTTTCAACACTGTTATAAACTATTTTTCTGAAAGTTCTAGCCAGAGCAATTAGCTAAGAAAAAGAAACAAAAGGTATTCAAATTGCAAAGGAAGAAGTAGAGCTATCTCTATTTGCAGATGACATGATTTCACATATAGAAAAAACAAAATAAAACAAAAAATCCACAAGAAAGCTACTAAAGCTAATAAGTGAATTTAGCAAAGTTACAGGTTACAAGTTCAACACACAAAAGTAAGTTATGTTTCACAAGCAATCAACAGTCCAAAAATAAAATTAAGAAAGATATTATACTTACAATAGCATACAAAGGATTAAAATACCTAGGAATAAATTTAGCTAAGAAGCTAAAAGTCTTGAAAACTATAAAACACTGGTGAAAAAATTAAAGAATACTTAAAAAAAATGGAAAGACATCTTGTGTTCTGGGATTATAAAACAATACTGTTAAGATGTCAATTTTACCAAAAGCAATCTATAGATGTAACACAATCCCTATCAAAATTCCAACAGCCTCTTTTCAGAAATAGAAAAGCTGATATTCAAATTCATATACATTTCAAAGAGCTCTGAATAGCCAAAGCATTCTTGAAAAAGAAGAAAAAAATTGGAGTACTCCCACTTCTCAATTTCAAATTTTACTATCAAGCTACAACAATCAAAGCATTGTGGTACTGGCATGAAGAGAGACATATAGACCAAAGGAACATAACTGAGAACTCATAAATAAACCCATGTGTCTATGGCCAATTTATTTTTGACAAAGTTATCAAACCCATTCAATGAAGAAAGAACAGTTTCTTTAACAAATGGTGCTAAAACAACTGGATTGTCATATATAACAAAAGAAGTTGGACACTTACTTCACAAAAATTAATTCAATATGGATCAATGACCTAAACATAAGAGCTAAAAACATAAACCTCTCAAAGAAAATAATAAGCAAATCTTCATGACCTTCAATTTGGCAATGGATTCTTGGATATGAATACCAAAAACATAAGCAACAAAGGAGTAGATAAATTGGACTCCACCTAATTTAAAAACTTTTGTTCAACAAAGAACATTATCAAGCAAATGAAAGAATGAACTACAGAATGGGAGAAAAATATTTAAGAGTTATATATCTAATAAGGACTAATATCCAGAATATATTTTAAAACCTCTTACAACTCAATAACCAAGAGAAAACAACCAATTTAAAAAATGGGTAAAAGACTTTCATAGATATTTGTCCAAAAATACATACACAAGAGGTCAATTAACAAAAGAAAAGATGCTCAACATCATTAGTCATTGGGGAAATTCAAATCAAAACCACGAGATACCACTTTATGCTCATGTAAGTGTCCATAAGCGTTTTTTTTTTTAACCAAATATAACTAAAGCTGATGGAAAAGCAAAGAAATTGGGACCCTCATACATTGCTGAAAGAAGGTATAATGGTGCAGCCACTGTGAAAAACAGTTTAACGGTTCATCAAAAAGTTTAACAGAATTATCATATGACCCAGCAACTCCACTCCTAGGTGTATACTCCAAAGAAATGAAAACAGGAGCTCAAGCAGATACTTTTATGCCAATGTTCATTACAGTTTATTCACTATAGTCAACAGGTGGAAACAAAAGTGTTCATAGGCAAATGATGGATAAACAAAATGTGGTATATACATACAATAGAATATTATTCAGCCATAAAAAGGAATGAAGTTTTTATACATGCTACAACACAGATGAACCTTGGCAACATTATGCTAAGTGGAATAAGCCAGACACAAAAGGACAAATACTGTATGATTCCACTTACATGAAATAAATAGAATAGGTAAATTCATGGACATAGGAAGTTACCAGGGACTGCAGTGACTGGGAGTAGAGGGAAATGGGGAATTATTGCCTAATGGGAACAGAGTTTCTGTTTGAGGTGATGAAATGTTTAGAAATAGATTGTGATGATAGCTACACAATATTGTAAATGTAATTAATGCCACTGAATTGTACACTTAAAATGCAAAATTTTATATTATATATATTTTATCTCAATAAAAAATTTAAAATAATTTTATACATACACAAATATGCTTGTATACATATAAAAAATTCTTTTTTTAAAAGTGAGCAATGATTTATTCAATTCATTAATGAAGGGACCATCAGGATGGTATGTCTGGCACCAAGAGAACTGGAAAAAGTAAATTGTTCCAAGTCCCTGAAAGAAAGGCTGCTTGAATATGATTGCTGATTTACATACAAAATTTTTAATATCCTACAGAGCAATAAACTGTAACCTTTTTAAACTTTATTTTATATTGGAGTATTGCTGATTAACAGTGTTGTGATAGTTTCAGGTGCACAGCAAAGTGACTCAGCCATACACATACATGTATCCATTCTCTCCCAGAGTATCCTCCCATCCAGGCTGCCACATGACATTAAGCAGAGTTCCCTGTGCTATAGAGTAGGTTCTTGTTGGTTATTCTTTTCAAATATAGCAGTGTGTACATGTCAATCCCAAACTCCCTAACTATCCCTTCCCTCCACTCTTCCCCCCCCCACCCCTGGTAACCATAAGTTCATTCTAAGTCTGTGAGTCCATTTCTGTTTTGTAAATACGTTCATTTGTATCATTTCTTTTTGGATTCCACATATAAGTGATATCATACAATATTTCTCTTTCTCTGTCTGACTTACTTTACTCAGTATGACAATCTCTAGGTTCATCCATGTAAATGGCATTATTTCATTCTTTTTATGGCTGAGTAATATTCCATTGTATATATGTACCACATCTTCTTTATTCATTCCTCTGTTGATGGACATTTAGGTTGCTTCCATGTCTTGTCTATAGTAAACAGTGCTGCAACGAACATTGTGGTGCATATATTCTTTCAGACCATGTTTTTCTCCAGGTATATGCCCAGGAGTGGGATTGCAGGGTTATATGGCAGTTCAATTTTTAGTTTTTTAAGGAACTCCCATACTGTTCACCATAGTGGCTGTACAAATTTACATTCCCACCAACAGTGTAGGAGGGTTCCCTTCTCTCCACACCCTCTCCAGCATTTATTGTTTGTGGATTTTTTTGATGATAGCCATTTTGACTGGTGTGAGGTCTCATTATAGTTTTGACTTACATTTCTCTAATCATTAGTGATGTTGAACATCTTTTCATGTGTCTCTTGGCCATCCATATGTCTTCCTTGGAAAAATGTCTATTTAGGTCTTCTGCACATTTTTTGATTGGGTTGTTTGTTTTGATGATATTAAGCCACAGGAGCTGTTTGTAAATTTTGGAGACTAATCCCTTTTTGGTCACATCATTTGCAAATATTTTTTCCCAGTCTGTGGGTTGTCTTTTCATTTTGTTTATGGTTTCCTTTGCTGAGTAAAAGCTTTTGAGTTTAATTAGGTCCCATTTGTTTATTTTTGTTCTTATTTCCATTACTCTGAGAGATGGATCGGAAAAAAAAAATGTTGTGATTTATGTCAGAGAGTGTTCTGCCTATGTTTTCCTCTAGGAGTTTTATAGTGTCCCATCTCACATTTAGGTCTTTAATCCATTTTGAGCTTATATTTGGGTATGGTGTTAAAGAATAATCTAATTTCATTTTGTTTTTACATGTAGCTGTCCAGTTTTCCTAGGATTTGTTGAAGAGACTGTCATATAGTCTTTCTTCCTTTGTAGTAGATTAATTGACCATAGGTGCATGGGTTTATTTCTGGGTTTTCTATCTTGTTCCATTGACCTATACTTCTATTTTTGTGCCACTACCATACTGTTTTGATGACTACAGCTTTGTAGTATAGTCTGAAGTCAGAGAGCCTGATTCCACTAGCTCCATTTTTCTTTCTCAAGATTGCTTTGGCTATTCAGGGTCCTTTGTGTCTCCATACAAATTTTAAGATTTTTTGTTCTAATTCTGTGAAAAATGCTATTGGTAATTTGATAGGGATCATACTGAATCTGTAGACTGCCTTGGGTAGTATAGTCATTTTGACAATATTTATTCTTCCAGTCCAACAACATGGTATATCTTTCCATCTGTTTGTGTCTTCTTTGACTTCTTTCATTAGTGTCTCATAGTTTTTGGAGTACAGGTCTTTTGTCTCCTTAGGTAGGCCATATAAAACAATTCTTAACAGAGAATAAATTTCTGGGGACTGGGCAGGGGGAATTGGAGTGTCAGGTGGACTTTAGTTTTTGCTTTATGATTTTTGAACTATTTTTATAAAGAAAATCGTACATTTATAATTTCAAATATAATTTTTATATTTGATAATTCAGTGAATGACAATATCAGTCATTTATTATGCTTATACCAAGAATTTAATAATAAAGAAAATGGAGTCAAAAATATAGCTAAAATATGTAATAATTGATTACAGTGTGACTTAAAATTTTTGTGATCACATCATAGATAATGAATGTGCTCTGTTTCTACCAGAGTATCTTTTCTATTTTTATTATACTTTTCTATTTATTTGTGTGTGGTCTTCAATGTATTCAACATATATTCATTTATTTAATGTTTACTTAATGCAATGTCCTGTGCTGGCAGTTTTCACATCTGGTGCCTCATCAAGGAGAAAGTACTAGATATACATTCAAAACTAGCTTTCTCACCATACATCACTTGTCCCCAATAGTGGCTATATTTTTATTTTGACTCTGGGTCTCTATGAAAGTTGACAGGATCAAAAGCTGCCATATAGGTTCAAGTTTTAGAACTAAATCACCTGGTCAAAAACATTCACTCTAAGTTTTAGATAAAACTTAACGTCTTCAAAATTATATTCAGAATGACAATATAGTAACTTGTATTGATTTGCAACTTCCTTTATGGAACTTAGGCACATCGTTCAGGAGATAATAAATCTTCCCTTTGAAATAGGTCTTGTACTTTTTCTCAAAAGATACAGAGATTAAGTTATTCACCATCAAAACTTGCACACACAGAATAGAGTCCAGGAAAAATGGTTTCTGGTTTAGATCTTCTTATGTGAATAAAAACTATCATCAGAGTCAGAACTCCTTTTGAAAGGAATAATAGGGTAGTCATTGTAGAAAGAATCCTAGAAAGCATAGTTTCATCTTCTTCTTCTTCTTCTTTTTTTTAAAACAGATGAGGAAGCACAGGTTCTGAGGGCAGGACCTGACTAGAATGGTGGCCTCCCAAGGGCCGAATGAGGACTCTGAGGCTCATCTTCATTTATTTTTATTACATTCCTGTGAACAAGTTTCTGACAAAGTAAGAAAGACATAGCAAAGCTAAATGAGGTAGAAATAACACAAATAAACCTACGTGTAGGTACTTTTTTTTTTTTTTAACAGGACAAAGCTTCAAACACAATCTCTTCTGAGACATAGAGCATATATTCAAAGAAGCATCTGTATTTTTATTGTTTATAGCATCTTTTCTTACCATGCTTGGTTATTTCTAACAAAGACCATGGTTGCATCTGGGTGTCTCCTCTGTGTTCCTGGATACAGATTAGTGTGGTTTTTCTTATTAGGCACAAATTATATTTAATATGCAGAAAAGAAAAAAGACTAACTAGAGGTTTAATATGATTAGTTTCAATTCAGATAATACTAAGTTATTTCTTTGGCTGTTATTCAAATAGTTACATGAAAGATGGGAACTAAGTCTTGACACATTGTTCTAACTTCACACAGTCACATAGAGTGGATCTAGGGGCTGGTTTTGAAGTGAAGAACCTCCCTGTGACAGCTAAATGCCAAACTTGTGGTCTTGAAAATACAAAACTGTTATTTGTTTTCTTTATCCCCTTCCCCACTGTTATATCTTCTGCTTCTCCTGCCCAATTTATAAGACTCTAGGCTCCGAAGACAAAGTGCAACAAAAAAATGGCCTCAACCAGCATTGATTCTTCTTCTTCTTATTATTATTATTTTTTCTGTATGCGGGCCTCTCACTGTTGTGGCCTCTCCCGTTGCGGAGCACAGGCTCCGGAGGCGCAGGCCCAGCGGCCATGGTCCATGGGCCCAGCCGCTCCGCGGCATGTGGGATCTTCCTGGACCGGGGCACGAACCCGTGTCCCCTGCATCAGCAGGGGGCACGAACCCGTGTCCCCTGCATCAGCAGGTGGACTCTCAACCACTGTGCCACCAGGGAAGTCCTTATTATTCATATTTTATAAGGCAAAAATTCTCTGACACAGTTGAGTAGTGGATATAGCAAGGGGTGAATAAGCAATCAGGTTTTTTGTGTGTGGCCATCTCTGCTAATATTATTCTGCATAGATTTTTTTTTTCAGGTGGAAGCTAAAAGCACCAACTGAAGAGAAAAGATTTTCAGTGTCAGTGAAGTTAAAACATGTCAGCATCAGTTCCTTCTGCACATATTGTCTCACATGAAAGAAAGGATGGGTTGAATTCATATATGAAACAAGACAAGATTTTCCATCTGACCTCATTATGTGTTTCTCTGGAGTGCATCCTGGGTTTCTGCGGGAACTAAAATGTGTTGTGTGGAAACCAAATAGAAAACAGCTCAGTACTGCCATAACTGAAGCATCTTAATAAGATGGGGTATTTATTGTTTTACCACAGTCATCTCTCAACTCTAAAAGTCATAATGATGTGCTGGATCCCTTTGTTAAAGCAATCCCCTTAAGTGAAGGCGTGTACTAATGAAAGGGTTTATGCTGCCTGGCTCTAAGCAAAGATGAAGTAGCATTGCTGTATATCACAGATTTATGTGGAGAATTTTTTATGGAAAGATTTTTAGAAACTCAACCGTTGCATCCTTATAAATAATTAAACATACAAATTATCATTGTCATATACAGCTGGTTTCCTTTTCTGTGAGCAATGGTAATCAATTCAAGAACATATTGCTTTAAAGGGATTTATAGCATTTTTCATTATTCCTGATCATACTAGAAAATTATTCAGAGGTCAGAAATAATAGAAATTTTCCTTTACATTAACCTTGTGCCACATGGAGAGATTTCCTATATGGCATTGTATCATAAAATAAGGCATCTTTTTTTTCAGTTTTGTTTGTACAAAGGCTTAAATGTATATATGCATGTATATATTTGCATATATCATACTAATGGATCAAGAAACATGCCAGTATTTATATTATTATTGTATGTAAATACATATATATGCTTATATATACACAGATTATCATTTGTTTGTTTTAAATATAGTCAATATAGGGAAAATAGTAGTTTGAATTCCAAAATATACCACCATTAAAATGTTTCCATGACCTCTGAGTTATTCTGTAAATTAATTATCATTATCCTTAAGAATGAGTCACTGGCAGTAAACTACTCAAAAGAGATCATTACACAGATCTCTCTACATAGATTTTGATATAATGAGATATACTATTTTAGAGAAATTAATATCAGTCTTTCATAGTTCCACTTAATAATTTGACATAGAGTTTATATTTTTAGTTGCTACAGCAACACATTGTTAAATCAATGTTCATTTTATAAAATAATAAATAACAAATTATAGAATCTAATGAATAAGTTAGCTTGGACAAGTTTTGAGGACTTAATGGAATTGTTTGGTCAATATGTTTGGTACAAGCTCTAAAAACTTCTGGCACCTAATGAACCTTTTTAATTTACCCACTGGAGGAGAATTAATCTTTTGGAAACTAAAAGGCCATGTGATCTGTGACACTTTTTATTTTATAAAAAAATAACTAGTTTATTCAAAAAGTGAATACTTAGGAAATGCATACTGCGTACCAGGCATTGTGATTAATTAATACTGGGAATGCAGAGATTAAGTCAAGGTCCAGGAAGCACAGAGAGTCCCATACAGCATAAAACAAAGGAGAAACATGCTGAGACACATAGTAATCAAACTGGCAAAAATTAAAGACAAAGAAAAATAATTGAAAGCAGCAAGGGAAAAATGACAAATAACATACAAGGGAAGTCCCATAAGGTTAACAGCTGATTTCTCAGCAGAAACTCTACAAGCCAGAAGGGAGTGGCAGGATATACTTAAAGTGATGAAAGGGAAGAAACTACAACCAAGATTACTCTACCCATGAAGGATCTCATTCAGATTCAATGGAGAAATCAAAAGCTTTACAGACAAGCAAAAGCTAAGAGAATTCAGCACCACCAAACCAGCTCTACAACAAATGCTAAAGGAACTCTTCTAAGTGGGAAACACAAGAGAAGAAAAGGACCTACAAAAACAAACCCAAAACAATTAAGAAAATGGCCATAGTAACATACATATCGATGATTACCTTAAACATGAATGGATTACATGCTCCAACCAAAAGACACAGGCTTGCCGAATGGATACAAAAACAAGATCCATCTATATGCTATCTACAAGAGACCAATTTCAGACCTAGAGACACATTCAGACTGAAAGTGAGGGGATGGAAAAAGATATTCCATGCAAATGGAAATCAAAAGAAAGCTGGAGTAGCTATACTCATATCAGATAAAATAGACTTTAAAATAAAGAATGTTACAAGAGACAAGAAAGGACACTACATAATGATCAAGGGATCAATCCAAGAAGAAGATATAACAATTATAAATATATACGCACTCAACACAGGAGCACCTCAATACATAACGCAACTGTTAACAGCTCTAAAAGAAGAAATCAACAGTAACATAATAACAGTGGGGGACTTTAACACCTCACTTACACCAATGGACACATTATCCAAAATTAAAATAAATAAGGAAACAGAAGCTTTAAATGACACAACAGACCAGATAGATTTCACTGATATTTATAGGACATTCCATCCCAAGACAGCAGATTACACTTTCTTCTCAGGTGCGCACAGAACATTCTCCAGGATAGATCACATCTTGGGTCACAAATCATGAAAAGCTGCTCAACATCACTAATTATTAGAGAAATGCAAATCAAAACTACAATGAGGTATCACCTCACACTAGTTAGAATGGGCATCATCAGAAAATCTACAAACAACAAACGCTGGAGAGGGTGTGGAGAAAAGGGAACCCTCTTGTACTGTTGGTGGGGATGTAAATTGATACAGCCACTATGGAGAACAATATGGAGGTTCCTTAAAAAACTAAAAATAGAATTACCATATGATCCAGCAATCCCACTACTGGGCATATACCCAGAGAAAACCATAATTCAAAAAAAGACACATGCACGCCAATGTTCATTGCAGCACTATTTACAATAGCCAGGTTATGGAAGCAACCTAAATGCCCATTGACAAACAAATGGATAGAGAGATGTGGTACATATATAAATGGAATATTACTCAGCCATAAAAAGGAATGAAATTGAGTCATTTGTTGAGACGTGGATGGATCTAGAGACTGTCATACAGAGTGAAGTAAGTCAGAAAGAAAAATAAATATCGTATATTAACGCATGTATGTGGAACCTAGAAAAATGGTACAGATGAACTGGTTTGCATGGCAGAAGTTGAGACACAGATGTAGAGAACAAACGTATGGACATCAAGGGGGTAAACCACAGTGGGGTGGGGATGGTGGTGTGCTGAATTGGGTGATTGGGATTGACATGTATACATTGATGTGTGTAAAATTGATGACTAATAAGAACCTGCAGTATAAACAAACAAACAAACAAACAAAAACAACTAATACTAAACTTTTTTTGGGTTAATTGTATGGAAATATGTTAATATAAATGTTTCAGACATTACATGAAATTTCTAAAAATCTTTTATGTTCTGGTAAAATGTTCTAAGTCATAATTCTAGTTATTACCTTTAAATGTATATCTCAGAAATAACTAAAAAAAAAATTTTTACATACTTGGTAATTTACCTTCTAGGAGGTAGCACCTCATTCCCCACCCTTGAGATATAGTAACTCATTTCCAAATACAAGAATAGGAGAGAGATAAATAGTAATTTTACAGTGGAGAAACCTGGCAAACACAACGTTAACCAAGCCATGAAGGCTAACACTATCAGTGATGCCCTGTGGATATTAAGTCCCTCAGACATATGATATGAAGAGATCTTTATATCTCTGCTGTTCTTTCCAAAAGTTCATAACCCCAGACTACTGTGAGAAAATAACAACAATAAACCTAGACTTAAGTGATGGTACTGCACGGTATTTAGCTAGTACTCCTTGAGACTGTCAAGGTTCTGATAAACAAGAAAAGCCTGAAACTCTTCCACAGGCCAGAAGAGTTTGGGGAACCAAGATAACTAAATGTAATGTGGTTCTCTGGCTCCAGTCTGGAACAGAAAGTGGACATTCAGGAAAAACTGGTGAAATGCAAATAAAGTCCATAGATCAGGTGAAAAATAAAACAATTTACATATTAACTTTAAAGTCTAACAAACAACTCTCTTAAAATAGGAAAGAGGAAATGTCATTGCATCAACAGCAAATCAATTATAAACTATGTAGTGGTGAAGAATGGGGGAAACTCAGCATTCCATGTGGCCAGACCAATGTCACCCAGCAAGTATGGTGTCCCTGATGACAACATGTGAGTCCATAATTAAGGATCCTGAAACATCCTCAGCCAGTGGTTTGCAAACTGTTTTCTGCAGAAAACTAGAAATTTCTGAGAGGGCAGTGATGATCAGTGAAAAGACATGGCATTAGACATGTCCCTATCTCCAACTCAACTATACTATCTTAGAGTCACATAATATTATATTTCACAAGAAGGATCCATGGCTTAGAACAAAATCGAAGAAAAATCAGTATGAATCTATATAAGTGCTTATGGAACTTTAATGGGTATACAAATCACAGGACATCTTGGTAAAAGCAGGCTCTGATTCAATAAATCTGAGATGGGATCCGAGATTTTGCATGTGTAACAAGTGATACCCACCCCAGGTGATGAGAACACTGCTTGTCAGAGAACAACACTTTAAGTACGAGGGTTCTAGATCAAAAATTTTTAATTTTAAAAATTTTAAACTGTTGTCTTATCCATATATTTCATAGATGGAAATTTGCTGTTATTTTTAATAGGCTTTATAATTTTTACTAAGGAAACGTTCTTCATAGTTAGCTAGTAACGTTCTTCATAGTTAGCTAGTTTCTGATTGGAAAAAATATGAAAATGGAGTTTTTTGAGCTACAGTTCTCTCCATTTTTGATCCCTCAGTACCCCCAATCTCACTCTTATTTCCCCTAACCAGCCCCGGAACCTTGACCTCATGTAGCCAACTTCCTTCAACCATCTTCTCAGCCATCTCATCCTATAAGCAGTCATTTCAACAATAATATTTAGCTCAACTGAGACGTTCCTAAGCCAGTTACATTTTGTCATAGCCCATGCCCAGCTCAGTCTCAGGCAGTGCTCAGTATTAATTACATCTTTATAGAAAAGGAAGGAAAGTGGATGTTTCAGGTTTTTAAAAACTCATGCTTTTATATTTCATCTGGGCATTTGCCTCACATTTTAAAAATGTACTTCAGGTTGATTCTTATTACCTTCTCCATAGGGTGTTCCAAGCTTTCTACAACCTCACAGGCCAATTTTAGTCCCAAACACTTAGCACTCAGTCTATTTTCTGCTTCCCAAAACTGAGATTCTTGAGCTTAAAACATCTTTGCCTCAATCCTGATACTCCTTCAAACTACTGAACAATACATTTCCTTCAGAAAAGACAACAAATCACTTGTCTGACTGTTGTCATGAATGTCACTTCCTGTTCGTGTTCTCCAAGAAGGTCACCAATGACCATTTGCCAATTCCCATGACATTTTTTCGTTGCTCCATTTAGCATCTGACACCATGGGATAGCTGCTTTTTGAAATACTTTTGGGCTTCTTCAACTTCAGGTTGCTTTCTGAGCTTCTACCCAGTTTTTTATATCTGCATTGCTGGCTTTTTAAAAAACTTTTACTGTAAAAGACAGTAATTTGCAAAAGTTATATTTGACCTCTAGAATCTAATTACCTGCTTTTGAATCTTAGTACTAACATTTTCTAGCTTTATGATTTTGAGCAAGTTGCTACACTTTATGTGTTTTCATCTGTAAAATAATGGTTGCTGTTATCTATCTCATAGGATTGCTTCATGATTACATGAGTTAATATGTAAAATGTTTGAACTATGTCTGATGGACAGTAAGTGCTAGATAAATGTCAATTAGTCCTATCAGCTATCTGCAATCATTCTTTTATACAGTTTATCCACCCTCATTTTATCAACCATCTCTTTTAGCTGTCTCACACCTACCTATAACTCTAACTCAGAGTTCTTCAATATTACCACTATTGACATTACCACTATTGAGCCAAACAACACTTTATAGTGGGGAGCTGTCCTGTACATTGCAGGGTGGTTGGCAATACCTCTAGCCTTTACCTATTAGATACCAGTAGCAACCCCCAATTGTACCACACATACACACACACAAAATTGTCTCTAGACATTGCCAAATATCTCCTGGGGCCAAAATAGCCTCTAGTGGAGAACCACTGTTCGAATCCTTTTCTGTCTAAGGATATGTTTCTATGAATGTCTCTTTGATGCCTCAACATATGTCCAAAGCCTAATTTACCATATTCTCCCCCCAGACAAGTTTTACATATTGTTTTATCTACTGTGCTAAGTAACTATGATAGAAAACAGTAATCTTGATCTTATTCTCTCTTGCTTTCTACAATCTAGTAAATTGTGTAAAACATGCAATCCCAATTTTTTTTTTTTTACCGTGCATTTCCACTGACATTATCGGAATCAGCTCCTCATTCTTTTGACAGAGTTATGTGGAAACCCCCCTCAGTGGTAGACATACCCTAGTGATAGTAGGACAAAGATCCAGTCACCACGAACCTTATATCCTAGTGGAGGGAATAGGTAACAAGTGAATAGGTTAATCAACTGTCTGATTTTGAGTAGTGATATGTTTCATAAAGAAAATAAAGCAGCGTAAGGGGATAGAAGAAGAATGAAAGATGGTCTTTTAATCAGGGGGTTAGTAAAGGCATCTTGGAGAAGGTAACATTCCAGCGCCTCCTGTGAAGATTCTCATCATGCAAAAACCTGGGGGTGGCAGCAGCAGACATAAAAACCTTGGGGTGGCAACGAAGTTGGCAATTATGAGAAAGAGCAGCAAGGTCAGGGTGTTGGAGGTTATTCAATATAAGGGGTACTTGTCCAGGTCAGATTTAAAAGGAAAGACAGGAAACAGATTCTAAAATAAATGCATGAGCAAAAAGTTCTACATGTCACCAAAAATGAAAAGAGATGAAGCTAAGATGATGAAATTTTAGTGTCACTTGATTTCTTTGATTTTAAGATTTTTAATATTTTTAAAATTTTTAGCTATTATGTATTGTGTTGTGATTGTGGAAAAGACATAAATATATTTTAAACAAATTCATTCATGTATTTTATAAAAATTCTCCATTGATACAACAGAAGTTATATTCAACTCCTAGTTTAGAAGAAAGTCAATATTCATGTTACGTTCATGAAATTTAGACAGTTCTGTAAATAAATATACATCCAAAGATACTTCAAAAGCATTTGAAAGACAAAATATTTTCATGTAATTACTATAGCATTAGAATTCTCCATGAAAAACATGTGAATTTTAGTCTAATGCTATTAAAATTAGCTTTACAAATCCAAACTATGAGACAGACCAGAGAAATGATTTCAACATAGCAATTACACATGGCACTTATGTTCCGTAAGTGATTTAATAGGTAACATACATTTTAAAATTAGCGTAGTTCAAAAAATTAGCTCTGAATGTTAGCAGTGCCTGAAATGACTGCTAAACTTAAGGGTGTGCTGATGCTTTGCCTTCGAAATTTATTTTTTGCCCCTCCAAACTCTCCTTGCCCCTGCTGTAAGAATTTATTACTCAAACACTAAAACTTCCTTTGGGCAAAAATACAATGTAAAAAAGCTGCCTGGGATAAATTTTATTAGATCGCTTTTTTTGTCTTTTGTTTGTGCTATGGTTATTGTTTTGTCACCTTCGCTTTTTAGACTTGAGTTGTATGTATTCAATTTCTGCAGATGAAGGGGTAAACTAAAGACAGAATGGCAGAGCTAATTTAGAAATCTCCTACTTTTGTGTACTTAAGTCAAATCCTTAACATGATTCTAACCTAGAGGTTTTTTTATTTCCAGATGTCCTCATTAGCCTTCTTGCTGTGGAGACATATACCTTTCTTGTTTCTATCAGTCCCCACCAGATTAAATTGCTTGCACTATTACACTTCCACTCGAGCTAGTGCTGTGGAGCAAAACAACACTGGTAGGGGGTGAATGGTTATCAAGAGAAAGTTTACTTTCAGTGTTAAGAATTAATTTAGCTGCATTGGTGCAGTGAACGTGGTAAACACAATCCCCTCACTGCTGTTTGTCAGGGTGTGTTATATCACCCTGGATTGCTTTGTCAATAATCTGCCTGGCCTGTGAGCTAAAAATCTAAGATTGCTTGGATGACTGACAGGCTGGAGATAGCTGATAATTCTAAGGAATTGGAGGTGTAAAATCTTTAAGGACCATGTCTACAGTATAAATGCCAGGGTATCTCCACATTACTCTGTACTTACAAAGGCAACAGCATTGTTAATGGCAGCCTGTCTGTCCATCAAGTCTGCTACTGGTGGATTTATCCCTCTTTCACTCCTTATCTTTCTTTGCTGTGTTTATTTTGAAATCAGCTGCAGAATAAATTGCCTCTTGTCTTCACCTCCTACACTGAGTACAATGATATGTTCTGTAAAGCTTAAGATCATGGTGTTTTTCAAGCACTCCTTTTTCAGAACACTGACTTCTAATTTTGTTTGTTTATGAATATGTATTGTTTTTTTTCTTCTGGGGGGGCTTTCAGCAGAACACTAATAATGACTTATTTATTTGGCAGGTGCTCAGGATCTAGATAAAGGTCTGTGTGTGATATTTCATAGAGAAGAAAAAATAGAATTAAGATAATTGTGTTGTTATTGCTCTGGATAATTCATTAGATCTGCTCTGTTTTAATCAAATGATTAAAATTAAAAATCAGCCAAATAAGCTGAAAAATTATATTTCTATTAAACAACTTTCAGAATTTAATGAAGTTTTAGGGCTCCTTCTTTTATGAACATTTGCCCATTTTTACTTTCCTAACTTATGACTGGGAGGAAAGAAGATGATTATGGCTAGACAGATTTAAAGATCAAAATTAGAATTTATATAATGTTCAAGTCCTACTACAAACCTGAACCGTCTCATACTGCTGGTGGGAGTATAATTTGGGCCAATTACTTTGGAAACTTTTTGCTAAGCTTACTATTAAGTTGATCATACACATATTTTTGCACTAACAACTCCTCTCCCAAAGGTATATAGGTATACATTCTCAAAAGAAATGTAAAAAAAAAAAAAAAAAAACATTCGTAAAAGCCAAACAATGTCCAAAATATACGTATGTAAAGTATATACATAAGCTATATATAGTACATGTATAAACACTATTTTTAAAATAGATAAAATAAAAACAAGCAAAGTGTGATCAACACTAGAATGGATAAATTGTGCTATATATTCATCCAATGGAATACTATACAGTAATGAAAGTGAAGGATCTGCAGCTATACATGACATGTAGATGGATCTCACAGACAAAACGTGGAGCCCAAGGAGCCAGGCATGTCACTCAATCGTCCTGTTCATGTAAAGTTCAAACCGGCCATAAACAGTAAGCTAGAGGTGGCTCTCGGGGCATGAATTGGGCATGAGGAGACCCTGGGATTCTGGTAATGTCCTGTTTCTTCACATGGATGTGGTTAGATGTTGGGTTTGTTTGTTTGTTTGTTTGTTTGTTTGATGGGTTAAAATTCATGAAGATGTACACTTACTATTAGTGAACTTTTCTGCATCTATGCTAATACTACAAAAAAATTTAGAATTTTAAAAGTGTCCATATTTTCAGGTAGTGTTTGCAACTATATCCTAAATTTTAATTATCAGGCATCTCCTATATTCTCACTAAACAGTGTTTCTTGGTTATTTGCAGAAGAAGACAAAGGTAAGAAAAAAGGGAAAGGGGCTTTAGATAAAGGTAATAATCTATGAAAAGTACACATATATGACCTGAGTAACAAAGAGTTCTCTGACTATTAAGTCATGGGTATTTAGCCACACACACATGTAGGCACATGTACACACACACACACTCATTTGTGTATATTTAAATGAACATTGTGGCCTCCTCAATTGGTAAGTAATAAAGGCAAACATTCATCAGTCATTATTTTGCAATATAAAAGGTTCTTAAATTTTGCTAATTATCTGAAAGTCAATAGGCAGCCATTTTTATTTGGACTGGATATTATATACAATAACAGAAATATCATTCATTCATTCACAGAATCTTTTTGAGGACATATATTTCTGAGATGAGCATTGTGCTAGGGCCAAGGATATGGAAGTAAGATGCAGAGTCCTTACCTTTCCGTGGAACACAATGACCTTGTCCTTCAATAAACCTGTCAGCTGTTTAATATCTACCAGTATTTTAATGTTCTTTCAGAATGTTTCACTGACTGCAGCGTCTGACTCAAGAAGTTGCCCAGTGGTTTATGCACATTTTTAAAGTCTGACCCTTAAGAGGTGCATTAGTCAACTTGAGCTGTTATAACAAAAGTCCACAAACTAGATGGTTTAATCAACAGATATTTATTTCTCACAGTTCTAGAGGCTGGGAAGTATTCTTTCTGGCTTGCAGGTGGCTGACTTCTCATTGTAGCCCCACATGGCTGAGAGAGAGAACTAGTTGTCTAGTCTCTTCTGCCAAGGATGCTAATCCAGTCATGAGGACCCCACTCTCATGACCTCATCTAAATCTAATTACCTCCAAAGGCTGCCACCTCAACATACTATCACACTGGAGGCCAGAGCTTCAACAGATGGATTTGACGGGGGGAAACAGACATTCAGTCCATAACAAGAGGCAATATTTGGCAATGACATATTTTAAAAGAACTGTATTTCTCCGTCTGAGCCTCCTGCCTTTATTTCACTGCCCTTCTCCCTTCCTTGCCTTTTCCTTTTCAACAATGACATGGAAAAATAGTAAAGAATATATTTGCTAATTTCAGTTCATTTTATACCTGTGACAGTAATTATGCAGGCAAATTCATTACTATCATTACCACTAGACTTTTCTCATTACCATTGCTTTGATATAAACTAAATGAAAAATTAGAATAGAAATCTATCATCACAATTGTCTGGTATGTAAAAAATGATTTTATTCCTTAGAAGGATATCATCTCAAATTGTCAAGTTAACTGGAAGATGTAGTTTCTAGACTCTAAAACTTGATTTAATTTTAGTTAATATTTTGTTATAGAAAAAACAAGATATCATTATAAATCTCTGTCATTTTGAAAGTTTTAGTAACTATTTTTTTTTTTTTTTTTTGCGGTACGCGGGCCTCTCACTGTTGTGGCCTCTCCCGTTGCGGAGCACAGGCTCCGGACGTGCAGGTTCAGCGGCCATGGCTCACGGGCCCAGCTGCTCCGCGGCATGTGGGATCTTTCTGGACCGGGGCACGAACTCGTGTCTCCTGCATCGGCAGGCGGACTCTCAACCACTGCGCCACCAGGGAAGCCCTAGTAACTATTTTTTAATATGGAAATGGTTTAGGAATGTTTAGTTCAATTTTGTCTTAAATAAATTCCATTTTCTAGTTGAGCTATATTTATGACAATGCAAAGTTAGATTCCACTATGGCTCTTTCTAGTAGTATGAACTAATTCTACCTCACCAATAAACCAACCATACACATTTAATATACTTTAGTGTCTTAAATAATGTTTGGCTGCATGTCATCAATGCCAAATTTTTTAAAGGTCTGAAATATTTGGATTACATAGCTTTAAACATCCAAATAAATGTTAAGAAGGTGAAAATTGTAATGTGTGTCTCCATATATCTGCTGGGGTATAATGAGAATGGATCTGAAGCAAACCTTTTATTCACAAAAGTTTACTGTTTCTTTTATCTGAATTATTTCAGAAATCATGCTCTATCGGTCTGTATACAGAATGAACACTGTGAAGACAACGATTTTTTTTTTCACTCCTGGGCTTTGAACAAATTGTAGTGTGTCTTGGGAAGCTTCCATCACCTTGAGTATGACAATAGTAATCATTTCAAAGAAGTGACTCAGGAAGACACAACTAGTTGGATGTAGGTGGCATGCTAAATAAAACCAGTTTGTTATCTCTACTACTCCTATGAAGGCTAACAGATAATAATGGCTGATAAGTCTTAATAAAGGATATAGAAGGGCATTCTAGGTGAGAGAACACAATATACACAGGCATGTAAATGAGAGATGTGCTCAAGAAACTTTGATTAGACCAGTTTGGCAAATAAACAGAGCTAAGTTAAAAGAGAGTAATGGACAATAGCCAACACATGGAAACAACCTAAGTGTCCATCAACAGATGAATGGATAAAAGAATGAAATTTGCCATTTTCAGCAACATGGATGGACTTGGAGGGCATTATGCTAAATGAAATAAATCAGACAGAGAGAGAAATACTGTATATTTCTTGTACGTAGAATCTAAAAAATACAACAAACTAGTGAATATAACAAAAGAAGCAGCCTCACAGATATAGAGAACAAACTAATGGTTACCAGTTTTTTTGAGGGGGGCAATATAGGTGTGAGGGATTAAGAGGTACAAACTGTTGGGTATAAGATTGACTCAGTGATGCACTGTACAAAATGGGGAGTATAGCCAATAACTCTAAATGGAAAGTAAACATTAAAAAATTATATAAAAATTTAAAAAAGAGTTACATAAAAGGAAGGATAGGTTGAGGAGAAATGTAGTTCTAGAATAAATAAATTTGGCCAGAGAGAAACTATTAAAAATATTTTAGTATATATATAACCTGAAAATGGTATTTTCAGATGTTTATCTAAAGACATTTAACAAGGAGAATGAGCTAAGTAAGGGAAGACATGAGCAGAAGGAAACCTCTTGAGTGGTTACTGCTATACTTTGGACTAAAGGTGATTTACAAGGGCCTGAGTGATGTTATATTATTTAAATGAAAGGTAGGATGAATAATATTAGATCTTGTTGAACTGCATGTCATGAATAATTTTTTAAAATATTTGTTGTAAGAACTAGGCAAGCAACTTATACCCGTTGGGTATATCGTTTTACAATATATGAGATATATAGAATTTTTGTATTTCCATTACGTTGAAAATTTGCCACCATTCTATCTAACGGTTTATGATTCACAAAAATTTTAACCATATATAGCTATTTCTTGATGATATTAGAAATATATCCTCCCACTTGAGTAGACTCTAAAATGGATATCCATAAACAAATAGAGCCAAATCTACCTTATAACAAATAGCATTGCAATAACTTTGAGCAAATTTACCTCTTTAAGCCTAATTCCTTCATCTGTAAATTGGTAACAATAATGGTACTTAACTCTAGGGCTGTTCCAGTTATTTGTTACTATGCAGCTATAAGGGTCAACTGGAATTTTTAACATGGTGTTTGAAAATCTGCTTTGCCAGATCACTATCTTTCACTTAAAAACAGCTGATAATTTTGCCAATTGTTTTGCTACTATAAAACATGGGCTATCATCATTCTATCCTCCAGTAGCAGTTTAATCACTGCTTTTTCAACCTCAAACAACTATGTCCTTGTTCCTTTCTAGATTTTACCTCACCTCATCCCAAAGCCAATGTTACATGATTTAGATTTTTTTTGTAAGGGAGCATCCATGCCCTCAAAACTTAATGACTTGAAGCAACAAGAATGTATTATTTCTCTCAATTCCTAGATTAAATTCTGCAGCCCTGCCTGGGCTTACTCAGGCAGCTGCTTTCAAATAGTGAATTGGATGGGGACTGGACTTAGCTAGGATGGCTGGTCTTCACTCTCCTTGGGGTCTTTCATCCTTAAGGACGCTGGGCAAGGCTTCTTCACTTTGTGATAAAAGGAGCATTCCAGGGCTTCCCTGGTGGCGCAGCGGTTGAGAGTCCGCCTGCCGATGCAGGGAACACGGGGTTCGTGCCCCGGTCCGGGAAGATTCCACATGCCGCGGAGCGGCTGGGCCCGTGAGCCATGGCCGCTGAGCCTGCGCGCCCGGGGCCTGTGCTCCGCAACGGGAGAGGCCACGGCAGTGAGAGGCCCACGTACCGCAAAAAAAAAAAAAAAAGAAAAAAAAGGAGCATTCCAAGAGGGCAAGCACCAATGTCTAAGTGCTTATCAAGTCTATTTTCATCCCCTATGCTGATGTCATACTATCAAGTAGGTCAGACTGCCAAAGTTAGAGTCAGTGTTAGAAGGGACCAGAAAAGGGAGTGAGGACTCATGGGGGTCATTACTGTAACAAACTATTACAACAGCCTACTGTGGATTAAATGGAATAATGCATAGAAAGTTGTTAGTGTATGCCTAGTATGTAATAGGTACTCAGTAAATGTTAACTATTGTTGAAACTTAGTAATGGTATCCATGATTACACATTTAACTGTCAGTCTCACAAAGGAGCTATTTTACTTACTTCTTATAAAATGTTTTTGGGGTTTTTTTTTGCAGTATGCGGGCCTCTCACTGTTGTGGCCTCTCCCGTTGCGGAGCACAGGCTCCGGACGTGCAGGCTCAGCAGCCATGGCTCACGGACCCAGCCGCTCCGCGACATGTGGGATCTTTCCGGACTGGGGCACGAACCCGTGTCCCCTGCATCGGCAGGTGGACTCTCAACCGCTGCGCCGCCACGGAAGCCCATAAAATGGTTTTAACAATACTCTTGTGGTCTGCCTGTTTTCTCTCAACACCCATCTTGACTCAAGACTTGGTACTTGGATACAGCTCCTAAAGCAATTTCAGTTTCAAAATGGATCAATAAAAAGCAGATATCTTACTGAAGATTCCCTAAGGCAACAGATAAGAAAATTTACACTATACACCATCTAGCAAAATGTACTTAAATTCTCCATTAGAATCTCCTATTCTTACTCAGATTCTTCTGTCCTGTCATGTGCTTTATCTCCTCTCTATTAAGCCTCCAAAATCCTTCCTTTCATTTAAACAATTCACTTCTCCTCTTCACGAAGTATCCATTACTCAGGTAAACAAAAGTCCGCTTGGTAGCCTTAACTAAAATCATATCTTTCTCCTCTCAGATATGCCTCCAGTCACATCCCTCTAACCTATTCAAGGAGAAAGGGGAAAAATCTGAGTTTTAAATCAGATATAATTTAAAATAAAGAAAAACAAATTTAAACAAAGAAATGTTACGGATTAGATGACCTAATACAATGCAAGTTAGGTGTTAAGGAAACAGAAGAACAAGATAGTTTCAATGAAATTATTAGTTCTCATGCCCGACTCTTCCAGCTGACCATAAACAAAGCACTAGGAGAAATGAGCCAGCACACACATTTCAAAGTGCTTCAGGACCACAAAGTAGGAAGCACCTGTGAATGTCAGCAATGTGGGCTTTCACTCTGAATAGAATAGACCCAGCAGCATGTATTGGTAGTGTCATATACAGTGCTTTCTTGAAGTCCTCTACTTATTAGAGTCTTTTCTTTTGTATTTCTCTTTCCCACTCTCTCTCTGGACTTGAACTGATTGCCTCTGTTGTGTACTAACTGCAGACCTTCCCTGTGATCCCTGACACAGAATCAAACTCACAGTTTCTGCTCTCACACCTGCTATTACCCTTTCCTTCAAATACACCATTTATCCTGACAGTAAGTAAACTTATCTGGAGAAGTATTCCTTGTGGAACTGTAGTGTGTCTTTTGGATTATTTGAAAGATCAAGCTTTAAGTTCTCCTTTGATACTAAACATAAGCCTTTTCCTTCTATGAACAAGCTTAGAATGTACCTTTTTATTTCAGGTGGAAAACACTTTGGAGGGATGATAATAAGCAGCATTTCAGTTTATATATCGAAGCTGTTTTGAAACCTCCTATTTTGTCACATCAGTCTGATATAAAAGATAATGTTGCTCAAGAAATGCTATAAAAATGTCCTTCTAAGTGAGAAAGACATTGGTTGTTAGAATAAATCCTCTGTCGACCAAACCCTTTTTCTTTTTAAGGAAAAGTAACAAGAGAAAAGAGTTGAGAAAGCTTTACCAGGTAAGCAAGTTTTTTGTTTGTTTGTTTTGTTTTCTGTGGAACACTATGACTTCTAGACAAAGTAATCACCATAAGTTTGAGGAAAGAAAAATTTTTGTGTTTCATATATATATGATGGATTTGAAATGCCACAAAGAGCCATTAACAACACTTTTCTGAGCTGAAAACATTCAATAACTAGATTGTCTATAACAAGATTATTTTACGAGAGAGGTAAACCCCGCATTTTGGGCCATGATAAAATAGCATGGCTGAGAGAGAAACCGTAGAGACAAGGAAGTGAACAAATTGGTGTGGGAGGTCAAAATAGTCTAGTATGTTCCTCTGTACTCATAACTTTGCATTTCTGTGTGCTTTTTATGTTCCTTAAAATCACTCAATTTATTCCACTGAAATTAAGCCATTTACTCATATATAATACATCAGACTATGTATTTATTAATTTATATACTGAAAATAATTCTTCCCTTCTCTCCCAGTTTCCAGCTAAAAGTTAAACTATATATACATATATTATCATATATTGTGAAATCTGGGATCTTTATGCAATCTTCCATATATTTTAACTGAAGAATTAGTAATCACATAACAAAAGAATTAGTAATCACTAAGTAGTGGGGGGAAATGAACAGATATTCAGATTTCCATGAAAATTTTAACCTGAAGTTAAGAAATTGATCCATTATGTGTCAGAAATGGTTGCTACTTTATACCAGAAACAAAATAAACTCAAATGGATTAAAGAATTGACCATAAGACCTGAAACCATAAGACTCCTAGAAAAGAACATAGGCAGTAAGCCCTTCACAGTCTTGGCAATGATTTTTTTGGATTTGACACCAGAAGCAAAAGCAACAAAAGCAAAAATAAACAAATGGAACTACATCAACCTAAAAAGCTTCTGCACAGCAAAGGAAACCATCAACTAAAAGAAAAGGCAACCTATGGGATGGAAGAAAATATTTGCAAATCATATATCTGATCAGGAACTAATATCTATAACATATAAAGAACTCATACAACTCAATAGGAAAAAAAATAATCTGGATAGAGGATTTGAGTCGACATTTTTCTAAACAAGACATACAGATGGACAACAGGTATGTGAAAAGGTGCTCAACATTACTGATCGTCAGGGAAATGTGAATCAAAGTCACAATGAAACATCACCTCACACTTGTTAGAATGGCTATTATCAAAAAGACAACAAATAACAAGTGTTGGTGCAGACGTGAAGAGGGATCTCCTGTGCACTTTTAGTGGGAATGTAAATTGGTACAACCACTATGGAAAACAGTACAGAGGTTCCTCAAAAAATTTAAAAATAGAATTATTATATGATCCAACAATTCCCTTTCTGGGCATTATCCAAAAGAAATGAAAACACAAACTCGAAAAGATTATCTGTACTCCCACATTTATTGTAGCATTATTTACAATAGCCAAGACATGAAAACAACCTAAGTGTCTACCAAGGAATGAATGGATATAGAAAATGTGGTATGTACATATACACAATGGAATATTATTCAGCCATAAAAAAGAGTGAATCCTGCCATTTGCAACAGCATGGATGGACCTTGAAAGCACCATGTTAAGTGAAATAAATCAGACAAAAACAAAACCTTATGACTTTATTATATGTGAAATCTAAAGCAAAAACAAACAAACAAAACAACAAGAACAAAAATCTTAAAGCGAACTCATGGATACAGAAAAAGATTGGTGCTTGTCAGAGGCAGGGAGAGAGCTTATGGGTGGGAGAAATGGGTGAAAGTGTTCAACAGGTACAAAATTCCAGTTATAAGTCCTGGGGATGTAGTGTATATTTGAAAGCTGCTGAGAGAGTAGATATTAAAAGTTCTCATCACAAGAAATTAATTCCAACTGTGTGGTGATGGCTGTTAATTAGATATAATGTGCTGATCATTTTGCAACATATACATATATTGAATCATTATGTTGTGCACCTGAAACTAACATAATGTTATACGTTAATTCTATCTCAATTTTAAGAAAAAAATTGAAGAACTAAGTTAAAGGTTGTATACTACTAGATATAGACTATTTATGAGGCTACTATTTATGAGTATTCAAAACAATGTGGTATAGATGCAGGATAGGCAGACACCAGTGGAATAGAAGAAAGTATATAGATTTAGATCCACACATACATAGCCATCTAATTTAAGGCAAAATCACTACTGCAATGAAATGGAATCTGAAAAATAAACGATGCTTAATCAAAGTAATCCATTTAGGGAAAACAATATTAAATCTTACCTCACGTGATATACAAAAATCAAGTCAGATGGATCATAGACCTCAATATGAAAGGCAAATAGTAAAGCTTCTAGAAGATAACATATAAAAATATCTTCCTGACCTTAGAATAGGCAAAGATTTCTTAAATAGGATATTAATCATGAAGAGCACTAACCCTAAAGAAAAAGTATAAGTTGAACTACTTTAAAATTAAGATATTATTTTCAATTAAAAAAATAGAAAATGAAAATGCAAGATATAGAATGGGAGAAGGTTTTTTTTTTTGCAATACATATACATGAGATGGACTTGTATCCAACACATAAAAAAACTCCTACAATAAAAAAAGACAGAAAACTCTATAAAAATAGACAAAGGATTTGAAAAATACTTTCACGAAAGAGGATATGTGAGTTGCTTGTATGCATATGAAATGGTGATCGACTTAATTACTTCTCAGCAAAGTGCAAACTAACACCAGTGAACTACCACTGCACACCCACAAGAATGGCTAAAACGAAACGGACTGACTACACTGAGTATTACCAAGAGTGTAGAGCAATTGGAATGCTCATTAAATGCTGGTAGAAGTATAAATTGGTACAAATACTTTAGAAAACTTATTGAGAGTATCCACTAAAGCAGTACATATGATCCATTATTTAAAAAAAAAAAAAAGGATGTAACTCTATCTGTTGCGTACAGAGCACTTTGAGAAAACGCCGTTAAATTAATGTAAACATTTTAACGATACTGATTAGTCTTTAGAATTTAGTAATCACATGAAAATCTCAAAAATGTTAGAAAAGAGAAGTATAATAAATTAATTAAATATAACTTACAATATCTGTTAACATCTTAAAATATTTCCTTCCAAGATCCTTTTTCCAAGCGGAGAAATATGCCATTATAATGTTTATTTTTAAAAATTGGAACCATACTATAACTATACACATGGTGATGTATCTGGCTTTTATCACTTTTACACATTTTATAAGTATTTTATATGATTATTCTTTTGTTTTGGATATTTGTAAAATTTATACATTTAAAAATATGAATAACAAATGAGTGGAATTACAGTAAAGAATAGAAACATTTTAAAGCCACGAGACATTTTAAAAAATTATATATTGTTAACTTTATACCAATTTTTATGCCACCCAGCAACAGCATGTTCATAGCACCCTGACCGCAAAAAATACAAAACTGTTAGCTATATATTCTTCTTTTGCATTATTTTTTCTTAGAAATGAGGCTCTGTTTTTGTGACCCTTTATAGCTTTCTTTTATTTTTTGAGAATGATTATTGTTCAGTTTACTCACTGGTGGTTAATATTGTTTTATAAATGACTAGTGATATTAATCTTTCCTGTGATATTGCATATAAATTTTATTTCTCAACTTGTTAATTTAAAAACTTTTAACATAACATAGTTGAAGTGGTTTATTATTGTGTCACCTAACCAGGATGAGAATGTTTCATAATTTCCTGTACTATATGGTTCTAGATTCATATTGGCCACAAATAAAATTTGAATGAATTTGGAAGGTAGAAATGAAGCAGCAGTCATATTTTTTATGCTCAGAAGATTAGTGTAGAGTACCATGCATTGTGGCATCTCACACTTGTACTCACCCATCTGCGGTCTCCTTTTGATGATATGGGGAGCCTCTTCCAGCTTCTTATAGTTCTGGGCCAGGTGAGTGTGCAAGTCGTGGTAGAGGGCTGCAGCTTCCCCTGCCTGTTTTCCCTGCAGTAGTTGGAGACAGAGAAAATGATGCTGCTTCCAGTTCACTGTAGTGGGTCCCTTATCTTAGGCATTGTATGTATCCAGCTTTCTTTTCTACTACTGATCTGACTGATACCTAATGGCTAATAGCTAACGGTTTCACTCTCAATATCAAAGCATCACAGAGATACCTATTCTAAGTTCAATAACTGTGCCAATGCTAGTCCTTATATAAAAATCTCTTACTCTGTATCACTTATGTTGTTCTGCTTCTTTAATCAAACTGTTACAGAAACTGTGAATGGAAGGAGTTCTAGATATGTGCTGTCCTAAACAGAACCCACTAGCCACATGTGGCTGTAGAGCAACTTGAAATGTGATTAGTCAGAATTGAGATGTGCTGCATCTATAAAATACACGAGATTTCAAAGGCAGTAAGAAAAAATATAAACATTTCATTAATAATTTTTATATTGACTACATGTTGAAATGATAATGTTTTATATATAGTAAGTTAAATTAATTTAAATTAATTTCACTTTTTTTTTTTACATTTTTAATGTGACTACTAAATATTTTAACAATACAGAGATAGTTTGCACTTGTGGCTCACATACTTTTACTGGACAGGAATGTTCCAGAGGAACAAGACCTCAGGAAAGAGTTCTCAGAATTGGCTCTAAAATATCTGGAATTGGTTTCTGATCTGATAAGATTAAAGGTATTGCTGACTCTATTTCCATTGGTGAATAGAACTCACATAGTCCAAGGAAAGTATTGATAAATCAGATACTTAATCATCATCTGTAGACATCTATAGTAAAGTACCTACAGAAGGCAAAGCTTTGGGAGAGCAAGTAGCTAGTTATTGAATATTATAGTGAAACTAAGGCATATATCTTACTGGGATGGGTGGTTTTTTCTAAGTGCATTGAAGAATTTGGGGAGAAAAATGTTTAATGCAGGGTTTGAAATTCTCAGCCCAAGATCTGGATAAAGGACCAGAAAGATTCGATGGCTGCCCCCAAAGAAACACTACATCTTGTAGTAACAGGGCCAAAATTTCTGCAAAACAAATGAAAAGTCTAATTCTAAAGATGGTTGGATTACAATGGAAATGATATTCCCAAAATTGTGGGTTCTGTAATATTGAAGTTTGAGCAGTCATTGAGAAAGAGTAAGATGCTGAAAAAGGAATTGGGACAAGTAGGCTGACTTTCGTGAAACTGGAGACAATAAAACCCTAAATTCTGCTGAGCTTCATTTGACAGTAGAAGCAACCTTTCTTCTCCTGACTGAAGAAGTTAGACTCTCTTCGGATGAAGAATGTTGCAAACATTTGGATTCAATGTATTAGCTCAGGTAGTTGGGAATGACTGGAGAAGTTTGTTTGACTTGTTGACTGAAACCAAGAGCCAAACGTGGTCTATACTAAATAAACTTGAAATACCAGGATATCATTGGCACAATATAAGGGAAAACATAGGAATACTGGAATGTTACATTAGGAGAACCTGATCACCAATTGCCTAAATATTTACTTGGAGGGCCCAGGAGTTGGTCTCTTCACCAACACTGTGTGGAAAGCATTTGTGGAAGGAGCAACAGTGTCCTTGAAGATTTCAGTGCTGGCTACCCACTGTAGACCTGGACTTACCATAAAAACTCTTATCATCAAACCGAGCTTCCCAAATACAATGGAGATTAGTAGATTGTGTAAGGGTAAAAGGCCAGCATTTAATTACCAAACACAAGGCAAGTATATTCACAGTAATGAGAAGCAGAGCCAAGTATAATCAGAGATCACTGGTGTTGTCTAGTTGATCATAGCATCCCTAAAATTGAGATCGATTGCCATCTTCCTAAAATCCTACTTGATTTGTCTAAAAGGAAAATCACTAGGCCTGGTGAACAGGAATCTGACTTGAATTACAACATGAGAGGATCATAGCTCCTTCACCAGTTCCTAAATTTGTCAGTTCACAAGCCCAAAGCTTGAAGAAAGGAGGCTAAGTACTCTTGAAGAAGACATTGCTACACAGCCGAAGTTTTATACTGTAAATTTTTTCTTCTAATTTTCCCAAATGTATCTGAAGTCATTTACCAGTGTGGCTGTGCTTTGGGGAAGAGGAAATAAAAAGACTTTTCCGGGATTACTGCACACTGGCTCTAAACTGACACTAATTCCTAGAAACTCACAGTGCTCAAATTCACCTCATAGTGGGTCCAGCAGCTCTCAGATACAACTTTGGTTGTTTCCCCACTTCCAGAATGAACAATTGGAATAAAGATACTCAGTAACTCGCATAATCCCATGTCACTTCCTTGACCTATGGAGATCATGCTATTATAATAGTAAAGGCTAAGTGAAAAT
The DNA here is from genome assembly GCF_003031525.2 of Neophocaena asiaeorientalis asiaeorientalis. Lineage (NCBI taxonomy): Eukaryota > Metazoa > Chordata > Mammalia > Artiodactyla > Phocoenidae > Neophocaena > Neophocaena asiaeorientalis. The sequence goes on along the minus strand of NW_020175324.1, from coordinate 365,724 downwards.
CACTAGAATTGCCTCTACTTACTAAAATAGTAAACTGAAAGTAATAATACATCCCTAGAGAGATTACAAAGATCAGTGCCATCACCAGGGAACCGAAGGTGCAAGGATGGTGATTCTTAACATATACCACTTCCACTCACCTATTTGGCTGGTGCATGTAAAATGTGATTTAGAGAATTTTAGTGGATTGTTTTAAATCTAATCGGATGTTGACTCCAATTGCAGCTGCTTTTCAAGTATGATTTTATTGCTGGAACAAATCAACATATCTTTTGACACCTGATTTAGTGAATACCTTTTCTCTATACCTTCTAGTAAAGCCTATTAGAAGTAGCTTGCTTTCAGTTGACAGGACTATCAATACAAGCTCATATTTTTTCTTCAGAACTACATCATCTCCAGCCCTATGTCATAATCTAGCCTTTAGGGACCTCAATTACCTCTCCAATCCACAGGACATTGTTTTGTGTACTATACTGATAGCACTGTGCTGACTGTACCTGGTGAAAAGGACACAGCAATTTGGTAAGACACAGGCATAGCACGGGGTTTGGAATAAATCCCACAAGGATTCAGGGACCTGCAATCTCAGCATCTTGGTGATTACTTGGTGCAGTCTTTCCATAGTGAAGAGCAGGCTGCTCTTCATCCCAAGGAAGAGGCATATCACCTGGTGGGCTTATTTGAATTTTTAAAGGAAATACATACTTCACTTGGTGGACTAATTCTACTCATCTGTCAAGTTATGTGAAAGGCTGACAGTTTTGTGTGGACCCAGAACAAGAGAAGGCTCTGCTATAGTTCCAGGGTACAGTGTAATCCACTCTGCTAGTTGGGCTGTCTGATCCAACAGACTAAATTGTCCTGGAGGTATCTGTGACAGATAGGGCATTGTAAGGAATCTTTAGGTGGACCTCTATAGGTAAATATCAGTGCACTTTTATGGTTTGGAAACAATGCTATGTCACCCTCTGCAAATAACTCTTCACCTTTTGACAAACAACCTCTGGTTTGAGACTGGGTTACGGTAGAGCCTGAATGTATTGCCATAGCTAACACCAAATAACTGACTGCTTTATTCTTCACAGAAGGCAGCTAGCCAGTATGAGTCAGACACCAGTCTAAGTATCCTGCGAGCTCCAGGAGATACACATCAAGTCCTCTACATGGACCAATTAAAGCTCCCTTTCTTAGGTTTTAAGTAGAAGAAAATTACCCCGTAGGGAAGTGGTAGGAAAAAGAGCATGCGCATAGGGAGGAGTAAGGGGAGAAGTAGGTGGAGACAGAAACACTCACAGCTTCCTGAACAACCCTCTTCTACTATCCTCCCCCAACTATGTTATATGCTCAGTTTGAATGAGTAACTAAGAGGAGCCTAGCAAATGCTCTAATGTGCCGTTAAGATTCTTCTTCAGGAGTGAAGGACTTATTTTCCTATTTTCTGGGACTGTAGCCAGATGACAGTCCTCTCTATCAGCCTTCTTTATGAACTGCCCTCATCTGAAGAGAGGTGAGTTGCCCAGATTCATGCTCCCTGGAAATAACAGGTCTACTTAGGAGTACAAATGGCTGGCCTTGCAGCAACTGTGGACAGTTCTGAAGGGCTAGCTCAACTTCAGAATTCCCAAGAAATGTGTTTGCAACCCAACTTCTCCCTCCACCCAATTCTTCCTCCTTCTTTCCCCTACAGAGGTTGATCCTGAGAGCATCCACAAACACATTTTATCTATACCAGTCCCCATCTCAGTCAGCTTCCCACACACCCAGATTTTCAAGAGTTGGTGCCAGGAGGGATCCAATGGAGCAGATGCTAAGATAGGATTTTTAGACTAAAAACCATTGATAATAGGTAGAGCACACACTGTCCCTGGTACAAGGTAGCAATGTGATGGTTGCAGTTTTCTCAGGTGAAGAACAGGGATGACATAGTGGCAGAGAGAATAGTACTAGTGAGTACAACAGGTCAAGTATTGGGAAAATATAGGAAAAACGGTAAATATGAGGAAAATGGAACTGGTTCACTTATCTGGGGGCAATCAATGTTCGTGAAAAAATAATGAAATGTTGAAGTTTATTATTTTATGATTAAAAGCCAACTGTGAAACTGGCAACCTTTTTGGCAGCCTGTAAAAAGACTAGTCTCCTGCAGTTCAAGGGCACAAAAGGCTAGAGGGCAGGCTAGGGCTTAGTGATAAGAGCAGTAGAGTTCCAGAGATAGTTAAATTCTCAAGCCAGATAGATATGCTATACCAAGGACAGGGCTATCGATTGGGACATTGAGATATTAGAGGAAGACATCTAGGTGGATAGATGGGAAAATCTTAAATCATATTCTCCTGCACCTTCTCAACTGGGAAAAGTGGCCCACTACTCTCTTTTAAAGCTAATGTGTCCTCCTCTTAGACACCTCTCCTCACCAAGGCAATGTCTGCCTTGCTCAGGGTCCACTTCTACATCCATTCCTGGCCACCAGGCTAATAACTAGATTAAGTCATTACATAACCAAGCAAGGGATGTGCTGAGACTGACAAAAAAGGAAAGAGGCTATATCCCAAAGGAAATGCAAAACCTAGCTAACATATACTAACTGGAATTGAGAGACTATATAAAGAACTAGATCCCAAGGGTGCTGGGTCAGGGGCAGTGGAACATGAAGATGGAGAAGGGAGAGTTTACTAAAATGGGTATACTCCTCCAGGATTAAAATGTAACATCCTTTCAAGGACTCCAGAATATGAGTGAATGAACACACAGCTAGCTAGCTCCCAAAATTAGAGACAGTGATAGCCCGCAGAAAGTAAATTAGAAAATGCCAGAAGGATTGCAATGAAAGACTGTCAAAGAGGAGAATAAGAGGCTCAAGGAAGTTGTAGACCTGTTTTCGAGCACCTTAATTACATGAGTTACCTCATTTTGGAATGCAGAGATGGCTGACATATACTGTCTTTATGTCTCAAAGAAAATTCAGATAAAAATAGTTGAAATTTGACATACTGTGATTAGCAAGCGCTTCCTCTCCCTCCCAGTCCTTGAAGTTAGGATGAGAAATAACAGAAGAAAATTTCCTAAATCTGCTTACTTGACTATGTTGTTCTGCCCTAGGTCCCCCAATCCAAACTTTTCTTTTTTGGAAACCCACATATTTGTAACTACTATTCCTAGTTTTCAGTATTATTAGAATTTGTAATCTCACTTCTGTGTAATCTCTTTCTTGAGTACGTAACTAAATTTCCTGTATCAGAATCTAGAATATAACTAATATTTTAGGTTATGAGTTTCCTCCCTATTCATTGTCAGATACAAAATAAGCTTATTACTTTTATTTAATTAATTTTTCCATTTTTTTAAGGAGTTTACTATCACATATCTATAATGTGAAAATACATTTTTAGCAGCAAATAGAGGAAGTAACAAATTTCTACATTTACATGTTCAAGTTCTCCCAAAAACAAAGCTCATGTTAAAAAATCATGCTCAAATTTATTTATTTTTGAGCAATATGCATTCAAATTTTCTTGAGACTGTGGTGTATAAGCTTCATGAAACTCCGTTTTCTATTTTCTTATTGTACATTTACATAAAGCTGTATAGATGGCTTATAATTGTAACTTGCATTTTCTATGGATAAAATAAATGGTTGACTTGATGAAAGATTAAAGTTAATTATATTTTGTTTTCTAAATTAAAAATGCATTTTATTGTTTCTTTGCTGAACTTCAAAATACTGTGTGCTCATTATATTTTAAACAATATATAAAAATGAACAAAAAAATCAGACAATCTTACTCCACAAGGGTTATCACGATTAACCTTAACTGTCTATATTATTCTGATTTGATTCATAATTTTTAAAAAATTAAATTATACTATTCATGCTGTTCTGACATGGTATTAAGAAGTTCTCTGTTAAAAATACAGAACTACATTATTTTCATGCCTGAAAAAAATCTTAATCCACTAAAGTAATTCCATAAAATTGAATAGTTAGACTTAAAACAAAGTTATTATTTTGTAGCTCATGCCACTAGAAATTTAAATCCCTCCCTATTGCTGCCATTTGTTGATACCCTACTTCTCCTTATTCACTTAACATGTTATAACATAGTTCACTGTTTTCATCTCTATTCCAATTCTAGCCATCATCCTAAAAGTTTCAATGTACATTACACACAATAAAAATTTCTCATTTCTTTGACCTTCACCTTTCCAATGACTTCATTCTCACTTTCTCACCTATACACTCTTGTGATCAAACCCTGTTTTTTTTTTTCCATCAAATCAAATAAACTAATCTCCAACAATCTCCTCTTATTTCAGACCTCTTGTCACATTCTTCTCCTATTTTGACCTCACTGGAACCTTGAGTGCAATGACTCCTCAATTTCTTCCTATTCATAAACACCCATTTTTATTTCAGAAGTATGCCACAAGTTTCATGATAAGTCAGTCTTTAAAATCAATATCTTAAATTTTCTTATTTATATGCTTGCATCACATCTTGGAGAAATAACCCAAATTGTTTCCTACACCTCTGCTTTGAAGAACATAACATAACTGTGAATACTGCTAAAATAACCATAAATTAAGTGACCAAGTTTTATAGAGTCTTCAATACTCATTCTCTAGTCAGAGAAAACACCTCAGATACTTACCTTGTCCACTTTCCTTCTTAGTGGACCTACTTCAAAGAATAATAAAAATACATCTATTCTTTAAAGTCTATGTTACACGTCTTCCTAGTATTTCTTCCCAGAAAAAAAAATTATTATTCACCCACATATCATAATCCAATTCCTCAACTATGCTTTGGATATTGAAAACTGCCCACTCTCTGCAATCTAACTCCCATTTGCTGTGCCTATATTACCAAGTTAGTTCTCAAATCTAGTCACTTCCCTGTGTTTAATACCTATCAGAGTCTCTGTAAACCACCTCAAAACTTAATGGTTTGGGCTTCCCTGGTGGCGCAGTGGTTGAGAGTCCGCCTGCCGATGCAGGGGACACAGGTTCGTTCCCTGGTCTGGGAAGATCCCACATGCCGCGGAGCGGCTGGGCCCGTGAGCCATGGCCACTGAGCCTGCGCGTCCGGAGCCTGTGCTCCGCAACGGGAGGGGCCACAACAGCGAGAGGCCCGCGTACCGCAAAAAAAAAAAAAAAAAAAAAAAAAAAAAACTTAATGGTTTAAAACAACAGGAGACTGACTTCTGGCATGACAGCATAAAGAGTTCTGTTGACCCACTCTCCAGTAAAACTTGAAAAGTTATAAAAATGACAAAATCATGGAAAGTCTCTAGAAATACTCCTAACAAACAGTGGATGAAGAAATATCTATTCAAGAAAACCTATAAAAATTCAGTAAGAAAGGTGAGTTGGTGGTATTTGAACCAAGACTGCCACAGATGAACTCCCAACACACAAAAGTCTAGGACCAGGTGGCTTCACAGGTGAATTCTACCAAACATTTAGAGAAGAGTTAACACCCATCCTTCTTAAACTATTCAAAAAATTGCAGAGGAAGGAATGCTTCTGAACTCATTCTATGAGGCCAGCATCACTCTGATACCAAAATCAGACAAAGAGATCACAAAAGAGAAAATTACAGGACAATATCACTAATGAACATACATGCAAAATCCTCAACAAAGAACTAGCAAACCAAATCCAACAGTATGTTAAAAGGATCATACACAATGAACAAGTGGGATTTATCCCAGGGATATGAGGTTTTTTTAATAGCTTCAGATCAATCAATCTGATATATCACATTGACAAACTGAAGCATAAAAACCATATGATCATCTCAATAGATGCAGAAAAAGCTTTTAGCAAAATTCAACATCCATTTATGATAACAATGCTTGAGAAAGTAGTCATAGAGGGAACATAGCTTTACATAATAAAGGCCATATATGACAAGTCCACAGCTAACATCATACTCAAAGATGAAAAGCTAAAAGCATTTTCTCTAAGATAAGGACAGGGATAAAGATGCCCACTCTTACCACCTTTATTCAAAATTGTATTGGAAGTTCTAGCTACAGCAATCAGACAAGAAATAAAAGAAATCCACATTAGAAAGGAAGAAGTAAACTGTAACTGTTTGAAGATGACGTGATATCGTACATAGAAAATCTTAAAAACACCATCAAAAAACAGAGCTCATCAATGAATTCAGTAAAACTTCAGGATACAAAATTAATATATAGCAATTTGTTGCATTTCTATACACTAAAAAAGAACTAACAGAAAAAGAAATTAAGGAAACAAACCTCTTTACAACTGCATCAGAAAGAATAAAATACCTAGGAATAAACCTACCTAAGGAGGCAAAAAACTGGTACTCAGAAAACTATAAGACACTTATAAAAGAAATTGAAGGTGATACAAACAGGTGGAAAGATATAACATGTTCTTGATTGGGAAGAATTAATATCATTAAAATGGTCATACAAACTAAGGCAATCTACAAATTCAATGCAATCTCTAACAAAATATCAAGGGCATTTTTCACAGAACTAGAACAAATAATCTTACAATTTGTATGGAAACATGCAAAAAAACTAAATAGACAAAACAATCTTGAGAAAGAAGAACAAAGCTGGAGGAATTATGCTCCCTGATATCAGACTATACTACAAAGCTACAGTAATACAAAATAGTTTGGTATTGGCTCAAAAAAATAAATATAGTTCAATGGAACAGAACAGAATGCCCAGAAATAAACCCACACACTTATGGTCAACTAATCTGGGAAAAAGAAGGCAAGAATATACAATGGAGACAAGACAGTCTTTTCAACAAGTACTGCTGAGAAAAGTGGGCAGCTACATGTAAAAGAATGAAATTAGAACATTCTCTAGCACCATATACAAAAATAAACTCAAAATGGATTAAAGACATAATTGTAAGGCTAGAAACCATAAAACTCCTAGAGGAAAACATAAGCAGAACACTCTGACATAAATCATAACAATATTTGTTGTGGCCTATCTTCTAAAGCAAAGGAAATAAAAGCAAAAATGTACAAATGGGACTTAATTAAAGTTTTGTTTTTGCACAGCAGAAGAAACATTGACAAAAAAAAAAAAAAAACTACTGGATGGGAGAAAAACTTTGCAAATGATATGACCAATAATGGGTTGATATTCAAAATATATAAACAGCTCATACAACTCAACATCAAACAAAGAAACAACCTGATTAAAAAATGGGCAGAAGACCTGAATAGACATTTTACCAAAGAAAACATACAGATGGCCAACAGGCACATGAAAAGATGTTCAACACTGTCAATCAGAGAAGTGAAAATTAAAAGCACCATGAAACATGACCTCACACCTGTTAGAACAGCTATCACCAAAAAGAACACAAATAACAAATGTTGGGGAGGATGTGAAGAAAAGGGAACCCTCACACACTGTTGGTGGGAATGTAAGTTGGTGCAGCCACTGTGGAAAACAGTATGGAGGTTTCTCAAAAAACTAAACATAGAGCTACCATATGACCGAGCAATTCCACTGCTGGGTATATATCCGAGAAAACAAAAACACTAATTTCAAAGGATACATGCACCCCAGTATTCATAGCAGCATTATTTACAATTGCCAAGATATGGAAGCAACCTAAGCATCCATAAACACGTGAATGGATAAAGATGATGTAGTATATATAATGGAATACTACTCAGCCATAAACATAAAATGAAATTTTACCAGTTGCAAAACATGGATGGACTTGAAGGATATTGTACTAAGTGAAGTAAGCGAGAGAAAGACAAATACTGTATGATATCATATGTGGAATCTAAAAAATACAACAAACTAGTGAATATAACAAAAAAGAAGCAGATTCACAGATATAGAGAACAAACTAGTGGTTACCGGTGGGCAGAAGGAAGAGAGGAGGGACAAAATAGGTGTAGGGCTAGGGCATTAAGAGGTAGAAACCATCACATATAAAATAAATAAGCTACAAGGATATATTGTACAACATAGGGAAGAGCAACATTTTATAATAACTATACATAGAGCATAAGCTTTGAAAACTGTGAATCACTATGCTATACACCTGAAATTTATATAACATTGTACATCAACTATAACTTAATAAAAATATAAACAAACCAACAAACAGACAGACTGCTACAGACAAGGATATACATCTCCCTCTCCCCATAGTTCCCAACCAGAAGGCTTTCTTTTGGGAAGAGCAAAACCTAAACATGTCTCATCCCGCCCCTAGTTGCTTTTTTTCTGAGGCTAAGTCCTGAGGTGAGTGCCGTCATGACTGCAGGGGCTCCCTTCTACCACTGAACCCCAGTCATGATGGTAATTTGAGTCCACATGGAAAAAAAACAAAGAGCACTGGTAAAAGTAATTATTAAAGAAATAGCTTACTTTTCTCTTTTACTCTCATAAGTGATTTTAAAAAGCAATGGTACGAAATATGTATATAATATAACATTAGGCCTATAGCATATAACAATGCAACAGATAGAGTATATTTCCTGGTAATAGCGCAAATAAGACAGGAGGTAGCAAAGCTTTAATTGGCTAAGGAAATGACTAGTGACAGTAAAGTAATAATTAAACAATGTATTGTTGGGTTCCTATCATTAATAGATACAATATGTGTAATAATAACAGTAACATTAAAAATGGGGAAAAGGTAACAGAGAGCTATATTGGAGTAACACTTCTATATATCACTAGGTTCAAGCTAGTATAATGCTGAAGCCAATTCTGATAATTTGAATATAGTAGTAAAGTCAAGTCAAGTCTAGAGTATATAGTAAAGTCTAATCAGTAAAAACACACACAAAACTTAAAAAATATATGGTTAATAGCCATTAATAAAATTAAAATGCCACATTAGAAAATATTTACTTAATGCAAAAGAAAGTATAGTAAAATAATAGAGGAACAAAATAAAAGACAGAAGACATGAAAAAATTAAATTGGCATAAATCCAACTCTATCTATAACAACATTAAATGCAATTGTATTAAACAATGCAATCAAAAGCCAGAGATTTTAAAACTGGATCACAAAAACTATGAGACACATTTCAAGTTAAAAGTACAAATAGATTGAAAATAAAAGGATGCCTAATATATATTATACAAACAGCACCCACTTAGGAAATGGTTAAAATGTAGGCTATATGTTATGTATATTTTATTACTATAAAAAATACTAGCAGGGCTTCCCTGGTGGCACAGTGGTTGAGAGTCCGCCTGCCGATGCAGTGGTTGAGAGGCCACCTGCCGTTCCCTGGTCCGGGAAGATCCCACATGCCGCGGAGTGGCTGGGCCCGTGAGCCATGGCCGCTGGGCCTGCGCGTCGGGAGCCTGTGCTCCACAACGGGAGAGGCCACAACAGTGAGAAGCCCGCATACCACAAAAAAAAAAAAAAAAAAAATACTAGCAAACTGAATCCAGCAACATATAAAAGGAATTATAAGCTATGACCAAGTGATATTTTGCTTAGGAATGTAAGGTTAGTCCAACATCTGAAAATCAACTAACTGATATATTATAGCAATAGAATAAAAAACAAATATCACATGATAATCTCAATAGATAAACAAAAAGATTGGACAAAATCCAACATCCTTTCATGATAAAAACGCTCAAGAAATGAGATATAGAAGGGAAATTCCTGAAACTGATAAAGGACGTCTATTAAAACAAAAACCAAAAAACCCATAGCTGACATAATTCCTAAGTTCAGGAATAAGACAAGAATATCTGCTTTCACTTCTCTTCAGTATTGTACTGGAGGTTCTATTCAGGACAATTAGGCAAGAAAAGAAATAAAAGTGACCCACATTAGAAGGGAAGAAGTATAACTAACTGCTCACAGCTGACATGATCTTATATACAGAAAATTCTAAGGAATCCTCTAAAAACTATTAAAATTAATAAATGAACTCGGTATCTTTAGGTTGCAGGATATATGATCAATATGTAAAATCCAATTGCATTTTCATACACTTGTAATCATTTGGAAACCAAATTAAGAAAACAAATCTATTCACAATAACATCAAAAGGAAGAAAATACACAGGAATAACAAAAGAAGCCAAAACTTATAGTCTCAAAACTAAAAACCATTGTCATAAGAAATTTTTAAAAATCTAAAAAGTTTTAAAAATCTTACGTTTGTGAGTCAAAATACAACATTAAAGTGGTAGTATTCACCAAACTGATCTACAGATTCTATGCCATCCATACTGAAGTCTCAGCTGACATCCTTGTAGAAATTGATAAGTTAGTTCTAAAATGCTTATGAAGTTGCAGGGAACCAAACTTGCTAAAACAATCCTGAAAACAACAACAACATAGGAGGACTTGAGCTTTCTGATTTCAAAACTTTCTACAAAGCAATGATAATCAAGACAGTGTGCTGCTGGCACAAAAATAGGTATACAGATCAATGGAACAGAATGAGGCCCCAGAAATGAATCCATACATCTATGGTAAATTGATTTTTGACAAGGGTGCACAAGCACTAATTGAAGAAAGAAGAGTCTTTTCAACAAATGATCCTGGGACAACTGGACAGCCGCATGCAAAAGATAAGGTTAGACTCTTTTCTTATACCATATACAAAAATTAAATCAAAATTGCTCAAATATCTAAATGTAAGGGCTAACTCTGTAAGACTTAAGAGAAAATGCAGGAGCAAACCTTCATGACCTTGAATTTTGAAAAGGATTCTTAGAAATGACACCAAAATCATGGGCAACAGCAACAACAAAAGTAGATAAGACTGGACTTAGCAAAATTAAAAATGTTTGTACTTCAACAGATAACATCAAAAGGTTTAAAAGGCAACTGAATGAGATAAAATATTTGCCAATTATACATATGATAAAGGACTTGTATCTAGAATATATAAAGAATCCTTACAACTCAGTAAGAAAAAGAAACATAATCCAGTTAAAAATGGGCAAAGCGTCTGGATAGTCATTTATCTAAAAAAGATATTCAAGTGCTAATAAGAACATGAAAAGATGCTCAACATCATTAACCATCAGTAAAATGCAAATCAAACCATAAATTGATACCACTTCACACCTACCAGCATGGCTGTAATAAAGAAGACAGATAGTAGGAAGTATTGGTGAAAATGTGGAGAAATTTTAACTTCTGGTGGGAATGTAAAATAGTACAGCTGCTTTGGAAAACAGACTGGCATTTCCTCATATGATTAAATATACAGTTATTATATGACTCTCTACTCCCATATATATGTACAAGAGAAATAAAAATATATCCACACAAAATTTTTTACATGACTGCTTATAGCAGCAATATTCACAATAGCCAGAAAGTGGAAGCAAATCAACAAAACCCCCAAATCCATCAACATCACTAATCATGAGGGAAATGCAAATCTAAATCACAGTGAGATAGCATCTCACACCTGTCAGAATAACTGTTATAAAAAGAACAAGAAATATCAAGCTTTGGCGAGCATATGGAAAAAAGGGAACCCTCGTACACTGTTGATGGGAATGTAAATTGGTACAAACACTATGGAAAACAGTATGGAGTTTCCTCAAACACATTACAAATAGAACTACCATATGATCCAGCAGTTCTACTACTGGGTATTTATTCAAAGAAAATGAAAGCACTAGTTCAAAAAGATATATGCATGAATAATGTACATTGCAGCATTATTTACAATAACCAAGATATGGAAGCAACTTAAGTGTCCATTGATAGATGAATGGATAAGAAAGGCATGATATATATACATAATGGAATATTACCTAGACATAAAAAAGTATGAAATCTTACCATGTTGCAAAAACATGTATGGATGTTGAAGGTATTATGTTAAGTGAAATAAGTCAGATAGAGAAAGAAAAATACCATATGATTTCACTTATACATGGAAACTAGTAAACAAATAAACAAACATAACAAAACAGATGCTGACTCACAGATACACAGAACAAACTGGTGGTTGTGAAGGGATGGACAAAATAGGGGAAATGGATTAAGAAGTACAAACTTTCATTATAAAATAAATGACACTGGGATGTAATGTATAGTATACAGAATATAGTCAATAATATTGTAGTAACTTTGCATGGTGAGAGAAACTAGACTTATCGTAGTGATCATTTTGAAATGTATAAGAATATCGAATCACCATATTATATACCCGAAACTAATACAATATTGTAAATCAACAAACAAATGGACAAAGTAAAGGTGGTATATATAATACATTCAATTGAATATTATTTGGCTGTAAATAGGAATGAAGTACTGATTCATGTTACAACTTCGATGTACTTTAAAAACATTATGCTAAAGGAGTCAGCAACAAAAGTCCTTGTATTATCTGGTTTCATTCATATGAATCTCTGGAATAGGGAAATTTATAGATACAGAATGTAGATTAGTGGTTTCTTAGAGCTGAGGAGAGATGGGGGATTGGGAATGATAGCAAAAGCGTGTGAGTATTTATTTTTGAGGTTATTCAAATGTTCTAAAATTGTGTGTGATGATGGTTCTCTGTGTATACTAAAAACCATTGAACTGTATACTTAAATGGTGAATTTTATGCTAGGTAATTATATCTCAAAAGACTGTTTAAAACAACAATAACCACTTAATTACTCTCAATTCCAAAATTTGGCCAGGATACATGTGGACAGATAGTCTCTGCTCTATGTGGTATAATTCATATCACTGTCTTCAGTTGAGAGCTCAGCCAGTTTAAAAAAAAAAAATGCTGAGATGGCTTCATTCGCTCCCATAAGTAGTTACACCAGCTAGGGACTGATCAAGCCTCTCTCAGCAAGCCTGAGCTTCTGCATATGGAGCCTTGATCCTGAGGGGGAGTGGGATATGCCACCCTAAATGTGTCTCTTTAGCATGTGGGTTGTTTTGAAATGAAGCAATTATGACCCAACAGACTCAGGAAAAAGCTTTTTACCTCTCCCTTAATTGCCTATAAGAATTTGTATAGGGGGTCTATACCAGGAAGAGAGCTATTACCAGAGATAACATTTTATATTAGAAAAACTTGTCTGTGTGGCACAGCAGATATTTATGTACCAAACATTTGCTTTTCTCATCTTCCTGTAAATTGTCTCCCTTTCCTGTGAATTCCCAGAACCTTACCCTCCTTTTCTTAGCTCAGGATGGCAGATAAGCCTCAGTTGCCTGACTACCTTGGAGTCTCACCTCTGTAGGACTCCATACATATGTAATTAAACTTATTGTTTTTCCTTTTAGTCTATCTTATGTCGATTTAATTATTAAACCAGCCAACAAAACTGGAAGGGAAGAAGGAAAAAATTTTCCTCCCCAACAATCCCAAGAGGGTAAAAGTGGAAGCTACAAGTCTCTTAAGGCTGGTGTTACAAGTTCTAGAATGTCACTTCCATCACATTCTATTGGTCAAAGCAAGTCACAAGGTCAGCCTAGATTCAAGGTGTTGGAAAATAGATTCTGCCTCTCTGTGGAAGGCATGAGAGATGGGAACACAAAGACAGGAGGAAAACTGTTGGTGGTCATATTTAGCAAAGATTAACCACAGTGCTCCATCTTTAAAAACTCATCAGCCAACAAGGAAGTACACAAGGAGACATCCTGGAATCTATATCTTTGGTGTATTCCCTATCTCTTTCTTTCTCTTTATAGCCAAACTTTCTGAAAAGTCTTCTTTTATTCTCTCTCCCCATTTCCTCACCTACCACTCACACATCAACTTACTCTAAAAGGATGTACCTGGTATAATAATTATCAAATATTAAGCCCATCTATTTCAGTTCTCCTTTTAATTAGTTTTACTGCAGCTTCTCCTTCCCTGGCTCAGTCATGAAGCATATAACCATAGGTGAGAAGGTTGATTTTAGAATTTTAACAAGACTAAGTTTGAAAGTCATCTTTATGAAAAGGAGAGATTTGTCAAATTTGCATTATCACAGTCAAAGCCTGGAAGGTTCAGTTCATAAAGTTCACCTATAGATAGAGAAGAGACAATAACAGTAAAAATAACAGATTGTAACATTTATTGTACATTTGCTATTTTAGGCACTTTGCAGATATTTATTCAACTCATAACATTACTATGAGGTAAACATTTTTATAATCTTCCATATTTTATCAGTTAGGGAAATTCAAGAGATTGTATTATATGTTATACACACACATATAACTTAATATAACTAAATATACATGTATGTCATCTATCTATCAAGTTACTCTATTTTTAATCTCCTACTTACTACAAGAGCAACAATTCCATGAAAACAGGAATTTGTACACTCATTGATAGGTGCTTAGTAACTATGTGTTGAGTAAAGAGATGAATATATTAATTAGTTATTTTTGGTTACCTTAGTGCTTTTTCTTCTATCTTCTCTATTTATTTGTTTGTTTGTTTATTATTTATTTATTTTGTGGTACGCGGGCCTCTCACTGCTGTGGCCTCTCCCGTTGCGGAGCACAGGCTCCAGACGCGCAGGCTCAGTGGCCATGGCTCACGGGCCCAGCCGCTCCGCGGCACATGGGATCCTTCGGGACCGGGGCACGAACCCGCGTCCCCTGCACTGGTAGGCAGACTCTCAACCACTGCGCCACCAGGGAAGCCTATCTTCTCTTTTTAAATTTGTTTTTACAAAATTAAGATTATGAATCATGTACATTTCCATCCTGCTTTTCATTATGTAAGAAGCATTCTTTATTGTCACTAATTATTCTTCAAAAGCCTTTCTTTTTAATGACTGGATAATATTCTATAACATGAATAAACCACTTTTAATATCCAACTCCTGGTCGTTGGTCATTTGGACTAATTTAGTACTATTATAAATTACAGTGTAATAAATATTCACATATAATTTTAAAAATTATCTTTAATTCCTAATTCCTAAGAATTAATAGTATCAATATTTTTAAAACTGTTTGTGCATATTGACAAGTTGTCATCCAGATATTCTGTACCAACAGAGTAGTGAATGAGGATATATCTTTTATTTTACTTTCAGCAACATTTGTGTTAGAATTTTAAAATAAATTACAAATTCACTTTTTTCAAGAGGGCTTTCCTTATTCTGGTTTCATATTTTCCAACACTATTAATTTAAAGCCATGACATAAAGACCTTTTAAAGATAGAGTTTTTCTTAGAAATACTCTTTACTTTGGATTTCACAAATGATAATTGACCAAGAGTTACCATCTCTGGGTTCAAGGCAGTCTTCCTGAATCTTGCAGAGTAATTCAATTTATTATTGTTGAAGGAAGAGAAGCAACTGTAACTATCAACACGGGCAGGCAGTTGTTGAGAAGTTGGAGAAGTGGTATAATTGACAGGAATTATTCTATCCCCACCTCACCTCTGTCCAGGATTGGTTACTGAGTTTTTGTCTTCTACTAACACATACTTCAATTCACTGCCTGGAGATCCTCAACTTTCTTTCTGACCTTGATTGAACCTGCTATCTCCTGCCACTACTCCCAAAATGAGCTTTATCTATCACCCTCTATTCTTGAAAGCCTACCCCTCACATGCTTGTCCATGCAAACCTAGGTTCTAATAGTCATGATTCATCATATCTATTCACAATAACCTCCAGCTTTTCCTCCATGGCTAACTCCCATAGCAGATATCTCTACATCTTTTTACCCTCCATGTTTCCAGTTCCTCATTTGTACTGTGCTGGAATTTGTCCACATTTCCCATTTTCTTTCCACATGCACCCACTTGGAATTCTTAGACCCACTATTCACTCAGTTCTCCTTGTGTCATGATTAAACTATTCATAATTGTTAACAACAATTCTTGCTTATACTAAGGTAAGGGAACTCAGGTACAGTGTACCTAGAATCTCTGAAGGAAAAGAAAAAGAAAATAGTATCCTATATCTCCTCTGGGCACACCTGACAGATTACCAAGAGGCTTGTCCCCATAGGGTGATGATATTTTCAATTAGACAAGTAATACCCAAATATATTTGCACAAAAGGACAGAATATTGCTGTTCTCCATATATAAAGAGATGGATTTTTTTTAATGGGCTTTAAAAAGACATAATATTTAAACATTAATTGTAACAGGACTTCCCTTCAGTAAAGATTTTCAGATATGTAGACGCTTTTAAATAAGACAAGGTTATTATTCAAATATATGCATCTAGATCTTCAAGAAAAGAAAAGGAAGATGGCAAACTGCTCAATATCTGGGATACTTGAGGAACACTCAAACTTAGAGCCAGAGGGTTGGTCTTAATAATCATGAAGTCTTTTTGAATAGAATTCTAGACTGAGAATTCTATTCTCTGTGTTTACTTTTCTCACAGACCTAATGAACCTGGCAAGCCTACTGTAATTAGAAATTACAATTTAGAGCTGGAGCAAAATGGAATGGTTAAATGTAGACACACCTAGACAGCAGGAGGCCCTGTTGGCAGTCTGTTCTATTGTGTTTTCTTTGTGATTTCTAATCCAATTGCATATTTAAGAAACTTAAACTTTTTTAAAACCGAAAGAACTCAAGACAGAATTTTTTTTCTTTTATGGGGATTTGGTATCTCCAAAAGAAAAGCAAAATTCTCCTGCCAAAGGAAAATGTTTTTGTTGTATTTTAGTTTTATCGTTACACATGGGTGGGAGGATGGAAGGAACCCAACATGTTTCTTGCTATCTTAGTTCCTTTTCTTGTACTTTTGTTTTAAATGCTGTCATTGAGTTCAGGGGCCAGGAGAGGGAGACGTTAATATGGAGATCATAACATGAATCTTTTCGGGGTTTCTTCTGTTCTTGGTTCAGTTTCTGTCAAGTTAGACTGGGGAGTATTGCTGAGGAGGCCACAGGATTAAGGGCTGTAAAAGTCAAGAATCTTTGTTTTCAGTGATAATCTTATAACAAATGGGAGCCAGGTGTGCAATATTTGAGTTGGCTGCCTTTCAGAGTTTTTATTTATTTTTCTTTAGGTATGCAACAGCTAGGCAGGCTAAAATGAAAATGCAGTCTTGCAGTGTCTATTTTGGGTGGTGTTTGAAATTGTTAATTACAGCAAATTATAGGGAAAATAGGAATAAAAATGCAAACCCTTGGGACCACACATGAACTCTGGAATCCCCCCAAATTCAGTAAGTCTTTCTTCCTCAACTATTGGGATCACATGATGTCATTCTTTTTGTTAGTATGAGGCCACCCATCTGGTTTAAACTCCTTCAGATATACATTATAATAGGTCACTGACAGTATTCACAGATTACAGAGTCAAAGAGGTGGAAGAGACCTAGAAATGACCTGATCAACCTCTCCTTTTGACTACTCAAAATATTTGGCCCAGTTCAATGGTAAAACTGAAATTAGTGATTAGTTCTTCTACTTCCAAGCTTAGTCAGCACTTTTATCCTTATAACACTCTTGCTTCCATTTCATAATGGGAGATCAGTAGTTGATGGGAAAATTAATTTTTAAATAAGCACAGAAGAATTCATATTTACATCAGCTCCCAACATTTTCCTTTTCTCAAAATATCAGAACTCATAGAGGAGGACTTGTTTGTCTGCCAAGCATCTGTCTCCCCCATTTTTTTATTTATTCACCCTTATTTCTCTTAGATAAGATCTCTAGCCATTTGCTTCACATAAGGCTGACCATATTCAAAATTCCATTTGGGTCAGGCCAGTTCAAAAGAATGTTATATTGTCTGGCCACCACCGGGTCATGCTACTGTCCCTAAAACAAACCAGTCTGAGATAACTGCAGGGCTTTTGCAGATACAATCTTAATTCAGGCGCTCTTTTAGTACTATGGTTGCTGACAGGCCATAGTTAAGGTACGCTGCCGCTGTAAACCATCATGTGAGCAAAAGAGAAAACATCTGAAAATTGGAGATATCCAGTGAAACTAGAGTTCATAAAAGCATACAGAAATAGGTAGGATAGGGGCACTGTGTTTCAAGAGGTGCCAAATTTTATAAAAGTTCAAAGAAGTATTAGTGTTGTATAGATTCTAATTTATGACATATTTTTCTGGACTCTTGCAGTAATCAAATTCTACATTCTTTACTTGTTAGACTGGCCCTCCCAAACCATCATTTTTTTTTAAATGAGGTAGAAAATAAAGACATAAGTGCCTTTGGATTAACTTACATTTTTTTTCTTCTACCCCATTGAATTCTTACCGTTAACATATTTTTAAAGAGTTATTCTGAACAAGAGTTATTCTAAGATGCCACAGAAGGGGGTATTCGAAAACTAGAATAATTGCATGAGAAATGGAAATAAAATCATGTTTGGATATTTTTAACATTCCAACTCTGTATTATGCTTAGAGATGAGGATGATGAGTAAGAATCCAATATGTAGTTAATCCTGTCTTATTGCAAATGTGTGTATTCACAGGAACATGAAGCATTCCTATACTTATTGAGAAAAGTAATTTTGAGTTGTGTGTAAAAGTAATCTTAAACACAACCAAGTAGATTTTCTTGTTTTTTCCTGTTTAGCAAATATCCATTCTTTATGTGCTTGAACTATGTTCCTCTTTGTTTTCCCATTGTTGACACAGTATGTACTAAGATTATAAAGGCGATAATTTAAGGGCAACTTCATACCTGAAAAGTTGAAATCATTGGTTTCTCCTTACAGAGGACTCCCTGGGGAACATAATACAGGGAATCATGGACAATTTACCACTAGTTGTGATATGTATCTGTCTGATGTAAAAAATCAATGGTTTCCTTTTTTTAAAAAATGGCCTCCCTGGGGACCAGAGAGTAGAAGGTCAGAACAGCTTCCTGGTTTGCATGCTTGGCTGTTTGTTTTCCAATAGTAAACAGGTTTTTAAGCAATGACACATTGGTCTCTGGTGTAGTGGATGCAGCCCTGTGTGCTCTGGCACATCTACCACTGTGCTGCTATTATATAGAGGTTCTTACCTGGAAGAGAGATGGAGGATTTTCAACAAGAAATTATACCCCGTTCACCTGCCACTCTCTCAAACTTTATGTGTGTGATACCTCTCTACGCCCCACCCCACTATACTTCAGAAAGGGAAAACCACTGTCACATTTGTACACAACACTTAGGAAAAATAAAAATCTGGACCCTAAGTCATTTCCTTGTACCAAGAATTTAGGAAATATAGCATAGCAGCACAGTAATGCATTAGTGACCTTTATGTTATACTATATGTTATGGGCCAAACAGCTTAACTTAGTGTCAAATCTGATTAGGATATTTGTAAACATTACCTCTGAAGGTGCTGATGTGTGTGTATGTGCATGCGTGCATGCGTGCGTGTGTGTGTGTGTGTAGGAAGAGGAAGGAATACACACATCAACATATGTTGAATCAAAATAAATTATGGTTTTATAATTGGCTTTTTAAAAATATTTTGTTAACCCCTTAAGCGTAATTGTGGACATCCTGAAACATTTCAAAGACAGTGCTGGGACACTTAAGATAAACTATATGGACTTACTGCCAAAATATATTGCCTTTTTAGTGGAAATCAGAACCCTAGGGCCTTCCTTAAATTCCCTGCATTCAATAAAGCGGTATGGCTTTCACAGTAAAAATGCATGCCCAGTTACTACAATCTTATTTGAGAAATGTGATAGGAATGTGTGGGAATAGGATGCATAGGCCTCATATCTTATTTTTAAGATTCTGATTCCCAAATTGCATGAAATTTCAAATATTAAGAAATTAGGAAAAATTAAAAATTTTTGTGAACATATTCCATGAAATTTAATGCAATATTTGATAATACTAACTTTGATCCTAAATTCTGCAATCATTTGACAAACTGTGGCCTCCAGTTTTCCATGACTGAATAAAAATTTCCATATGATGATGGTGAATACTATAGTATTGTACTATTCTATTTAGTTTTGGCGTGCAAAAGCTAATGCTTCATAATGATGTTAAGTAACATGTATTACTGAATATTTTGAAGAAATTTAAGTGATATGGGAAATCTGATATAGAGGAACTATTACATGAAATATACTGTAAAATTATTAAACCCTAAGAATGGTGAAAGAATTTTCCTCTTATTGTATGTAGGCATAAGATAAAAATCTAAGAAAGAATTAGTATTCAGGCAACATATTTAATTTTTCTAATATAGCTTTATAAAAATTATCTTAAGGAATTGGTTTTATTCAATGGTGTCCAGGGCTTTGGGAAGAGAGGAGGGTTGAATAGATGAAGTGCAGGAGAATTTTTTAGGGTGGCAAAACCATTATGTAAGATACTGCAAGGGGGGACACATGACACTAAACATTTACCAAAACTCATAAAATTTACAGCATAAAGAGTGAAACTTAATGTATGCAAATTTAAAAAATAATAATTTAGGAGGCTGTTGGATCCCAGGATGAAATGCAGATTGTGAAAAAATAGTCTAACTGTATTATAGATGTATGAAATAAACTCAGTCAACATGGTGGGGAAAATGTACTGATGTAAGTAACTTTGGAAATGAGGGAAGACTGTAAAACTAAATGCAAAAGCAGCTGTCCCTAAGCACTGTACTTTAGTTGATTACATGTTTTTCATGGGAGTATGAGTTAATAATTCTAATCTGTTATACATGTATACTGGAATTGAACAATTAATTAACTGGATTCCAGATGGTGGGAGCCAGGTTTCTCAGTATTGGAGTAGGAGATTACAGATAAGCAAGGTAAAAAGGCTAGAATGTTCCATGTGGTAATGAATTAGAGTTGAATATATCAGTATAGACTCATCAGAGTGCTTTATATGTATAAAGGTCAAAGGGTTGACCTTTATACATATATTGTATATATATATATGTAAGTTACATATTTATACAATTATTTATACACAGGTGGATAATACATAAATATTAATAGGTAAAAACATGTAAGTTGGTCTATATACTCACATATATTTCCTTGCTCTACCAGCTAAGAGAGCCAAGAAGCAATGACACCCCAACAACAATAAGCACACATAGCACGCAGAGCTTGATTTCTAATACCATTCTCCAATAAAAGGGACCAGGACTCCTTGTAGAATGACTAATTCTAAGCTGGAACAGTATGAGCAACAAAATAAATACAATTATATTAGACTATAATGCAAAGGATAAAATAATGATCTATGATTCCATGATAAATAATAATTAAAATAAATAGGGAAGAATAGATGCATTTTCCATGGAGAAAAATTCCAAATAATTTACATACTTTACTCTCAAGGAGGTGGAACATGACTCCTTACTCTTTAGGAGTGGCCTGCAGAGAGTGATTTGCTTCCAAGAAGGAGAAACAGAAAGTGATAAAAGAGTAACTTTATCGTGGAGAAACCTGACAAATATTACCTCAGCCAGGTAGGTAATCTAAAGTAACATCAGTGGTGATAAAATCATATTGATAGTTTGTATCCTTGATATGATGTGACAAGAAGAGCATTTACTTCTGTGATGTTTCTGCCAAAATCTAATAATTCTAGTTTGAGTACAAGAAAAATACCTGACAAATCCCAATGAGAGACATTCTGCAAAATATATTACCAGTACTCCTAAAAAATGTCAAAGTCATCAAAAAAAAGGCAAGTGGAAAGAGAAATTGAAACAATCACATTTACCATTGCATCAAAAAGAGTAAAATACCTCGGAATAAACCTACCTAAGAAGGCAAAAGACCTGTACTCGGAAAACCATAAGACACTGATGAAAGAAACTGAAGATGACACAAACAGACAGAAAGATATACTGTATTCTTGGATTGGAAGAATCAATATTGTTAAAATGACCATACTACCCAAGGCAGTCTACAGATTCAATGCAATCTCTATCAAATTACAACAAATTATCAAAAATACAACAAACTAGTGAATATAACAAAAAATGAGCTGACTCATATAGATATAGAAAACAAACTAGTGGTTACCAGTGGGGAGAAGGAAGAGGGGAGGTGCAATACAGGGGTAGGGGAGTAAGAGATACAAACTGTTAGGTGTAAAATAAGCTACAAATATATACTGTACAACATTGGGAATATAACCAATATG
Source organism: Neophocaena asiaeorientalis asiaeorientalis (assembly GCF_003031525.2). Classification (NCBI taxonomy): domain Eukaryota; kingdom Metazoa; phylum Chordata; class Mammalia; order Artiodactyla; family Phocoenidae; genus Neophocaena; species Neophocaena asiaeorientalis. The sequence continues at coordinate 343,694 of NW_020175324.1, read as the reverse complement.
TTATAATAACTACACATGGAGTATGACCTTTAAAAATTGTCAATCACTATATTGTGCACATGTAACATATAATATGGTACAGCAACTATAGTTCAATAAAAAAAAGAAAGTTTGAGAAATTGTCATAATTCAGAGGAGTCTAAAGAGACATGGTGACTAAACATAGTATGGTATCCTGGAAAGGATTCTGAAACAGAAAACTAACTTCAGGTAAAAACTAAGAAAATCTAAGTAGGCTTTAGTTAATAATAATCTATCAATATTTGCTCAATTGTGATAAAGGTACCATACCATTATAAAACATTAATAATAGGGGAAATTATGTGTAGGTACTTGGGGACTTGTACTATCTTCACGACTTTCTTGTAAATTAAATGCCAATCTAAAATTTAAAAGTCATATGAGAGGGCTTCCTTGGTGGCACAGTGGTTGAGAATCAGCCTGCTAATGCAGGGAGCACAGGTTCGAGCCCTGGTCTGGGAAGATCCCACATGCTGTGGGGCAACTAGGCCTGTGAGCCACAACTACTGAGCCTGCACGTCTGGAGCCTGTGCTCCGCAGCAAGAGAGGGCTGCGCACCGCGATGAAGAGTGGCACCCGCTTGCCACAACTAGAGGAAGCTCTCGCACAGAAATGAAGACCCAACACAGCCATGAATAAATAAATAAATAAATAAATAAATACTCCTGTTCTCTGTTTAAAAAAAAAAAAGGTCATATGAGAATTGACTTTATCATGGAAAGAATAATAAACTCTTCAGATCTTTAAGGTTTTTTAGCCACAGCATCTATGAAATTACTTCCTTTTACTCCCAACCCTCTTCTTTAGTATAAACAGAACCTTCAGTAACCTGGTACTTGCCTTGCTAAATCCCACATTTATTATTTGTCCATGTCGTTCTTATCTCCAGAAATGTCCCAGTTTTTCTTCTTTGACTGCCTGAACCTCCTTCAAAGAACACTTTAAATCCTACTTCTAGGAGATTTTCTGTATTTCTTTTGAATATTCTTACTCAAGAATGCATGGGGGACTTTTAATCCTTGACCCAAAATTTAGCTTGGAAATACTTAAGTGTTTACATTGCTCATTATGTGTTTGTACGTGTAAGTCTCAACTCTCCAAAATATAAACATACATTGTGCTGTTTACTTCTCCGTTAGTCTCCATAGTCAGTAAATCAAACGATTTTTTTGCTAGATATTTTACTGATTTTATAATGTAAATAAATATATATATCAGAAAGTAAATACAGTTTTCTACTATGTTATTTTGTTTGAAGATAAAGGTAGGTTTTTAATGATAAATATTTTTTAAAATACAATGTTAAAGCAAAAAAAAAAGTGGATGAAAATTGAAGATAAGAGAAATACCGGAAGAAGTATTTAGGAACAGTGGAACGAAGACCAAAGAGAGATGATAGCAAATTTCAAGGAAACATTAGTCATGTGTTTGCTCTTTTATAAAAGAGTAAAAACTAGTAATATTTACAGATAATAAGGAAAAGGATAGATTTCACTCACTTTAAATATTACTAAATATTTGTGTTCTCCATTTGTTTTAATAGAGATTTAGCATACAGAGAAAGATTAAGTTCTTAAGACAACAAAGTACTTCTCTTGCATTGCATTATACTTACTGAGTAGGAAACTTTTTAGAAAGAGAACTTTAAAAAAGAACCAAACTTGGATCATGAGGGAAGAAGACACATTGTTCTTAATATCTGTTTTGAATTTCTTCTATGTTTAAAAAATAAAATAGCTGGGCATATGATACTCAGATTATACTTCTAAGTATTCACAAGAACTTGGTGTGGCCATGTGATTATATTCTGGCCAATAAAATGTATGTAGAAGATTTTATAGTAGCTTCCAAGAATCTTCCTCAAAAATATACAGTTTGTACATGTTGTCACCTTTTGTCATTCTTCCCAATGTTTAATTATTCAATTATTGTCTAAAGGCCTTCTTTTTCTTGTTATTAGTAATCACATAAACTTTTTTTAGTTTTGCCGACAGCCCAAATTGTCAGCTATTTCATATTGTTAACAAGAAATAAATTAATTTTGATCAAAATTGGAGAGTTTGAAAGAAGAAAACTACTAACTAAAGATTATGTTGGAAACCAAATCCATAAAGGAAAATACTCACAAAGTAGCACTGTTTTAACTTCAAGAATTCTGTCTTAGATGCACTGAAAATCTAGAGAAGTATTGAAAATAATGTGTGTGAGGATCTGTTTGTGGAAAGTAGTATAAAAGTACAGCAGCAATTTAACATTTCCTTAAAAAAAAACTATTATTAAATGGAATCCACTTTAGACACATGGTTTAAAGTAGCGGCCCCCAACATTTTTGGTACCAGGGACCGGTTTCGTGGAAGACAATTTTTCCACGGATGGGGTTTGGGGAGGAGGATGGTTCAGGCGGTAATGTGAGTGATGGGGAGTAATAGGGACCAGCAGATGAAGCTTCGCTCCTTCGCCCACCCCTCACCTCCTCTTGTGCAACCAGGTTCCCAACCAGTCCACGGCCCTGGGGTTGGGAACTCCTGGTTTAAAGGACTCAACTAATAATCTTGCAGCTCATCAATACCTAGAACTATATAAGATCCACTTTATGAAGGAAGTGGAATATATTTTGGTTAGTTTTATCAATTTTTAAAACAACTTAGATATGCATTATTATCTCTATTTACCAAAAGAAAAAAGACTGAAGTTCTTGGGAAGTTAAAAAGAAGTTCTCTTAAGTCAATCAGTTTGTAAGGACATTCTGTCTCTGTGAGTTCTTACGTTATGTTACCTTGCTCCTAGTGAAGGAAACGTTGCTGTCTTTTTTGGTGTTTTTGTTATTATTTGAATACCTGCATACCTGGAGGAAAGATTCCTTTAGAGAAGAAAATATGGAAAAGGCCAAAATTGTTTGTATTCAGTGGATAGATCAAGAAAAGTATGAGAAAGTCCACACCACTTATTTTGAAAAAGCAGATTGTTTTCTCCTTGTTTTTTTACATTAATTGAGTAATATTCATTGACATGTAGAAATAATAGCATTTCATTTCTATTCATAGTCAGCTATTCATTATTCTCAATTTGCATCTCTTTTTAGTAATGTGTTGGATTTCTTTTTATTGTCTGAAACACAGAGATTTGAATCGAAAGAAATTTGTTAAATCAGATTATGAATATCTGGACACTAGGTCCATATGGTTTGGAAAGAAAAGGAATGAAAGATCTTGATTTAGTTAAGTTTGTGGTTCTTATTTTAGTGAGGATTCTTGAAATAAGTGCTTGAATAAATTTAGTGAAATGTGTTTCATAGATACCAAGAACGTCAAACTTTTAGAAGTTACTTTACTTCTCGGCAAATTGTTGTTTCTTTAAAGTATTTCAAACACCCAATAAAAAAGGCTCCTTCTCCATTAGTACATTCACAGACAACAATATTTGGATAGATTAAGTGAAATGAATCAGAAACACATGTATTGCATTACTTTTAAAATAAACATGAGCTTAAAAATTATTGGGAATGTGTCTAGCAAAATGGGTTATTCTAAGACCAAAACGTTTAAAAATAGATTAATACATTTCACAAACTTGAAGGAGTAAAAAAGAAACAGAACCATTTTGTAATTAAAGCACTACAAAAGATATATTAAATAACTTGTATTTTGTTTTCTTTCAGAATTCTCTCTGGCTTGGCTCAGATAACAATATTTTATATAAATTAATAATGTCACAAATAAATAATTGCCCTATTTTATACATATGGAAAGAGCAATAAATAATATTTTCTTGACATTTCTTATAAGATCCTTCATAATCTGGCTGTTGCTATCTTCCCTCTTGCAACAGAATAAAAGAGTAAAATATGGTTGGATCACACAACTTGAAGAATGCTCTCAGCTATTTGAAGGTAATGATTGTGTCAGTGCCATGTACACTACCTGGCACTCAGTAGGCACCTAAAACACTTTTGTTAAACAAATTAATTGGGATCACCCACGAGTCAAATATGGAATTTTAAATGACATAAGGGACTTGAGTGCCACTGAAGTGACTTCCCTCTAAGATCATGATCAAGATGTTAATCCATGATCTCCTAATTCCCTAACTCCTATCTATAACCACCTCAGTTTCTAAATAAAACGTTTTCAGAACTATAGATTTAAATCCATAGTGGTAGTTATACAATTCAAATAGTGTTAGTGTGACCTGAAAAAGCATGGGAATATGAAAGTTAATCCCTAGTCATTCATTGGAAACAAACAAACAAAAAGGAACAGAAAAATGGGGGGAAGAAGGAGTTTAGGTTAGATGTTCAAATGCTTAGAATTCCAAAGAAGCCACACCATCTCATTCATTAGATGAGTCATTAAGTTGTTTTCAAAACATCACTAGAATTTTCCAAATATAGATTTGCCTTTGAGTTTTATGATTCTTTCAAATCAGATCATTTCATTGTTGATTTTTATAGTGGATGACCTCACATGGCAAAGCAACTCAAAACTTTCAGGGTGAGATATACCTCAGATTTTACCTATGCCTCAACCTTTTCTCGTATGAACATCTTAAAATAAATATGATTTACCGTTGAGCTTCTTTAGGGTCCAATGTAAGGAAAGTGCCATTTATTCTTTGGCAACAAATTAATACAACTTTAGGAGTATCAAAGTTGCTTACCGTTATTCAAAGTTTGATTTCATTATAATTTAACCACAATAATACAGTAAATCTAAATGTGACTATTTTTCATTAAGCATGTAGTTTTTTTTTTTTTTAACTTGGGAGATTTTTACCATTTCATCCTATTGAAATCTGTCCAAGGAAATGGAAAATATGGCATGACATGTTTATTGATTTAGGAAATTTTGATAATGTTTAATTCAATCTTATCCATGAATAATAAATGTATCAATGAATAATTTTATTTAGGAATAATTGTATTTTCAACTTATCTTTGATTTTTTTCGATTAGATCACCATGGGAAGTGATGTGAGCAACAGTGGAGTCCATACCTTGATTTGTGCTGAAGAGAATGAGACCTTATAGAGGTTAATTTCCTTATGAAGTTTCACAGAGCTAGTTAGTAGCCAAACTGAGATTCAACTGATCCCAGACTGTAGATTAACATGAAGGAAAGATTTAGAATTTGCAACCAATGGGAAAACAATATGTTAGTAAGATTGCAATGCCGACATTTGCTACCAGATAGTGACTGTACTTATGTCTCTTATACAACTGCTCATATGGGCAATTGATATCTCTGTGATAAAGGACAAAATTTCCCATTTAATAGGTGTTTTAAATTTCTAGTCCTATGCACCTTCCTAGTCATCTTTCAAGAATCAACTCCCTGTCACCTCCTTTGCAAAATCTTACCCCCTTTCCCACCACCCAGGTAAAGTGATCTACTCTCTCCTATATAGTCCCAGAACACTCATTTCATAATTATATAATTACACTTACCCACAATACACTGTATTGTGATTATCTAGTTGTATGACCATTTCCTCAAATAAAAAATAAATTGTGGAAGGAAAGACACTGGGACTTATTCATATTTGTATCCCTAACATTTACTGTAGTACTTACTATGAAATAATGACAAAAACATCTTTACAAATTTTTTTGACTATAAATCTTGTAGTCATCCTTTAAATAGGACTCTTTCATATTTAACCTATCATCAAATAATATAGACTGTTGTAGGTATACATTGAGAATTTGATGACCTTGTACCATCCCCACTACCACCATGTTGTCTAAAGTCACTATCATGTCTTCCTGAATTATTATATTTGCTTCCTGACTTCTTTCCATGATTCTATGTTTGCCTATTACCATTGCCCCCACAATCTACTTTCCCAATCATCCATACTTAATATATCAGCCCAGGGACATTTGTTTTTCAGTTGGAAGACTTCAGGTAAAAATAATACTTGAAGTATATTGGGAGGCGAACAACATTTCTTTGGAAATTATATCTTTAGAGGAAAGAGTTGGGAAACAGTATGTGTTGGCTATTAGTGCCTAAGATCGGTAAAGCACAAGAGAAAGCTGACCTCAATGATGGAATAGCTGGTTCTCCAGCAGGCATGAAAGGAATAGAGACAAGTCTGTGGTATTGTGGACTTCAACAGATTAGCTGCTTCCAGAGTCTAAATGGAAGGTGATAAATTCAAAAGTAGCACAGCCCTACCAAAAATTTCAGTTGAACAAAATGATATGGGAAAAATATATTAAGAGTATAATCCCAAGCTGAACTTCTCAGTTAAATAAAGGGACCAAGGGCAAAAATCAGATCAAGTGTTGTGACCTTCCCCCTCTTGCTCCAGATAGCCTCATGGAAGCCACCATCAAGTTGAGAGAGAGAGGATGGGGCAAAAGGATGGATGTGGTTAATGAAATTTGTATCTTATTAAAAGCAAATTTATAAAGACGCCTGTTGCACTATTGAAGAAATACTGTGCCAAAGAAACAAGCATTTATTCTTAAAAAGCCTTTGACTTTCTGAGATTTAAAACAATGCTTAGCCAATAAAATTTCCATGAAAAGGAGAAAGACTTTGAATTCAGCATATCCTCCAAGGAAGCCAGGCTCCCAACACCCATCTCTGATGAAGCCAAGGAGATGCCCCCAAAATGACAGAAACTAGAGCTATGGAAAATAATGGGCAAAGAAGTTCTTTCCAGAGAATGGAATGAAAGCCTTCAAAATGTTGGCCCTCTGGGGACTTTGAATTACTCTCTTTCTTTCCCTTATATGTTTATACCTTTCTCTTAGAGGTATTTAATATAGCAATCCTGCCCTACCACTATATATTGCATGTGGTGACATGGATCTTTTGTTTAATATCAAAAGCTGTCACATAGAAGAGATGTTTTGGACTTTGAATTGAATGCAGTGACTGGGTGACATGATGGGCATTTTAAGTGAGTATATTATTTGTGAAGGGAGAGAGAATTATATATTTGGTGATCCGAAGGGCAGACAGTAAGAGAATTTGGCTAAATACACACCATTCTCATTACTCTTCCTGAGTTTACAGCAAGGCTACATTTCACATTTTCCCTTGCAGTTTGTGAGGTCATGTGTTCCCTTTTGCAGGAAACATGCTATTTAGAAGAATTAAAACCAAGAGTAAAAATCTCTTTATGGTGGCTAGTATGATATCATAGAATATCCAAAGTGGGTCTATAGACAAAATATTGTACCTAATAAGATAACCAACTGGATATCTAACTTGAAAAACTAAAATTCAAAAATCAGCAACATTTTAGATACTGATTAAAGTCAATAAGAAAATGTCATAGATAAATGATTCCATTTATTGTGGCAACAGAAACCATGGGGATATTAGGATTAAACCTAAAATAAAAACCTATACAGGGAAAATTACAAAAAATAATATATGCTGTATAATTACAAAATAAGACATATTTTAATTATAAAATATAATTACAAAATATAAGATCCCCAATATATTAAGACATACAACACCTTCATGTACTGAAAGACTCAGTATTATTAAGATATCAAGTTTGTGCAAAGTGATCTATAAATTAAATGCAATTACATTAACAACAGAGTTTTTTTTGTGTGTGTGTGTGTGGTACGCGGGCCTCTCACTGTTGTGGCCTCTCCTGTCGCGGAGCACAGGCTCCGGATGCGCAGGCTCAGCGGCCACGGATCACAGGCCCAACCGCTCCGCGGCATGTGGGATCTTCCCGGACCGGGGCACGAACCCGTGTCCCCTGCATCGGCAGGCAGACTCTCAACCACTGCGCCACCAGGCAAGCCCAACAACAGAGTTTTTAATGAAGTCTGACAAACTCCAGAAAACCTCACAGAAGAACGAAGCATCAAAAAGTCAAGAAAATTTTGTAGGAGAATGAAGTGAGAACAGTTAACCAGTGAGATATCAAGATTATTGTAAAATGTTAATAAATATTATAATATTTTCAGAGAAAGAAGCAAATATAAGAGATTTGAGAGTTTAGAAATATACCACAGTATACAAAAATTATGTCACACAGAGATTGTATCAAACAAAATCTATCACTATCAGTAAACAATTTACTAATTAGTGCTGGAAAAATTGATTATCCGTACAGAAGATAATTTAATACCTATGCCATAAAAATGATGATTGGTAAGTTAAATAATGTGATATTATGTTTTTTAATAAGAATATATATATTTTGGTCTTAGTCTGCAGTTCTTGGACATAGAGCTCCTAAAACCCTTATAATGTCCTAAGTGATAAGAGTCATGGGAGCATCTTTTGTTACAGTGTTTGTTCTTTTGTCCTCAGTTTTTGAAATAACTCCAGAGCAATAAAGGTGAAAGGAATGACGTTCGGTATTCATAAAAAGATACTTTCAATCACACCTCAGTTTATGTTAATGAGTGATTTTTTTGAAAACCCCTAGATACCCACAGGATGGGGGCTGCTTGCCAAGGGGAACAAATGATCTAATTTAGAGGACTGGGACTTTCAGCTCTCCACCTTCTCCCCCTGACCTTTGGAGGGAAGAGAGGTTGGAGATTGCACCAATGGCCAAAGATTTAAATATGGAATCATAACTATATAGTGAAATCTTCATAAAATTCTGTAAAATATGGGGTTCAAAGGGCTTCCAGGTTGGGGATGACAAGGAGGTACTGGAGAGGGCATAGAAGTTCTGCATCCCTTCCTCCGTAACCTTGCCCTGTGCATCCTATTCCATCTGGCTGTTCCTGAGTTGTATCCTTTTTATAATAATCCAGTAACCTAGTCAGTAAACTGTTTCCTGAGTTCTGTGAACCATTCTAGCAAAATATGGAACCTGAGGAGGGGGTTGTGGTAATCTCTAATTTATAGCTGGTTGGTCAGAAGCACAGGTGACAGTCTCAACTTTCAATTGGTGTCTGAAGTCAGGGAGGCAGTCATTGAAAAACCGCTTGGTGTAGGGGAAAAAAAACCCATATATTTGGTGTCAGAAGAGGAGTGTCAGAAGTGCTATGAGAGTGTAACATAATAGAGAAAGGGAAGCATTTTTTTCCTGTCCCAGAAATACATGTACAAAGTCAAAATTTATAAATTATAAAACAAAATGTAAGAAAATGTTTTTATGGCCTTTGAATAAAAAAGGGTTTCTTGGAAAATATAGAAAACAAATGGTAAAGCAATAATTCCTTACAATGACTATGTTGAAATTAAAACATATTTCAATAAAAGAGAAAATAAAGTTAAGCCACAAACTGGTAAAAGCTATTTGCAGTGGAAAAATTGACATTGAATTGGCATCTAGATTTTACAGATAACAGCTATGAACTAGTAAGAAATATTCCAAACACCAAATAAAAAATTGTATAAAGGTTTGGAATAAAGAATGGAAAATATAAAAAGGATCTCAATTTCACTCTACATCATGAAAATTAAAACAAAAATAATAACTCAAATGAAACAAATTGACATATTTCCCATCCAAATTTATCAAAATTAAAAGATTATAACAAGTATAAGTGAGGATATAGATAGGGAGAGAGGCTCATATCCTACTGGTAGGAATGTAAATTGGTACAAACACTTTGGAACAATAGGTTCATGTCCTATAAAATGGCAATTCCAATTAAATTATATTCCCTAAAGTAATTCTTGTATATATATATATATATAAGAAAACACAATAAAATTATTATTACAATAGTATTTATTACAGCAATTTACCCCTGAGGTAAGACACTAGGTTTTTAAAATAGTATACAAAAACCTATCAAATAGTCATATAAGAGAGAAATACTATCTAAATGGTTTCAAAATGTGGAAATATATAAAAAAACTTTCCAGTCCATTCTGAAGTAGCATTTGTCTGACACCAAAGAAGAAGTATCGCTAAAATTAACCCAGACATTAATTTCACTGTGAATATAACATAAAACATCAGGTAAAATACTAACAAACTTGAAATAATAGTATGTAAAAAGACAGATGCAACTTGGCTAATTCTTATTTAATCCCAAGAATGTAAGGAACTTCCAGCATCACAAAAATGTACTGACGTAACTTACTGCATTTATGGAGTAAGGCCTATGAAATACCAGTAAATAAAACAATTAAGAATCATGCAAGGGACTTCTGTTTCTTTTGGCAATGTCAAAATAGCTGGAACTAAACTCACCCTGGTGTGGTAAACAATCATAGAATTCGGAAAAAACAAAACAAAACAAAAACACATGAGGCAACTATTTTCAGACATTGGACAGCAGGCAGTGCAGACTGCAATTCCTGAGAAAAGGAAAACTCATGGGACGAGCCCATGATTGTACTGGATCTCTACAGGAAGCTGGAGATCAAGCAGAGATCAGAGGATGTGACTGCTTATATGAAGTTACCATGGAGCGACTGCTACAGGGCAAACACAGTTAACAGAAGTCAGTCAATACTGAGGGATTTAAGAGTTCAAGCTGTAGCCAGAAAAGATAAATTATCTGATTCTCGCGGAAGGTCCTAAATTAGGAGTAAGGTCCATACCTATAGTAAAACCTACACTAGCCTGGCCCTAACAAACCAAAATCCAAGTCTCAACAAAATCATTAAGGGAGAGAGAATTTGGAAGTAGAATTCCAACCAGAGGAGACTGAAAAAAATATTGGGCTTTCTACAGACCTACAGTGACTTGGACCTCTGTTCTAGATGTCAACCAGAAACAAACCCCAAAACAACACTTTCTGGGGGAATTATTCAGTATGTCATCCAGAAGGTGCAGCACACAATCAAAATTTGTTCGACATTCAAGTAAAGGAGAATTTAACCACTAATTCAAAAAAAATATAAAAACTGAACCCAAGACAGTTTAGATACTGGAGTTCACTGATAATGACTTTAAAGCAGGAATAATTTTTATGGAAATATATATATATGTGTGTGTGTGTGCGTGTATACACAGACACATATATATGTATAAAAAGAGAGAGACACTTATAGAAAAATATGGTATTAATGAGGAAACAGATAGGGTGAGAAATGAAAATTATTTTTAAAAACCAGACTGGAAATTCTAGAAATAAATAGTACAATCACTGAAGAAAAAAAATGAAATTTTACCTGATTTTCTTAACAGCAGTTTAGAAATGGCCAAAAAGTGTGGGGGTGACTCAAAGGCACATCCATATAGTTATCCAATTTTGATTATAGAAGCTTTTTATAACATACATTAGTATGTGGTAAGACTGGTTCCCACTCACAGCTTAGTGTTTTCCTAGACATTCTTTTTTTTCACTTTAATATTTTTATTCTATTCCATTTCATTCTAAACTAGGCTAGACTATTCAAACTGCTTTTCACTGCCCATTAAATTAATTTCATAACCCATTAAAGGGTTATGGGACATTAAAGGGACATGACCCACAATTTGGAAAACATCACATTACTTTAAAATGTGGTTTAAAGAATGACAATTTAGAGCATTCTGATGAAATATAAAGAAGAAAGTGAATTTAATTATCATTTTCCAGGATTTCTTTTCTGTGGAATCAGTAATATTGCTCACCCAGTTCTTTGGTGGAATTGTAATGTACCCATAATTTCACACTTTTCCAATTCTGATGATTGGTTGTAAAAACTGTATAATTATATAAGACTCTTTTCTACATCCTCAGACAGACAGGGTCTTTGGGAGCTCCTTTTGAAGTGTTTCACCTGTGAGACCTGGCAAGGGTGAGGGACCACTTGGCTGTAGCCATGGTATGTGTAGACATGAAGAGTCCACACTGGAAATGACACGCCAAGGAAGTGCCAGGGCTCAACAAGATCCTGCATCCAGTGTCAGCACCAGGGAAAGGGACGGAACCAGGTGAAAGCCAAGTAAGACGAAAGCTGTGAAAGTCATGGACAGAGGAAAAGGGAGCAGGCATAGGGCAATTCCCAAACTAAAAAGTAAAAAAGCTATGCAGGCTCCTGATCTTGTTCTTGTGGCCTTGTTTAAGAGCATGCTTCATAAGTGAGACAGAGAAAGACAAATATCACATGATATTGCCTATATGTGGTATCTAAAAAAAAGGGTACAAATGAACGTTATCTACAAAACAGAAATAGAGTTACGGATGCAGAAAACAAATTTATGGTTACCAAGGGGTAAGGGGGAGGGATAAACTGGGAGGTTGGGATTGACATATACAAACTACCACACACAAACTAGATAACTAATAACGAGCTACTGTACAGCACAGGAAACTCTACTCAATACCCCATAATGGCCTATATGTGAAAAGAAACTAAAAAAGAGTGGATATATGTAATGTATAACTGATTCACTTTTCTGCAACCAAAGCCAACACAACACTGCAAATCAACCATACACCAATAAAAATTTTAGAAATATCTATGTTAAATAATTTAAAAAAAAAAAGAAAGAGCATGATTCAAACAAAGCTGTTACCCAGAGAATCACACTAAAGTAAACCTTCAGATTCACTCATAATAATTAACGCCATGAGCAATTTTCCTTTAAGAATCTGGTATTAAGTCAAAGTTGTATATCTCTCTTTTTTCTTTTTTTTTTTTTTAACATCTTTATTAGAGTATAATTACTTTACAATGTTGTGTTAGTTTCTGCTGTACAACAAAGTGAATCAGCATATGTATACACATAACCCCATATCCCCTCCCTCTTGAGCCTCCCTCCCACCCTCCCTATCCCACCCCTCTAAGTGGTCACAAAACAGTGAGCTGATCTCCCCGTGCTATGCAGCTGCTTCCCACTAGCCATCTATTCTACATTCGGTAGTGTATATATGTCAACGTTACTCTCTCACTTCACCCCAGCTTCCCCTCACTCCCCATGTCCTTAAGTCCGTTCTCTATGTCCTAGACATCCTTGAAGGTTTATTTTCTGTGTGAATCTTAATGTCATATTGACTAGTTATAAAAAAGTTGATGTTTATAGTAAGATTGAATTAGAATTATTTAAACACCTAAAAGTAATAGAAAGTTATATGTCAAATACATCTTAGTAATAGAAAAAAAGATTATAAATGAACTTTATACATATGTGTCTATATATAAAATAGATTTCCCAAGATGGCTCTTTAGAAAAGGATTTCCTGAATTCTTGTATGCTTAAAAATGTTTTTCTATAACCTGGATAATTGAAGAAGAGCTTGAATGAATATAAAATCCTTAGGTCTTATTCATTTCTTGAGTTTCTTTCCTTCCCCCACTGTGGTCTTTTTCAATATGTAAAGTCATATCTTTAAGTTCTTGAGAGTTTTTTTGGATTGTAAAAACTACCTAAGTCTGTGATACTAGTTGGAGCAGGCAGAATCCTGGTCAAAAATTTTAAAGGAAAATCCAGAGAAGAATCTGTCTATGGGAGGCTTTGTAAAGCTCTGAGATACTCTTCAGGATTTAAAAGTTTGGCAAATGTGCAGTTCTGTTTATATACACAGAAAGACCAAGGAGGAACCTGATCCCTCACATGGCTGATCTATACAAGCAGGAGGTTAAAGCTAGGCATACTTGTAAGCTTCCTGAGCACTAAAGCATGCCGCAGCACAAACATGAACCCCTTGGAAAAGATAGAAGATTTATTGGTTCAAGTCATTAAAGAAAATATTTGAACAATCATTGGATGACCATTAAGTTAACCTAGAAGAAAAAGAACCATGATAGGAAGCCAATTTTCAGAATTGCCACATTATCTAAAATATAAAGTTTTAAACAAAAATTTATGAGACATGTAAATGAACAGGAAAGTATGACCCATATGCAGGAAATAAAAGTCAATAGAAACTTCCCTGAAGGAGTCCAGATGTTGGACTTACTAGACAGATATTTCAAATCAGCTCGTATAACTATTTCTAAAATCTAAAGAAAAAGTCTATAGAACAGACAAAATTGTGAAACAATGTCTCATCAGTTAGAGAAAGTCAATATGGAGCCAGTAATTATTTTAAAAATTCTGGAGTTGAAAAGTAAAAGAACTAAAAATAAAAATTCACTAAAAGGACTCACTAGCAGATGTGAGCTAGTAGAAGAAAGTACCATAAACTTGAAAATAGGCAATTGAGATTACCTAGTCTGAGGAATAAAAAAATAAATCAAATAGGAATCATTGACTCAGTCCTGTGGGACCCTACCTGGCACACCAATATATACATAAGCGTAGTCTCAGAAGAAGAAAGAGAAAAAGGCAGAAACAATATTTGAAAAAATAATGGCCCAAATCTTCCCAAATTTGATGAAAATATTAGTTTATATGTCAAAGAAGTTCAATAAACTCTAAATAGAATAAATTCAAAGAACTCCAATAGATTTACTGCTCCCAAAAAATTGTGGTCTAAAAATTAAAACTCATGACATAAATATTTAATATTTATTATTTTCCAAGATAAGTTTGGTTCGATATGAAAGAATTTGATTCTAACATGACGAGTGCCCTATGTTGCATAAAAAATCCATATTTTTTAGAAGTTTAAAACAAAACTATTTCTTTTATTGTTTCACTCCACTGTTGGATATACATCATTTTTGAAGCAGACTAATGATATACATGTTAAAATTGTTCAGTATCTATGTGTGAATGCTGTGAATTACCATCAATTTATAGACAATGAATGTGTTCTTTACCAATGCTCATTGGCAAGAAGGTAGGCAAGAGAAGCTTTAAAATCAAAGGCTTGTTTTGTAATAGGAGAGTTTTTAATAGAGGAAGAAGACCTAAAAGTAGGGAGATGCTGCCTAGCAGAGCTGGAGAGGAATGGAAACAAGTGTGTTTGGAGAAGAACAATTTGGGTACCAAAGAATCATGTTTGATGTGCACCTACCAGCCAACCACAGCCTTCACTGGAGTGGGAACTTTAAACATTTACACCATTGATTCTTACTTGAGTAGACCTTCACATGAACAGCATTAAGTTCACTAGTCAGTTTATCCCCAGTAACTTTAGCATTGAGAAACAGAAGCAATAACTCCCATGACTTGCATCTTCCCCTGACAGCATTTAGCAAACCCAGGAGGATGGGTGCCTATGTATAACACTCTGCAGGACGAAGATAAAGCTAAAAATGACCGCTGGATGCCCAGTATATTTGTGAAGAGAATATCCATCCATATTCCTGCTGGATCAAATTAAACATCTTTGAACGTCCTGAGCCATGTAAGCATGTAGGGGACATACACTTTACATATATTTTTCTCTCCTTCTGCACAAAATTATAAACTTCGATTCATTTGCCTCACAGTATTCTCCTTTTATTAATTATAAAAATACATATTCATAGTAACAAATCAGAAATGAATAAATTAAAAATTTGATTTTTCTTTACTATCCTCTTACGCCATGCTACCCTTTTGAGATAAGCAGCATTTGTTGGAAAAAAAAACATTTTCTGAATCTTCGAATCAATTTCCTCAGTTTCTCCTTTCAAATTTTAATTGTCTGTTTGGATTATTTCTCCCCTATTGAACGTTTTTCCACGTTAAAAGTCATTAGCTAGAATTCTGTTTACAGACAACTGTGTAATCTAAAGTATAGTTTGCACTCAACATTTCATCACTAAATGAATTCTTGCATGAATTCAAACATTTTAAAATCAAATTTACAATAACTTTAATATTAAGATGTTTCTATGCAAGGAATCTCCACTTTTTCTAGCCCTTTAGTAGCTCTTTAAATTTGTCTGAACCAACATATATGGCCAAGTGGCCAAGTATTTCTTTTTTTTCTTTCTTTCTTTTTTTTGCTGTACGTGGGCCTCTCACTGTTGTGGCCTCTCCCGTTGCGGAGCACAGGCTCCGGATGCGCAGGCTCAGCGGCCATGGCTCACGGGCCCAGCCACTCTGCTGCATGTGGGATCTTCCCGGACCGGGGCACGAACCTGTGTCCCCTGCCTTGGCAGGCGGACTCTCAGCCACTGTGCCACCAGGGAAGCCCGGCCAAGTATTTCTTAATTAAATAACATCAGTTTTTATTTAGTTCTCAAAACTGTGTTTGCACATGTTTTTGTAAAATATTTATTGGCAATAAGTTTCTTTTACTTTAAACAAAAATAGGTAAAAATTAAATAATTATGGGTCAAAATGTATTTTAGCAAACAAACTGTAGAAGAGTGGTAAATGGTATTTGGGGCTGGTTTTGTCAAATTCTTAATTGATACACATACATTCTAATATTTTAAATTAAAATGTCACTTGAGAGAGATGAAGAAAACAATAGAAAAGATCAATGAAACTAAAATCTGGTTCTTTGAAAAGATAAGGGAAATTGATAAACCTTTAGCCAGACTCATCAAGAAAAAGGGAGAGGGCTCAAATCAATAAACTTAGAAATGAAAAAGGAGAATTTACAATGGGCACCACAGAAACACAAAGGGTCATAAGAGACTACTACAAGCAACTATATGCCAATAAAATGGACAATCTAGACGAAATGGACAAATTCTTAGAAAGGTACAATCTTCCAAGACTGAACCATTAAGAAATAGAAAGTATCAACAGACCAATCACAAGTACTGAAATTGAAACTGTGATTAAAAAACTCCCAACAAACAAAAGTCCAGGACCAGATGGCTTCACAGCCAAACTCTACCAAACATTTAGAGAAGAGTTAACACCTATCCTTATGAAACTCTTCCAGAAAATTGCAGAGGAAAGAACACTCCCAAACTCATTCTATGAGGCCACTATCACCCTGACAGCAAAACTAGACAAAGATACCACAAAAAAAATACAGGCCTATATCACTGATGAACATAGACACAAAAATCCTCAACAGAATACTAGCAAACTGAATCCAAAAATCCAGTCTGAATGTCCATCATAAAAAGTCTACAAACAAATTCTGTAAAGAGTGTGGAGAAAAGTGTTGCTGGGTATGTAAATTGGTACAGCCACTATAGAGAACAGTATGGAGGTTCGTTAAGAAATTAAAAATAGAGTTACCATATGATCCAGCAATCCCACTCCTGGGCATATATCTGAAGAAAAACATGGTTTGAAAGGATGCATGCATCCCAATGTTCATTGCAATGCTGTTTACAACAGCCAAGACATGAAAGCAACCTAAATGTTCATCGGCAAATGAATGGATACAGAAGATTGGAACATATATACAATGGAATATTACTCATCCATTAAAAAAGAATGAAATAATGCCATTTGCAGCAACATGGATGGACTTGGAGATTATCATACTAAGTGAAGTAAGTCAGAAACAGGAAGACCAATATCATATGATCTCGCTTATATGTGGAATCTAAACAAAATGATACAAATAAACTTATTTAGAAAACAGACTCACAGACTTAGAGAAGAACTTACGGTTACCGGGGGGAAGGGTGTGGGAGAGGACTAGATTGGGAGTTTGGGACTAACATATAGACAATACTATATTTAAAATAGATAATCAACAAGGACCTACTGTATAGCACAGGGAACTCTGCTCAAAACTAAGAATTTGAAAAAGAATAACTACATGTATATGTATAACTGAATCACTTTGCTCTACACCTGAAACTAACAACATTGTTAATCAACTATACTTCAATATAAATTAAAAATTAAATAAACTCCCTATGTTAATTAAAAATTAAATTAAATGTCACTTGACTCCTAGTCAAAACTTCTCTTGCCTAACCCTCTGCCTCCAACTTGATGTTATCATAAAGCAATTTAAGTCAAGTGAATTGATTTGCTATGACTATTCAGCAATTAAGAAGCCAAGTTTTAACTTCTCCTGCCACATGTTAAAACAATGCCTCCCCAATGTATCGTTTTTGAATATCAGTAAATTCTATTAACATTCAGTCTAAAAATCCAGTATTTATAGAAAAACAGCCCTTTACAAACTATGCTTCAAACTATACCAACCTGATATAACTGTATTTATAGAAAAACAGCCCTTTACAAACTATGCTTCAAACTATACCAACCTGATATAACTGTTGACACAGAAGACATAATGATGAAAAGATAAGTTTATATTATTTCCTAAAAGTTTTTAAATTTATAGTTTGTAAAAATTTATAAAATTTTATATTGTACAATATATATTCATGTGTATAAAGGTGAGCTAAGCTTCAACAGATGTATCTGTTGTATTGGAAAATCAATACCATCAATACCATCAATTAATTGTATCAATTTAAACTGATAAAAATTACTTTAATTTTTTTGTCCTAACAATCATACAGATCGATTCTATATGTTTAGTGGACTTTGGTGACTAAGAGCTACAGTCATTGGCTCATACAGTCTTTATACCTGTCATTAGTTCAAATTCGGTTTAGATGCTACTGATTGAATTGTTACGGATTTTGAAAGTTATTTAATGTTCTATTACAAATTACAAATTTGGTGCTTTTAATTTCATTTTAAGCTGTATTTTCACAAGGACAGTGCATTATTTTTCCCCTGATTATCTTCATTTGGTTCTATATTTCTCATTAATACCTAAACAGAAAATAAAATATAATCTAGAAACTTATTCTATAGTAATAAAATTTTCAAATTCCTGCCTTTAAAAAACGCTGTAATGGAACAATGTAGTGAAACTTCTCTTATTTCCTAGCTTGGAGACAGGGATGCCAGAATGGGAGAAGAGCGCTAATTGTTAGTTCTTTCAACGTGGGAGGAATCACTTTTCATGAGAAGTTTTTGAGACACTAAGTACCTGTAAAGATACTTCGGTGAGAAGTGACAAAATGAGGCTGAGTTGGGGAGAAAACAATTCTCCACACTCTGATATAGATCTTGGCTTTTGTAACCTTGAAAAAATGGTAAGTTATTATAAATAGTATGTTTCTTCTTTCAAATGAAGTGAATGGCTTTCATTGGAAAGGAGGGCATGACACACCTGTAAAGTCAAAGACTCCGAAGAATGACACACTATGGGGAAAGTGGAAAATGCTCAATAAAGTATATTTAGAAAAACTGGGTCCCAGTGCAAAGCCAACATATGCAGTTAATAGATATCTACCAGGAGGCTGTGAGGTTCTTACTTTAGGGTGAAAGTCAACTGAGCCAAGATGTCATGAATACTTACAAATTCACAGGTATTTCCAACTCAAAGGCATAAGAAATGTCCATAATGTTTTTTATTTTATTTTATAACACAATCTTATAGGAACCAGTTAGAAAAGAAAAGGAACGACTTAAATTAACTTCATGAGAAAACTTATGTACAGTAGAAAAAACATAATTTTGACCACATTTGAACTAACATTTAAGGTTATAAGCTCAGTATTTCTAATAAAAACAGAGCAAGAATAAGTCACTCATGATCTCTGTGAGCAAAGAGGTAACTATTTTGGTTTTTCTCATTTTAATTTGCTGGTCTGTACAGTAAACTTGTTGTATGCTGGTAAATTAGATCCAATCTAAATGTATATGTGAGATTGGAATTTGGCAGGCCTCAAACTCCTCTGAGATTTATACCTATGAGGTTTGCTCTGTATGATAGAAATGTGTTGCTTAAAAATCCTTTTTTTTATTAACTTCTCTTTTGCATACTGGTGGAAAAAATTACCCTGGTAGATGTTTGAACAGCTTGAGATCAGTTGATCTGGGAACCATTCTTCTATGATCTAAGCTGTTGGCTAGAGTTTAAACGTTGAAGAAGCTTAATAGCTAACATCCTATTTAGGCTCTAATTTTTATCCCCATTTTTCCCAAACTGGTAACAGAACAGAGATTTTAAAGGTCTATATCGCTTTTCAAATACAATCATTTTTTAAATGGTACTTTAATTTACATTGGCATTTCCACTCACCAACAGTCTAGTGAATCTGTAAAACACAATTAAAAAGCAATGTAATAATTGTATAGTGCTAGTGAAAGTTTTAATTCTCTAAATTATAAGTATAGTGTATTAACTTCTGCCCAGAATGTAATTAATTTTAAAGAAATATAGTGTAATAATCCAAATTAAAAGGTTTAAGGCTTTTAATGTAAGATTCAACCTATCATCTTTCCCTCACATAGTGAAATTGTCATAAATGAAAATGTCTTTTTATTCTATTTAGAGTCATCTTTTTAAAGTGCATATGATGAGCAAAATGTAAAGGTATAAACATATTTAAAGTGTAATGGTGTATAAAAATCACTATAATAGTAAGTAAAGCAATGCCATAAAAATGAAGAAAATATTCTTCAACACACTGAGAAAGTTATTTTCAAAGCCCAGCCCATTAGCCTGGAACCAGAAATTTCCAGATAATGCCCACATTTACATGAAAATAAATATTTTACATTCCTTTGATGGCTTAGTACATACTTTAGAACGGATGGTAGCTCTGGCTCTGAGAGAAACAGAAAGAAAGAAAAAAAAATGACCTGCTGAATTATGTGAAGTCAAGTAGGTTGGAGAATAGAAAGCAGAACTTTACAGAGGAGATATGTAGTTAATCTGTGCTCTCATCAGAGATCTGCCGAGCCAGGGACCCACTGGGACGCTGGAGCAAATTCACACAGCTGGTACCAAGTCAGATTTTGGCCAGCTCTGTCCTCTTTTATGACCTGAATTCATTGTTGGAATCATGGCATGCCCAGACCAAGTCTGGGCACAGAAGCCTAACAAAGAACTTTGGGCACAAGTGGCTATCTTGCTCTTGTGAGCTGCAAAAAATCTAACTTCTAGTCCGGCTTTTCTCCTGGTCCTCTATTTTAGAAATGTTTATTACCTTTTAATTAGGATTAAAGTACCAAGGAGAATGAAAACATTGTTATTTTGCTTAAGTAGTTTGGACTCAGACCACTGTACATGCATTCATTTTCTCTACTATTTTTCTTTCAGGGGAGTATCAGTGCAATGAGCTTGAACAGTGGTCAGCAAACTTTTCCATGAAGGACAAGATAGTAAATACTTTAGGCTTCGTGTGCCGTACGGTCTCTGTCACAGCTACTCACAGAACTTTGCCATTGTAGTGTGAAAACAGCCCTAGACTATACAGAAACAAACAAGACTGCCTACGTTCCAATAAAACTGTAACTATAGACACTGAAATTTGAATTGTATATAATTGCCACGTTTCATAAAATATTCTTGTTTTTCTTCAACCACTTAAAATGATAAAAATGATTCTTAGCTCCTGGGCTGTAACAAAACAGGTGGCAGGCTGGATGTGGCCCACAGGCTATAGTATGCCCATCCGTGAGTAGAACAATATTATACATGATGAAAAGAAAAATATTTAATGTAAACTTCTACTTTTTTTAGAAGGTATTTAGTATTATTTGAATCTGTTTTGCTAATTAACTCCTAAAACGTGTCATAATCCTGGCTTAAATCTTAGTTTAAGAGAATCCTAATTTACCACCGAAGCAATTAGCATGGAGCTGCAGTTTCAAAAAGTAAAACTCACCTGAAAGACTCAAATTCTAACTATTAGGCTAACCCATTATATTAAACGACTGCCACCATTGTGTTTATATATTTGAAATAGAATAAAATACCTGTCAGGCCCTTTGTCTTAATGTAAAATGGAAACATTTACTAAGATTTCCCTTAATTAGAAGAAATCTGGCTCCTTAGCTGACAATGAGATGGTATAATTTTACAGTGTTGACTGTTTCATTATGTGGCCAATGGTCTTACTGGTTAAGATTTTTCATTCATCCTTCTAGACTGTCTTTCACATCAGAGGTTGCCACTCTACCTTTACATTTAATATTCTTCCCATACTAGTTCTGCTTCCTGAGACACTATCAGAAGTATTAGAAATTATAGCCCTTGCTGGAAACAAAGGGAGGAGATGGTGTCAAGACAATGAAACCAGGAAGCTGCTTCTGTATATATGATGTTTGTTGAGTAAATCAAATTTAGGCTGTCAGGAACTGTATTCTTGCTCTAAGTGTTTCTAGTAATAGAACCATTTCCAGCTAAACCGTCATTAGGAGAGAGAGAAAGAGAAAGAAAAAGGGAGGGAGAGAGAGATATCGAGTACTTTACAAAGTCATCAGCAGCCTTTTAGTGTTTTTATTTTGCCTTGCAAACTAAAGCAAGGTGTGCCACTACCTATCAAGTCTTCGATAAAAACAATGTCCCTTATTCCCAATTCTTGGCATATATTACGTGCCCCAGGAATGTTCTTAAATGAAGAAACTGCAATTTCAGATTCACTTTAAACCAGTTCAACAACCCATATCGTGTGATTGCTTGAATACCCATCTGTGATTTTGTACTTGGGCCCTACTTCTCTGGGGATTTTTCTGTTCTCCATAAATTTTATTCTTGTGACCCTTTATATTGTCATCAAAACTTTGTCTTTTGAGCACTTAGTGTAATATCTGGGATTAGAAAGTGCTCAGTAAATTTTAGCTATAATTATTTTCCCCAAATTCTGCTTATCTGTCTAGCCATTTTGTTAAATGCATGTGAAGTTGTTTAAGCTGATAATTGTTCAACATGTATTTTGATCAGGTATATACTACTAAAGAGAGACTAATACATGCATGTCAATTCCAACAATTAAGATACTGAGAATGTTTTTAAGATGACCTGAAATCTTAAAACCTTTCAGATCCTATATTTCAGTAAGTTAACTACAAGACTGTCTTTATATAGGTACTCATTTATAAGTCAGTGAATGAAGATTTGTTTTATATACTGATTAGAGTACATACGTTAAAACCTAAAATCCTCTTAAATATACAGTCCTCACAACAACTTTATAAGCTAGTTATCTTTAAAAACACCTATATTGCGCAGAAAAGAAACCAATTCATAGATACACTAAGCCATTTTCCCAAGATCACAAAGTTATTAAGTGGTGAGGCCAAGATCGTTAAGTCTGATCCAAGTCTGATTCCAGGGTCCTCACTCTAAACCAGCACAAGATCTCATATGGCAGGGTTGTTTTAACTCTGTGATATTAAAACGTCAAATAAATTAAAGTTAGAATGTCATATATAAAGGCTACATGTTAAAACAAGCCTAAAACTTAGGTTTCTCCTAAATTTCTTTATTGAGCACAGAATACAAGATTAGGATATTATGAAATTATTAATTCAAGCATAAAATATTTATCAAGTATCTACTATGATGCAGGGGTGGTCCAAACACTTGAGACACATTTGTAAACAAAGTACACAAAAATCCCTGTTATTGAGAAACTTACAGTCTAGTGGGTGATTTCAGTTTTCTTTAAATTTTTTGCCCTATTTTGGACAATTTCTAAGAATTTATTTGGAGTAAACATACCAAATATAGAAGTATAGTCATTGTACGTAAATGTTTTGACATCCAATGTTGAAGCAAATGGGTCTGTATTCCTGTTTTAATGACGATTATAGTGTTCACTAGTGGGCCTTCCTTCCTCTGTTTTTGTTTTTTTTTAACAGCTGCTAACCATTGCACTTTATCAACAGCTAAGGGAGAAGTCGAGCAGCTGTCAGTCCAAGGACAGACAGTCTTATTGCCATGAGCACTTGGCTTAGATTTCCCTGAAAGATGTAAGGTGTATCCTTGGAAAAGCAGAGTGAAAACCTTTATTATTTTTGTTGCTATCGCTTCTTGGAAGTTCTGAGATTAATATTCATTTCACTTTTAAAATTATTTTAGTCACCCCATCACTTTCCAAGTTAGTTACAATGCAAAAAGTAAGAATATTTTCTCTTTGCTTACATTTTAATGTCTTTAAAGATTCCCTAAATTAAAATAGTATTTATCAATAATAAAGAAAAGTTAATGTTTAAAGAAATTACTATCTTTGTTTTCTTTTAAGGGGAAATGTATTCTTTTTGAATAGCTCATAACATTCTTAATAGCTCTTATAAAATAGAAGATTTTCAATGCAAAAGCTCCCACAAATTTGAATTTCAAGAAAAACATTTACACAACCTAACTTGTTTTTATGACAGTGTTTGGAAGGAAAAGGAGAGTATGATTTTACATTTCCTCCCTTTTCCATCAAAAAACAGACCTTGAGAATTGTTGCAGGTAATTTTACTTATCTTTATGGAGTGAGACTACTAGGAATATGACTCCTTAGCATATATATATGTGTGTGTGTGTACATGTGTACATACACACACATATACACACATATTATATATGTAAATTGGGTATATATATTATATATAATAATATTATATATGTAGATTATATATACACATATATAACTTGGGTATGTATATATACATATAAATTGGGTGTGTATGTATATATATATCTCTCCAATTTTGCACATTTAATAGGATAAAATGTAAGAAAATAAGTCGCTTTTTAGTTATAGACTTTCTCATTAGTTAACCAACATTCAAGAAAGCTCTGGAGGATTCTTAGCTTGGTCCATAGAGTTGCTAGCAGAGTACTTTTGACTCAGACACTCAAGAAGATATTGGGGGAAATCAAAGAGAAGGCAGAGAGATGTTTCCACAATATCACTGTGAAACCTCAAAAGGCACCACCACATCAAAAGGGACTACACAGAATCTTGAATTTATACATTTCTGAGATGTTGTGTAGTTTCAGTGTTTCTTTTTTCTTTTCATTCCACAGTTTTTTATGGGGCAAAGCATTTGGGAAGCATAGCAGGGAGCCTGAAATGCTATAAATATGCGTCTGGTTTTTTTCTTTTTCTTTTTTACAGCTATCAGACTAGTGATTAAGACTGGTATCATAAGAGAACAGAAACTGTTTTTTCCACCAACTATAGAATTATTCTTACTGCTATATTAAGAAATCATATAAAAGTGATCATTAAACATAGTATACAGTAGTAAAATATACATATTTATTAATAATAAAGTGAATCATATCTGTCTCTAAATTCAAATTATCCATTGTGTAGTCCATAAGTATTAGAGAACAAGTAAAAACTTGTTCTATGTTTTCTAGATGCATATCAAATATAGGGGAAAAAATGGAACTGATAACCCCTAACTTTTAAGGACTACTGCAAATATGAGATGCAACATATTTCCAAAACAATAATGAGAAAATAAATTCTCCACAGAAAATTGAGGAACAGGAAAAAACAATATGTACAACAACATAACTTCTCTAATTTGCTAGAGAAGAGTAGAGCCTATAAATAATAATCAATAGATGTTGATTGCTTTCCTATATAGATTGTAATATTCATATCAAACTAAAATAACAATAAAAATAATAAAGCTGTATTTAAGAATGATAAAAGTATTCAGAACGTATTTAGGGCTGAGAAAGATTTTACATAGCAGCAAAGAGCAAAATGGAATAGTATTGTATTTAGGCTGCTTTTCCTGTCACATTTAAATGTATTATGTTAAATAAACTTCATTATTTAATAGGTGGCTATCAAACCGTTTCAAAAAGCAAAATACTTTATAATTGAGCATAGTGCTCTACCAGCATTTCCACATTTTGAATCTCCTTAATTTAATATTTCTGGAGTTTCAGTAATGCTAAAGTGGCCTTTCTTGGTAAACACATCACCACAAAAATGTAATATATGTGTTCTGTATCATTTCCTGCATTATGTGTGTGGGTTGCGGTTGTTGCTTGAGTTCCCATGACTACAGAGTGAAGAAGTTGGGTACAATTCCTGGCAGCATAGTAGTTTACCCATTTCATTAAAGAGCAGATCATATTTCAAAACGTTTTTCTGAGATCATTACAAAAATAAAAAACAAATGGCAAGGTTATCAGCTCTCATTACGAATTGCTCAGTAAATGTTAAAGAAAAAACACTAAAAATAGTCACAGGAAGCAATAATTTCAATGACAAATTGTTGGGCTGTTTACTTACTGTGCTAAGTAATATATTTTTGATCAAAGATAGAGAGTTTAAAAAGTTACATTGGTGTTGTTGGAGGGGGGAAAGGGTAGAGGAAATTGCTGTTCCCTGAAGGCTGATGTACCTTGTAAAACAATCTGTCTTCAAACCAAAATGAAAGACAGCCAAAAACAGCTCTGAATTGCATGACGAGACCCTGGAGATGCCGTTCATTACACAATTTGCTATAGCGGTTTGCAGATGTCTCATTTTGTGGGTCAGATTAGGCACTTTATTTTTTTGTTTTTAAAATTATGTTGCACAGCATTGGTTATAAGTTCTTTCCTGATTTCTATCACCATTTCCAAAACAGGGCACACCGTCTATTTTGAACAAATGGATACACTGCATCCCTGTTTCAAAACTGTGACTGATGAAAGAGCTTCTACACTCTGGCTCTGAAGCAAGTAAGGTACTTACTAGAAAATGGCCCTTTTATATAGTGCATCCAACTATAATATTGGAAGGCTGGACCTGTAACCACTTTATAGAGAAAGTACCCAAGAGTACACGGTGAGCTGATCAGCAAAATGCCAACTCCAAGCTGTGTTGAGGCAGTGATTTCAAATGACCCATTTTGGCACATTTGATTTTAAGGATGTAATCCTATAGCACATACAGAATCTTTGCTAAAGTTAATAAAACGTACCTTAAAAGCTAAGGAGTCCTGCTCACAAAATACTTTCTTCATAGATGTGTTCAAAAGTTGAGTTTTTGGTTTTAACTGAGGTCTTTTTCAGGCAATGACAACTCTAACAAGGGAAACTTCCTTTATTTTTTCTTAATTTTGGGGAAAATAAGATATCATTATGCCTTGGGAAGTATTATATTTTCATAATCATCTGCAATGCTCATTAGTCTTATTATATCTGAAGCACTTATATTTGTTGAAGTAGAAGCAGCTGAGATAAAAGAAATTTGAAAGTGAAATCATTACACGTTTGAGTTGGTGCCTTTTTCAAACTGAAGCTTGCTCTGTTACTCTTAATGAGCTGATGCCCCAAACACTCAAAAAGGATTCATAGTTCTTAACCTCTTTTGAACCTCTGATTTAAAACTACGATGTGCTTTCCTAAGAAAAAAAAAATAAGTTGTCAATGCTGATTTTTAAACTGTCTTTCATTTGGTGGAACAAGAGTCGATCTTTCCAAACTACTTGCTAGGGACATTTAGCCAGGTCTAAATATGTAGTATATTTATTGGTTAGGATTCTAAAGGAAAATCTATTTTTCTTAAGTATTTTAAAACTTTTAGGATTAATTATATGTAATCTAACCCATAAGCCCTTGTTAAACATAGGTGTTTAAAATTTAAGAAAATACTTACGTGGTCAAATTAGTTAATGTGATAAAAGCATATGGAACTAAATACACTACATACATACAGGTACAAGTAAAACTTGGGAAAGCTGGATATGATTGGTGGGTTGTATCAACATTAATATCCTGGTTTGATATCATACTATAGTTTACCATCGGCAGGAAGTAGGTAAAGTGTACAACAGGATCTCCAAATTGTTTCTTTCAAGTACATATGAATCTACAATTATCTCAATCAAAATTAAAACTAAAAACATTACATCATTATTAATTTATCTGTCTACAGTCTCTACTTTTACATAAGGAATAGGCATTTTAATTTTTTTAACAATAAATGCTCTAGATATTTTTAATAAACAATATATAGTAAAAGAATATATCCTAAATTTAACATATTACAAATAAGGTATAGATTATGAAACTTTCTAAGGTAATAAAATACAATGTTTAGAGAGAAAGAGGGAGGGAGGGAGAGAGTTTCAATATTTGAGAAGAGAAAATTTCTCATTCCCAGATACTTTTTTACTGCATCTAGTGAAATCATTGTTATAAATCACTAAAAGCTATGTATTGGTGTTGATTTGATTTTAAGCTAATGCAATCCAGCTTTACATCCTATTTTGTAAATCCAAAGAACCACGGGACAGGGGAATGCTTGCACTGTAATTTTGAAGTTGGAGGCAGGCATCACTCTTAATTAAGAAGCACTAAAGTGATGTATAGTGCTGCAGGAAAAGTACTAGATCAGAAGAAATGAAAACATTTATTTTTAATAGTTTCCTTTTGGTGACCTTAACTCTGCTAATATGCCTTTGATAAATTGCAACAGAGACTGTCAACTGAAATGGTCAACGTAGTCACTATTTAAACAATAACATTTTTGCAGTAATAATCTTGGATGTGTTTAAGACATAACTCCTTTTGTGAAATATCAAGCTCTATCCAGAGACTATAACGTTTCATACTGGTTTCTGGAGTGAGCAGTGGGCAGGGTATTAAGGCTCCAGAAGCATGATGTTAAACCATAGGTAAACTTCAGGACTTCCAGAGTCACACAATCTACTTTGATTAGATGATAAAATTATGAGTAACATTAATTCATGTACTATGCTCAAGTAAACTATTTATCTATAGTTCATCTATATAGAAGATTAAGGACCTATAGTATTTCTAAGTGCTTTGTATTTCATTACTCTATTACCAGCAAAATAAAGATAATGATGATCCAACTCCTCGCCGTAAAAACTAATTTCCTCTTAACACGAAAGTTATTGCTGTGTCTACAGTAAAACCACAGGTTAGTATTTTAGTACAGTGTCAGAGGAATGAACCAAGGAATTGTCTTTGTGAATAGGAATTCACCTTGAGTCACTGCAGTTGGAAATAACAATCAGTTTATTCTTTTCATTTCACATTGATGTTTACCTATATTTAAGCTCCTTTAGAGGTTTCAAAGGATCAGACCACCAAGCCAGGGTGTATTTTCCTGGAAAACTACTGAGGAAAAAATAGACATTGTAAATCAAGGAAACTTTGCTAATTCTTTGTCATTTGTGTCTGTGCTATGCCACGACTGCAGGGGAAAATGTAAAAAAAGAAAAAAAAAATCAGATGTCCAAACGTTATCAAATACCCAATATCCAGCTGTTTTAGAGGTTTACAGCTATTGAGACTGCCACTGTATTCATAAGTCTTATAAAATGTATATGTTATGTTTCTTAGTTTTGATTTGTTTCTATTGCCTTGTAGAAATTTCCAAAAATGCTCACTAAAATCACTACTTAAGTCAGGTAAAAGAAAAATAGAGGACTATTTTTCTCTTCTAAAATAAAGGTATACTTAACATCCTACTCATCAGTTATCCAGATGATTACTCTTATTTAAAATGTATATATATCAGATTTGACTTTATATTCTGGCACACATGATAATGTGAACTATATGCTATTAAAATAACTAGACTTCATTTAAACAAGATCTGTGATGCTCTAAAAAGTTTCAATTCTCATGTGAATTTTTTCACAATCTCTGTGCAAATCTCAATGAAGGCAATAAAATTTTACTGAAATGAAGGTGAGAAAATTGTATGAAGTATATATATATATATGTATAGGTTTATGAATTATGGATATCTCTTTATGGATATCTCTTTTAATACTCAAACATCACCAGCCTATCAACAGAAGATTCAAACTTGTGCAATGATCTACTTCCAACACATTTCAGTTTTTCCTACTCGTCATATAAAAAAATCATGATTATGCATTTATTTTTATATTTTGTTGCTTAAAGATTTTATTTGGCAATGTAGGACATTAGAATATGTTTTAGTGAGCAGTTTGCTTAATTTCATTGGAAATGTTTAAATATATGAAGTGTGGGCCTCCCTTGTACCCTTGTAGTATTTCTTGCCCCAGCTGGCCCTACGGTTGGGTGAGACTGTACAGATGTGTTTTTTATAAAGACACACCCTCACTTCCTTCCCCCATAACTATGAGGCTGCTGATGCTGAGATGACTCCTGCCTTTTTTCCCCCACCATTTATATGGCTTTCCTTTATGGTGTCCTCTAAATTTCAATGTTGGAAGATAAAAAGTACTTCTTGTTTATTTTTAGAATTCTAAAGTCCAGTAGCAGTAGCACACTCAGTAGTTGATAAAGAAAATGTCCGTTCAGTTTTACATGAATTTGTCACTGAAGAACCTCTATCAGATATTTTGTACATATTAGGATAGATTAAATAAACCTGATTTTCTGACTTGCAAACTTCTGGCATCCTCATGAAATTCAATTTTCTTTATTTACCAATGCCTGCAAACTTCCCATGTAATTAATGCATTAATTTTTTAGTAGTGCTGCAAGTAAAGATGTTTAACAAAACCTATTGCTTGGGTTTGAAATGTGTCCCCCAAGAAGATGTTGAAGTCCTAACCCCCAGTGCCTGTCAATGTGAACTTATTTGGAAATACTGCCGTGGCAGAGGATAAAGTTGAGATCATCACAGCAGACCCTCATCCACTATGACTGTCCTTATAAAGTGGAGAAAAATTGGACACAGACATAAGGAGAGTGCTATGTGAATATGAAGACAGATACCTGGGAGATGCTTCTATAAGTTAAGGAAAGCCAAAGACTGCCTGAAAACTACCAGAAGCTGGAGACAGGCATGGAACAGACTGCCCCTCATAGCCGTCAGAAGGAACCAACCTTACTGACCTTTTGATCTCAGATTACTAGCCTCCAGAACTGTGAGACAATAAATTTCTGTGGTTTAAGCCACCCAGTTTGTGGTATTTTGTTAAGGCAGGACTAGGAAACTAATACATCTATAAACAACTGCTAAAAATAAATTCTCAGAACTGCTTATTACTTGGGGAAAATATAAATGATTAGAGTGACTAAAGTGTGAATAGTTGTATTTTGAGAGAATTTCTAGAATTAGCTATTGGGAACTTGCAAAGAGAAGAGAGAAGTCCAATTTGAGATGAAGGCCTTTGCAAAAACAGACATCCTCGTGGGAATGAGGCCAGGTGGGTTTTTAGGATTGGCTTTAGCACAGATTGGGATAGCATGAAATAAAGGCAGGGAAAAGAGAATAGAAGATCCTAAACTTTCTAATTGTGTTCTTTTATTCTCTCCTCACTGCCCACCATTTGCTTTTTCCTAATGTGATACCTGCCAGGGAGATCATATGGGTAAAGCATCTCTGCTTCTAAATTAGCAGAGAAGTTTAAAAAAAAAAAAAAATCCTGGTTTTGCTTTCCTGTGAAGATTTAAGATAAAATGTAAAGAGCAAGCATGCTGATGATAGAAAGGCTAGACTCAGATTTTATATTTTTTGAAAAGGAATTTTTAAAACACATATTGTGTGTGAAGAGATGTAGCAGGGTACTAATAGCGTAGGCCTTTTAAAAATCAATAATTGGTGTTAGTAATAAGAGCTGTACTGACAACCAGCTGTGACACTGCCCTCATTCCTGCAGTGCAGAAGGGGAAAGAACCAGCCGATGATTACGAACTCCAAGTATTGCTTGCAGTCAAAGCTTCATTTAAAAAATTAGTAAAATACCCTTTTTACCTTAAAATATGTGTCCCAGTATTGAAAGAGGATCTATATAAAGAGTTCAGAATAGAACAGCTGCAAACTGTTCAAATCAAGAGTATTTCCCAGTTGGGCTACCGGCCTACATTGTAGAACTTAGACTTTAGTCAAAAGCTCTTCTTCTCCCAATTAAAGAAAAAAGGTTGAGATGCCCACAGGCCTTTGCAGCATGTTTGGTGTGACTTTTAACCCCTCATTCCACTTTCTGTATATGCCTCTTCTTTATACCACCACCTGATCTCAGGGCAAAATCTAGTCTCTATTACAAATTAGGCCGTTAGCATCTCTCTCACAATTTTTAGAAGTCAATGTTAAAATTCACTGTCGGTCCTTGCTTGGCTCCTATACATGCTGCCTTGAACATTTAGTCATTTTTATTCAAATCAAAGGGAGACATTTTTGTTATTGAATATGTTACTCAAAAACGTGCAGCAACAGATTCCAGTATTCCTGCAAGCCTGGCATTCTACACGTATTATCTTAATGAGGAAATATATCTAACCACCGAATAAGGAAACTTAGATTTTCAGCTTTGACTTTTAGCTACAGCTCACTGGCACACGACCTTACAAAATCCCTTAAATCTCTAAGAGCCCATTTCTCATTTTCCTCTGTGCTCCCCTGGAGTTGATCCAATGGTTTTTAAGGGAGCTCTGAGCCTTGACAAGCCCTGAAGGGCATGGGGCAAGGCAAGAAATGGGCCCTGTGCTCCCTGCTTACCGTCCTGGAAAATAGGTATGATACTATCAGCCTCACGGGGGTCCCATTGCAATTAATGTTTGGAAAACGTTTTAAAACCCAGAGTTCAAAAGGCAATGTCAATGCCAATTATTTTAACATCTTATTCCTAAATACTATTCAGATTATTTTAAGTCACTTTTTTTTCTAAACACATATGATACAAGTGATAAAACTATCTGGAAGCATAAAACGATGGGGTAGTTTCAATGGCCTCAGTAGAATATTTCTGTGACCTGGAGCATCTAGCTAAATGCGGAATCTGAGTTCTGTAGAGTCATCCCATCACTTAAATACCAAGGAAATGAATCCATGGGAAGGATGCTTTGCTGTGTTGATCTTGACTGTAGTTTTTGCATTTTCCAGAAGGTGATGATGCTTTGCTTGGCTTTGTGTTTCAGATAGATTTGAGGAGGGAAGCCATACAAACAGTAGAGAATGAAGGATGGCATAAAAAGAAGCTCGTCTTGGATTTTGTGGTGAAAAAGAAGTTTTATAGCCAAAGTCCTTACAGAAGAGCCTATAAAACATTCATGTTTTGAACCTTGATAATTTTATACTTTACATATCCAACAAATTTTTGCTGTATGAATACTTGAGTCCAACACTGAAATTAAAGATAGAATCTGAAGTGCTTCTAAACAATGTTTAAAAACTGGCATTGTTAGACATCTTTGAGTACACATACAAGATAGCAATTTTAAACTAGGGAAACCAGATTGAGAACAAATAAGTTTCTAAAGCTGAATCTATAGTTTGCATTAATTATATAACAACTTTTTTTTAAACTTCAAAGGCTTACCCTTTACTTGGTACAAAATATAACTGAGGAGTTCACTCATACACACAATCTATCATATGAAACAAGGAATGGATACTCAATATTGGGTGCATGGTAAAACGTGTCTTTGGTGACGTGTCTTTTAATACTTTACTACTTAGAAATGTTCAAATGAAATTATGTGTCTTTCATGTGTTCTTGTAATTTATGTTCTTTTTTTTGCTTTATTTGCAGTTTATTTAATATTTGAAAATACTTTTTGTATCAATTAGCAAATTAGCAGTTTATCTGGGTGGAAAAGCCCCATCTGAGTTACTGAGTTACAACGTGAATTGTTCTGCAGCTGCAAAATCAAGTGCCTCAGCTGAGTTAATGCTTTTCATGTCTTTTGCATGTGTCAGCATTAGTGGAGGCGAGCTTCTATGAAGCCTTGCGTGTGAAGATGGTGCTGAGCAGACTAGATTCAATTCTGTTAAATGCTTTTTGCTTTTTTCCCCCTCTTTTTTTTTTTTTTTTTTTTTTTTTTTTGGAATAAGGCACAAAAGGAGACTTCAAATCAGGCTGAACTTCAAGCAAAAGTTAATGCTATTCTCTTTTGGGTTCAACCACCCACTTTGCTTAAGGTCACTAGTTGAGGCTAATGCAGCTCAGAAGGGCTGCAGTAAACTTGGCATCTCCTTGATTAGGCTCCCTGCTGATCTAATACACATACTAGCTCACTTGCCAAGTCAAATAACACATTTAGTGAATTGGAAATAAGATTTAAGTGGGCCAGCACAATGCGGCTTGCCCTCTCATCTTCTTACCGAATCCCTCTCTTTGTATGCAAGGCTGTGAAAACTGCTCTTGTTAGAGGACTTAATCTTCATTTTTTTCCTGTAGATTATTTGGAAACAGGTCAATTGAATGTTGGAGCTGCTAACTCCTCCCACTACAAAAAGAACCCGCTTGTGGCATACTGATTGCATCATTTAAATGAAAGGCTCTTATTATTATAGAGCAAATACTATAGTATAAAGGTCTGTTAGAATTAATAAAAAAAATCATGATATTAAATGCATGCTTTTAACAATGTGTTTATTTCTTTGTCTTATAGACTCTTTTCTAAAGCTCACTTTGTATTAACTGTGGATGAGTAATAGAGGGGGATGATCACATCACTATATATTCGTCTCCCCCGGCTGTTCTGCTGCAGTTAATTCTTAAATACAGTAGGTTATAATAGGGTGACATTTCTATAGTGCCTTTCATAAGAGTAATCTAAAGCATGTCACATAATGTTTGACTTTGAACTATTCAGGTTCTCAGTGACACAAATCTCAGGGTAAATTTATGCCTTCGTGGTTTGTTTCTTTAAAAAAAAATGAGTCATCGTATTTGTTATAGTTTGAAATTTATCATAGATTCACCATAGATTATGAAGTTATCCATGCTATAATAATCTGTAACTGTCCTTATCTGTGTTAGATGTGCAGCGTTATGATGTGTGTGGACTTTTTATGATCTACTTATCTCTTCTGGTCATATAGATTTATGTGTATCTCTTTTCTGACTAAATCTGAAATCAGAGCTTGCATTCTGAAGAAATAAAATATGTCTATGTAAAATCCAACGATTATTCTCTGACAATGATCATAATATCCTCCAAAACAGACATTCAGGTGGCCTTTTTTGCAAAGTAAAACTTTAAATATGTGAAACTTAGGGTGTACTATGAGATTAAATTTTGTCCCCAGAATGATTTGGGGGGTTATAATAAATAGACTATTAGTCTCAAGGAACACTTTTATTATCTAAAAGTTGCATATTGGTAACAGTTGTTTCTGAGTGAAAAGGATTTATTAACCCAAAGCAGCTGTCTTTTCTATGAGATGTGAAATAGATTATATAGTTTATACCGTTTGATCACCACAGCTCACTTCAGAATTACCAGATCCCTCTACTGCGTATCCTCACAGTTCATAAAACAATAGTAGTAGTAATAAAGAACTAATCAATTTAGCATGGTGATCTGGACTTTCATTTTTCTATTTGTTGTTTCATGGCACTTTCTCAGTTCTAGGGAACTATACAAATATGAGGTCATTGCTATATTGGTCACCTCCTCCACTATATTATATTCTTTCTTTTGCTTCTTTTGGACACCAATAATTTTGAAGCTCATCTTTAATGGGAAAGGCAGGAAAAACAGGAGAATTATAAATTTTAAGGCTATGATTAAACATGAAATAACTATGAAAAATGAGACAATCCTTAGTAGTCTGGGATTTTGGTGTGTTTACCTTTATCTTGGAAGCACTGTATTGTTTTTTAATGACTTAGCTGCAGATAGATGGCATCTGACCTCAAGGTAAGATCTGACTTCAGTGAAGGCATTTTTACCTCACTGCAGTTTGTCAGTAGAGAAAATAAAAGTGGCATATTGATGTTCCACAGTTTAGAAAATATTGATACATTTCTCCCAGATCATTATTTTCCTTATGTTTTCTTGTAACAACTTATAACGACTTTGGGACACTAAGACATCAGGAACAAATACAAATAGTTAATAGTTTTTAAATATCCTTCACTACTCTTTGTGTATCTAAAAAAAAAAATGTATCTTCTGTTGATGTTCACATGTTCAAAAGGCAGGTAATAATTTAAACTTGCACACTAAGAATGGCTGGGAGAGAGTTTTGTGAATGAAAAGTTCAAACTAAGAGCCATAAAATACTATGTTTTGGATAGAATTGTCAGTTAGTATTTTAGCCATTTCTTTCTCACCAACAAATGTATGCCAAAATAACACCTGTTTAATTCTTAGCATCAAAACAATTTTTTATTAACTATATTTGACATTTCTTTCAGTTTCTTATATTATTTAAGATAATTATCTTAAGTATAAATACACAATATCTAGTAAACTATGAGGATAAAATTTTTTTTACAATTTTTTTTACATTTGCTGCCATTTCAGACAAGCAACTAATGGCGAACTTGCCTCCCTTTTTAAATGTATAACTTTAGTGCCGTATTTCACCTAAATTTAACCACTTACAGTGTTTTTCTTTTCCTATCCCCAAAGAATTAGTCTCTTGGCTATAGGTTGGAAAAGAGTATTTCAGTTTTATATGTCTGCATAATTTTTCTTTCTCCACAGAGGCAAAGTATGAAGTCATATTTCATGATCGACATATATGGTGTTATGCACACAGGAATGACATCCGGAGACTGTCCATGACCTTCATCTCCCTAAAAGGAGCACGGCCCAGGAAGGGTAAATTTTTTCTTAAATGATGTGAGTCACTAGTAGCAGAAGCGTCAGGACCTAGAATTACTGTCAATTGCAAATTCACAGGAGCAACTGGGAATTGCTTTCTACTATCCCCACCCTTAACCAGTTAGTAATATGCAAACATAATAGGAAATTGCTCAAGAGAGTCCTCAATCTGTACAGGTAACCATTAAAAATGATAGCCCCCCCACTACCATTAATACAGTTACTAATAGTATCAAAATATGTGTTATTAAAAACAGGTACTGAATGGCAAGGTTAACAATTTCTTATTCTAGCTACAATAATGTAATTCAATTAATTTACATAAAGTGATAAACGGTGAAATTCTTATGCCTGGAATAACTCTTCTAAACTACAACTGAAAACTGCAGGCAGTATATTTACACTAAAACCGCTTTTTTACAGCTTTATAACTAACTATGAAAGTTACATAAAAGATTTTCCAAATCACTTAAGTGAATCTTTCTCTTCACCATTAAGTTGGGAATGCAGCACATTTTATATTTGATAAATATAAAATTCCTTTTCCAACTTTAATTCCTTTATTGTATCTCATAATTGCTAAATGGGCATTTTGGTATAAGGGAATGTTCTATTTCATTGTAAATATTTTCTCTTATTTGAAATATAGGAGTAATAAATTTATAAACCAGGGAGTCTAGTGGTGAAAAACAGCATGCAAGATGTAGTTGCTGCATTTAAAGATAGCTTAAATTTTAAAGATTGGATAAAATCATATTGTTCTAAACTTTCATCTTTCATTTTACAAACATTTGTTAAACATCTATTATGATTTAGATATTGCCTTCCCATAGGTTTTTCTCACATTAATGTGTGTAGGTAAGTATGTCTAGAACAAAAACTACTTGACTGCAGTGACCATGTCTTATT
This sequence comes from Neophocaena asiaeorientalis asiaeorientalis, assembly GCF_003031525.2. Taxonomy (NCBI): domain Eukaryota; kingdom Metazoa; phylum Chordata; class Mammalia; order Artiodactyla; family Phocoenidae; genus Neophocaena; species Neophocaena asiaeorientalis. The sequence continues at coordinate 306,847 of NW_020175324.1, read as the reverse complement.
ATTTTTTTAATCTAGACTTTATCTATGGTTAAGTGTCTAGTCTCTAGTAGGTATTCAGTAAATATTTGTTCATTGGATAGACTAGAAATTCCCTCATTGGGTACATACAGTTTGTTTTAAAGTTATTCACAATTATTCATCTGAAAGAAAAAGCACAAAAATACTTAAGTGGAAACATATGAATGAAAAAAACAAAGAGGGCCCCAAATAATTATGTTAAAGTTTTTGAAGTAACTTTAGGTTTTTAATACACACACACACACGCACACACACACACACACACACACACACACACCTTTCACTTATAATTATAAAAATAGGTTGAATGTAGTTTTACCAAAATTGCTGCATTTCTTATTTACTCATGGAGAACTCTGTTCAAAGAGTTTTTCTCTGTAGGAAGTAACTCATTATTTCTTAAAACCGGAGCTATGGTATACTTATCATTTGTGGAAAATATCAAATAAAAATCATAACTAACACTTGAACAATAATCCATGCAGCAATGCTCATTTTGTCGAATTCCATGACAGCACTCCTCAGGAGAATTCAGGGTATTCATTTATCAAGTTTTCTATGAAACGAAATATCAAGAATGTTACAGTCCTTAACACAGAATATCAGAATAGCAAATTGAGCCTGCTTCCTTTTGTATTCAATTCCACTTCTGAAATGGACTTTGACATTTAAAAATGTATTAACTACCCACAAATCAGTTAGAAATGCACATATTCCATCACTTCCAATATCCAGTTTTACTATCATCTGTTTTATGGAAAATCATGCCAAAAATCTATACTATGCTGATAACTCTACTTCAATACAGACGACATACCACATTCATTTTTTTGTCAAACAGCACAACTGGCTAGAACCTGGTACTATCTAAAAAGGATATGGTTTAGACAGCAATTATAATTCTCTCTGTGCAAAAGAATGACCTTCTTTACTCACTAATGGAAATACTTTATGTCATAACACTTCACCCTACTATAAATGCACTTCTTTCTCTCTTCTCTCCCCACCTATGCGTACATGGATAGTACACATGCTATCAACAATGTGAACTCTTCTCAATTTACAACCCTGTAAAAATGTCCCTGCGTTTCTTATTATCTGAGCTGATGGACTAATTAGAAACAGTCAAGGTTATATCTAGGTGTGCTGATAAAAAATGTTTCTAATTGGCCCTGAGACGGAAGATAATTCAATTACAAATCTTTTCCATTTGATTCATTCTTTTCTTTCTTAGAAAGGATTATGTTGATAGGATTCAGGTAATGGAGCTTGGTGGCTTAAGAAAAGCATTAAAACATCCTTCCAGCTTTCAACTAATGTGATTAAATTTTATGAAGTTTGTTTTTCTTCTTAAAATCTTACTGAGGTCAAGTGCTCATGTGATTCCCTTAGAGCAGGGTTGAGAAGTTGGGTGAGTTGAAGAGGCGTTACTAATCTCTTAAAATGTGCTCATTAAAGTCCTAAAAAGATTTGAAATACTCGTTTCCCCATATCACAATACCTTAAGTTAATAAATGAAAATACACAATCCTTTTCAATTAAGTCTTTGTTACAGACCTTTGAAATGCTTCTACATAATACTTTGAGAGTACACATGTACAGTGATTAATGGACAAAGAGTGATTTAAGAAAAGAAAAAAACACCTTAGTTTTAAACTTTTGTGTTGTCTCTAACATAAGCTTTTTTTCTGGATATTTACCAAGCCCATAAAAATAAAATACATTATTTTCTCTTACTCCCAAGGAAACATAAGTAGCAGAGATCAAACATATTTAATTCCACATAGGCATGGAAAATTTGGCAAAAATATTAAGCAATGTACATTGTCCAATATTTCCATTTTTTGTGTGCAAAGAGCTTGAATTGCACGCTATCTTCATTCTCCTTGAAAGATGAAAAAACAATGTATTAGGTTATAAAGGGAGCATTTTAAGATTTAGTATCCAGAAATTAAATGTATCATGAAACAATAGGTGGAGTTTAATGTACACCCTATCAGTGTGGGTCAGTGACCTGGAACATTTTCAGGATTAGTATGAATAGAAAGTATTCCCTTCTATTTTCTCTTCATACAGGAATCTATTTTAGTATCTCTCTCAGTAGGTCAAAGGCTCTTTCCAGTGATTCTAAATACACAAGAATTTCAGAAATCAAATTATATTAATGAAGAACAACACAGAAAGCTCGAAGAAGTGCATGCTCTATCTGTATATAAACATTTATGAATAAGGAGATCTATAATTATGCATAACAATTTGTGTAACATCACTTATGAATCTATACTTATGCTTACACGTTTTCCAGAAAGAGATTTTTTAGAAGAAAAAAAAATAGCCTAGAGATAGATGTATTTGTAAAATGCCTAACTGTGACATGCATTGTAGATAAATCTGAAGGCAGTATAAATATATGTCACAAAATGTATTTAAGTATTGGTAGCATTTATAGGACTGCTCAGTCTTCTGATTTATATTATACATACTTTGTATATGATCACTAGAAATTTTATTAAACCAATCATTCCTGGAGCTTGATAATTACCTTTGAGTAAAAGAAGGTAACGTGTCTCAGTGGATTCTCTCTCTTGCCTTAGAGGAAATATTAATTGGAGTCAATTTTCGATTAGATCAAAAATGTTGTGAAACTGCCTTATCAGCAAATCCCTTCTCCCTACAATGGAGAATATTCTAGTGGGTTACCACATGACAACCTCAGTAGAGAACCAGCTATCTCTCAGTACATACCAGCCTGCAAAGTTGGTAATCAGCTGTACACTTGATATGAGTAGTAAAATAAGAACTTTAATTATATAATTTAAAAGTTGCCATTTGTCAGTTCTTTAAATTCCAAAAATGAAATAAATTTATGTTTCTATTAATGTTCAGAAGATATGAGTGTATATATACACATATATGCATATACATCTACATATGTTTGTAGATATGTGTATATTTAAATATATAGATTTATATGTATGAATATAGCCAAATCTACACCTCTTTCTCCCATGCACACACACCCACACACACACACGTATTTATATGGCCCTATAATTTGGATTACTCATTCTAGTTTTTCACAGCTGCCTAAGGTACAGGTAGGAAAGGGGGCAGCTATTATAGCTTTTCAAGTTATCTTAGACAAATTTAATGCTTTTGCCTAAATGATGTATTACCTAGCTAACAACAATAGCCATGGAATTCGTAGAAAGAGGAAATAAAAGTTAATATTTTTAAGCCAAATAAACTACCTAAATATTTAAAATATTAGGGATTTTTAGATGCCTGAGATTGGTAAGCCCAATTCTTAACTCACTTAATGAGGATCATGTTATATGAAATAAGCAAACTCCTTGTTTTATCAAATGCAATATTTGTTTAAAATCAAACTTTGACTTCATGAATCTTCCTCAATATTTACACAACGTAAGATAAAGCCTATCAATGTCAAGTGAGGCATGTTTCTCATTGATGCTCATTTTAATGGGCACTGTAGAGCTGATGGACTGGAAGACTGTCCAACCTGCTGTAATTGACATATCTGACTATTTGACCACCCTGTGCTTGCTTTAGATCCCATATTAGTTTTATGCTTTTTGCTTCACAAAGCTGTGTAACAGCTGCTCTTCAAAAGAACATATGCTAAGGACATGGTAACTAAATTCAGCCCTAACCAAAAACTTCAGGAATTCTTTGAGAAAAATATGCCAAATGACAGTATTAATCCTTGGATCACCTCTGGAATCTTCAGTGTCACATGGATCAAAGAGTTCAGGGCATGGATGTTTGTTAAAACTTAGTTATTCATTTCCCCCAGAAGAAAGTTTGTGTGTTATCAATGCTGTTGGTTCTAAAAAAAAAGGAAGAGAAATTTTAAATGGAACATTTTCACTATCATACTAAACAAAGCTCAGATCATTTTCTAGGACATATAGTTTGCATTTGTCTCTCACTTTGACAGTCCATCTTGAAAGGTTTTTTGTTTGGTTTTTGGTGTTTTTGCACTTTAGTAACAACATTAAGTATCATTTAACTTTAGGCAAAATGACAGTTATAAATAGGAAAACTATTTAATGACACATTATTTCTAAATAAATACAGCCAAGCAAATCACATAATACATTAATAACACTAGGTCAGAAAGGAATTTACCAGTTTACCAACTTTAGACACACACACATACACACATAACCCTGTAGGGGAGGATCAACAGAAATGATAGGAATTTGCATTTCCTCAAATTATGCTTCTTGGCACTAATTTTATCATTCACAGTATATGCTGTCTTCTGCACACATAAATTTTTACTTTGACATCCTAAGACAGTTAGGTTGAAAAGTAATGAAAGGGGGAGTGGGAGGTACAAACTATTGGGTGTAAGACAGGCTACAAGGATGTATTGTACAACACGGGGAATATAGCCAGTATTTTGTAAGAACTGTAAATGGAGTGTAAGCCTTAAAAGTTGTATAAAAATTTTAAAATTAATTAAAAAAGAAAATATATCCCACGTTTTCTGTTATAAACTGTTAGAATTATTTCTGCACTTATTAGATGTAATTTTTGTTTGCAAAGCCTGTCACTCAGTTGACTGCTGAGTACTTTTTCATAAACAATTTACTCTATCCCCAGATATGTCAGTAGGTGATTGGACAGCTGTTACTTTTTGAAGCTAATATCTAGGGGTAACTTTCTGATGATTTTTACCTTATTTTGCATTAATAAGTACAGGAATCCTATCAATGCCAGTTTTCCTTGCTCTGTGGGACAAAAGTTTGGAAACCTGATGGCATATGCATTCTTCAACCAAATACTGAGATAGGAGTTATAATAAATATTACCTTAATACAACTGACATAAATATTGTCCTCATATGGGAATTCCTTCCCAGTGTTTCTTAGAAAATTTATGTATTTTTTCCAAGTTCTGAATGTTCAAGTTTATCAGTTGAGAAATTGGAAAATTGTAATACATTATAATCCCCTGAAGTTAAGGCTTAAATATCAATACAGAGATGTTATTGGTTTGAAGGAATCCACTGACATTAAGTAAAAAGCAAGACACCCTGACACTCAGGGTCATGTTAAGGTGGATATTTTCTGGAACTAGTACAAGATCACACAGGCCAGAGGCAGTCACAATCTAATCAGCCAGTCTTGCTTGTAGTATTGTCAGTCATGTTATGTGTTTCTTGCTGGCTTAGTGTGCTGTTTATAATGAGTCATTCTTTAAAATAAATACTAATAACTTTACATATATATATAGTATACTTATACAAATACTATGAGTTATGTTCCAAGAAACAAATATAAAAGTAAAATAAGTTATTAAATTGATGATTAACGTATGTACTACTTCTAAACTTGATAGGAGATACAAATATTTGTTAATATTTTCCAGTAATGCTCACTGGTGTTTTCCAGTGTTTCAGTATTTTCTATAGGCTATGATTCTTTGAAATATTCCAGAAGAAATACAAAAGGAAGATGATATGAATGTTATGAAATCTTCATTGTGAAATGCATGACTGATCTCCAATATGACTTAACAAAAGCAATATTTAGTTCAATGGTAAAACCAAAACTAAGAAAAGCAGAAAAATTATTTTCACAAATAAAAGACAAATATTGTCAAAATGACTAGACTATTCAAGGCAATCTACATATCCAATGCAATTCCTATCAAATTACCAATGGCATTTTTCACAGAACTAGAAAAATTTTTAAATTTGTATGGAAACACAAAAGACCTTGAATAGCCAATGCAATCCTGAGAAAGAGAAATGAAGCTAGAGGAATCAGGCTCCCTGACTTCAGGCTATACTACAAAGCTACAGTAATCAAAAGAGCAAGGTACTGGCACAAAAACATACATATAGATCAATGGAACAGGATAGAAAGCCCAGAAATAAACCCATGCACCTATGGTCAATTAATCTATGACAAAGGAGGTAAGAATATACAGTAGAGAAAAGACAGTCTCTTCAATTAGTGGTGCTGGGAAAACTAGACAGCTACATGTAAAAGAATGAAATTAGAACATTCTCTAATACCATACACAAAAATAAAGTCAAAACGGATCAAAGGCCTAAATGTAAGGCCAGACACTATAAAACTCTTAAAGGAAAACATAGGCAGAACATTCTTTGACATCAATCACAGTAATATATTTTTGGATACACCTCCTAGAGTAATGAAAAGAAAAAGAAAAATAAACAAATGGGACCTAATTAAACTTCAAAGCTTTGGCACAGCAAAGGAAACCATAAACAAAATGAAAAGACAACCCACAGAACGAGAGAAAATATTTGCATACGAAGTGACCGACAAGGGATTAATCTCCAAAAAATACAAACAGCTCATGTGGCTCAATAACAAAAAAAGAAAGAAAGAAGGAAAGAAAAACAAAAACAACCCAATCAAAAAACGGGTAGAAGACCTAAATAGGCATTTCTCTAAGGATGACATATAGATGGCCAAAAAACACATGAAAAGATGCTCAACGTCATTAATTATCAGAGAAATGCAAACCGGAACTACAAGGAGGTATCACCTCACAGTAGTCAGAATGCCCATCATCAAAAAATCTACAAACAATAAATGCTGGAGAGGGTATGGAGAAAAGGGAACCCTCTTGCACTGTTGGTGGGAATGTAAAATGATACAGCCACTATGGAGAACAGTATGGAGGTTCCTTAAAAAACTAAAAATAGAGCTACCATATGATTCAGCAATCCCATGCCTGGGCATATATCTGGAGGAAACCATAATTTGAAAAGATACATGCACCCCAATGTTCACTGCAGCACTATTTATAATAGCCAAGACATGGAAATAACCTAAATGTCCATCAAAGAGGAATGAATAAAGAAGATGTGGTACATATATACAATGGAATATTACTCAGCCTTAAAAAAGAATTAAATAATGCCATTTACAGCAACATGGATGGACCTAGAGATTATCTTACTAAATGAAGTGAGAGAAAGACAAATATCATATGATATCACTCATATGTAGAATCTAATTAAAAAAAATAATACAAGCGAACTTATTTACAAAACAGAAACAGACTCACAGATACTGAAAACAAACTTATGGTTACCAAAGGGGAGATGTTGAGGGAGGGATAAATTAGAAGTTTGGGATTAACATAGACACACTACTATATATAAGATAATCAACAAGGACCTACTGTATAGCACAGGTTACTCTATTCAATATTCTGTAATAACCTATGTGGGAAAAAAAATCTTAAAAAGAATGAATATATGTACATGTATAACTGAATCACTTTGCTGTATACCTGAAACTAACATAACATTGTAAATCAACTATACTCTAGTAAAATAAAATAAATAAATGAGCTTATATGAAGCAACATATACTCAAATGCCCAAGTTGAAGAGCAAAGCACTGGTAACTACTCAACCAATGTCCACAGAAGTTTTCTACATCTTGAATATTTATATCATGGAACAAAATCCAATACTTTTAGGTAAGGAAATTAGTGTGTTTTAAAACTATTTTTAAGAATGATAACTTGAAAGTAGTAAGTACTTGAATTATTATTTTCAGTGTTTTGTGAGGAAACATTGTGAGGAGCAACTGCAGAATGGGTTGAGGACAGAATAGAAGATGAGGACAAGGAAACATCAAGTATAGTAGATTTTGTGGAATTTGCTATAAAGACTAGCAGATAGGCAAGGTGGAATCAAGGGAGGGTTGTGGTTTATTGCTTTGGTTTCATTTTAAGTTGAGAAACATCGTGAGATGTGTCTGTGAACTAAAGAAAAACAATTCAGTAGCAAGGGAAAATTTGATGATACAGATGAGAGAGAATAATTTTAACAGCAAAAACCTTGCAAGGCAAATGGAACGAAATTTGTTGCACAATATATTGTGATAGGAGGGAAGGCAGATTTTATGGAAACATGTATGAGTGGGTTATTAACTTTGTTGGTGGGAAGATGAAGTAATTCTAATCTGATGACTTCTGTTATTTTGGTTGTTCCTTTATAATGAAACTGCAAAGTCTTTTCACAAGTACACTTTATAAAATATTTGCTTTAAAGCCTTATAATGTATGGGAAAAGGTATTCCCATTGTAGATTTTATATCATGTTTATCTTGATGTAGTGGGTTTTATTCCTTGTTTTTAAAATTATGTGAAGATATTTTGCTGGGTAGTATTAAAGGCTGAAGATTCAAATAATGAGTTGTAAAATAACATTTGAAAAAAAAAGATAACTTGAAAGTATTAAGTACTTGAATTATTATTTTCAATGTTTTAAATGATTTTAGTTTGTCATACATTTTACATTATTTCTCTCCTTTAGTTTTATCTATTAGTTACGGCAAATATTTTATATTTTATTGAAATATCTAATCTTGTTACAATGTATTGGTGAATAATATTTGCATTTGTTATTCGTTCTCTTTTGTAGAATACTTCTGAAACTTATATTATAACCCTAACACATAAAAATGTTGCACTGATTATTTTGTTCAGTCATTAATCTTAGAAACATGTAAATAATGTTATTAAAAACAAAGAGTAATTTATGATTTCAGCAATCCCAAGAATTCTTAGGAATTCCAATTTCTTTTTCCTAAATACTGAAGACTACTATCTATTGGAAAGTAGAAACACTAGGCTTGGATGAGTTCCAGAACTTTGTTTGTGACCTTGTCACATTCTTTAAGGTAAAACATGACTCAAAATTGTTGTTAGTCAAACAAGGCCAGAGGCTGTGTACGATGACCATGGTTGATTCTTTCTACTTTGTACTTATAAGGCTTTGAGTGAACAATTTAGAGTTTAAATCTGCTTTAAGACAATTTTCATCAGTTATCTTTGCAAACGACTCCCCTTTTTATTCTATTTGTGTATGTCTTTATCACTGGTGTTCTGTTTGATGTGACTTGACAAAACATTTCAACTTAAGGATAGCAGTGTGTATCTGTAACTATGATACTTCGTTTTCAAGTTACAGATAATCTAATGTAATTCAAAGTTGGGTTACACTTGAAATGTACAAATGTACACTAAATTCATACAATTATTCACACAGGTTTGAAATCCACTTCACATAGAAAATAAATTATATTAGGGGTTTAAAATTCCTCACTAAGTGTTTCCAGCTCCTTTGCTTTAAGAAATTGACTACAAAAGATGCATATTCCACCAAATAGAAGTGATATGCTATTATCTTAGAAATTTTAAACCTCCCCAAAAGTGTATTTCAATCAAACAGTGTAATGGAGTAACCAATCATTTAACTTTGCTGATAGACTATTTTATAGTATATTTATAGTTGTTAACTTAATATGTAGTTTTTAACTGTTTATAATTATGTCCACTTTATACTTCACAGAATCAGTCTATGATCAGGCTTTTTGCTTGCAACACAAAATTTTACATAATGTCTCTGGGACAATTTTAATGATGATCTAATAATTTTATGAGAGAGTTAAGACTACTTAATGATTTTGAGAAAATTAAGATAATTTTCCTGCCTTATATTTCTTATTATAAGTTCTCCTAGAGCAAAACATGTCTTTGGGTTTGAATAAAATAATGTATATTAAAGTTCTTCAGGATTTGTAAAGTTTACGCTACAATAAACATGCTGGTACTACTATTACTTTTTCAAGTCTGAATGTGTTCTTCTGGTGTCAAGACTGCGATTCTTTGGCATTTCAACTAGAAATTTGAGATGTCACTCTATTCCTGGCTCAAAACATACCTGTAGCCCCCCTGCCTCTGATAAATAAATAAATAAATAATAAATAAATAAAAAGACAAAAAGCTCCAAAGCTATCTTTGTTGTTTTTTGGTTTAATTTTTTTTTTTTAAAAAAACATTTCCTAGAGATTACATGGCTCATTCCAAAAGTTATAGGTACTGTCTTTGGACATGTACACTCTAAAATGCATAGGATTGTGGGAAGCAGCCGCATAGCACAGGGAGATCAGCTCGGTGCTTTGTGACTGCCTGGAGGGGTGGGGTAGGGAGGGTGGTAGGGAGGGAGACGCAAGAGGGAAGAGATATGGGAACATATGTATATATATAACTGATTCATTTTGTTGTAAAGCAGAAACTAACACACCATTGTAAAGCAATTATACTCCAATAAAGATGTTAAAAAAATAAATAAATATAATAATAAAATAAATAAACTGCATAGGATTGAGCATGGTCAGAAAGTTCTATTCTGGATTCTATGATATTAATGGGCATTGGTTACTTTATCTATACAAAAGGAAAAAAGTGTCTGTCTAATATCATTGGACAAACATTGTGAATGTAAATGGTCTTTAAGTAATTTGACTTTAAGAGGATATCTTTTTTTAAGTTTATTCTAAATAATCATTTCTGTTTAAATCTAAGTAATGATTCAAAGTATACTTCTATATAGAAAAAGGATCAGTGAGTAGTTCCGCTGTAAATGTGGAACACATGCCTTACCAAACTATGCTTGTCAATGTCCTAGCTGGGATATTCCAGATACCACAGGCTGAAATTTTACAACAAATCTTACCATCACATGTGCAATACTGCTCACATCAATTCAGAAATAGTCTTAGAACAAACCACTGTGTACTAAGTCAGCTATGGTTCTTAGCACAAACTCAAACTATCCACTCCATATGCCTTTTTCCTCAGGTCTACCCTCCATATTTCATGGTCTTTATTTATCCCCCTCCCCGTCTACCTCACATCTGTAGATATATTTTGGGTGGCCTTATAGTGCTTTTAGATTCTAATAGGGGTCAACTAGAAGATGGAAGAGAACTATTCAAACAAAAAACATTTTCTCTAAACCAGGAGTTGGCAAACTATGGCCTGTAGGCCCAGTTCAATTCACCACCTGTTTTTATAAAATTTTATTAAAATACAGTCATGTCTACTCATTTACACATTGTCTATGATTGCTTCAGAGATCGTATAACCCACGAAGCCTAAAATATTTCCTCTCTGGCCCTTTACAGAACAAGTTTGAAAATCTTTGTTTAAACCAATATTCTTGGGCTTCCCTGGTGGCGCGGTGGTTGAGAGTCCGCCTGCCGATGCGGGGGACACGGGTTCATGCCCCGGTCTGGGAAGATCCCACATGCCGCGGAGCGGCTGGGTCCGCAAGGGGAGAGGCCACAACAGTGAGATGCCCACGTACAGCAAAAAACAAACAAACAAACAAAAAACCAATATTCTTAAATGTAATCAGAATGAAGGGTTAAATAGAGGCAATTGGTGGGCTCCACCCACAGACTATGATTTGGTAGAACTGGGACTAGGTTCAAGAAGTTGTATTTCTAATATGTTCCCAGGTGATGCTGATATTGTTGGTTAGAGGAACACGTTTGAGAACCGCTGTTCTAAAGTGTGGAGGTACGTTCCTCTTTTTTTTTTTTTAACATCTTTATTGGAGTATAATTGCTTTACAATGGTGATTTAGTTTCTGCTTTAAAACAGAGGGAATCAGATATGCATATATCCCCATATCCCCTCCCTCTTGCATCTCCCTCCCACCCTCCCTAACCCACCCCTCTAGATGGACACAAATCACCGAGCTGATCTCCCTGTGCTATGCGGCTGCTTCCCACTAGCTATCTATTTTACATTTGGTAATGTATATATGTCCATATATACACTACCACTCTCTCACTTCGTCTACGCTCCTCTTTTTAAGAAGCTGTTCAGATGTGCTATAATTTTAAACAGCAGATCGATATTGGTGTTCTTCAAATAGCATTTACCTTCAAGTCTGGAAAAATAGCACTCTAAGAGAAACAACTAAAAGTAATTTCCCTTCTTAGAAACTTGAAATGTTACCCTTAAGAATTAACATATTCTCCATCAAATGACCCTCATGCTTTTTTAAACCTCATACTCAATCCACAATAAATGCAATACCATACCTCATACACAATTTGAAAATTTATAGTATGATAATACATATTTTACCATTAAACTATTTTAGGTAAATTTGTATTCATTATATGCATGGATAAGAAAAAATACAACTTACCATACTGAAGTTAAGTGACTTCTCTAATACTTTAACTGAGGACTTTTAATTCAGGACTCTTTTCCATGAGATTGTTCTGTCTATCAAAACAAACTACCCAATTTCTTAAAAGACTTAAAAAACAAAATTGGGCCACCATTGTTAAAATTACTACATGTAGTTAAATAGAGCTGGGCATTTGAACTTTCACTGCTAAAGATGCTAATATTTGAGTCTATAATAAACAACTCCTCATACAGAAAAAGAAGTAAAAATGTGAATTTGTGGTGACTGTGGTCAATGAAAATGTGGTTTCCTACATTATGATATACAGTTGGGACCAATAGTTAGTATGATGATAGAAGCATCCTTTTGCTGGATATTAACCAAGTGTCATTAGGCAAAAGCAATTGTGGAAGTAGTGGTAAGATGCTCACCTTGGCTAATGATTTGGAAAAAAATCTCTGGAGATTTAAAAGTAGGTGCTGTATATCCGTTTCTTTTATTGACTTTGATGCACTGTTGGAAATTGAAACCACTTCACATGAATAAAAAACAGTCTATTACAGTGGGATGGAGAAAAAAGGCTTGGGTGAGATTAATATTTAAAGTACTCACAGCTGGTAAGTAGATTAAACTACAATAGTAGTAGACTGGTCTCAGCATCTTTCTTTATTTCATTTTTAGGTTACAAATGTTGGTCTTTATGAGAATATCTTAAGGTAATAGTACGGGAATAAAATTATATGATGGATTTTCACATTAATATCTTTCGATTCTCACAGATTTGTTAAGGGATCATTTTAATAATGGAGATTTTCTATCTTGTGATATCTACTAAGGAAGAATGTATAAAGATAAGATAAAATTACATAATTTTTCTGAGCTTTACTTTGTAACGAATTGAAGAATTACAACAAACAACTCAGAGGAATAAATTATATACATACTAAAATTTTCTATTTCAGTTGTATTATTTTTAGGGAAACACAAATTAAGAGAATTGGTTAGATTGGTTCATTCCTATTAGTATTTTTTTTTTTTTTTGCTTTGAGTACAAGATAAAATACACGCTTTTAGCCTAACCCACTTAGTCTTGAAATACGAGTAAGGCATTGGAAAGTATCTTGAACAAGTAGTCAGAAAATCCATGTTTTCTTAGTTTTGCCATTGACCAAATATGTGACCTTAGAAATTTACTGCATTTTTTTTGGACCAAATCCACTCAACTCTAAATGTATTTTATTATTTGATATCTAGTTTCCTTCTGAAACAAAATCCCATGATTATATGTGATATGCTTCCATAACCAAGTTAAATCTCTATGTGTTGAGATTATATTTGTAGTGATTTTCTAAATCGTCTATTGTAAATATCAGGCAACAGTTAACTTTCTACAGAATGTAATCACAATTTTGCCACCAACTCCCTAAAGTTAATTTTACATCACCAGCTGGTGATTTTCAGGTAGAATTAGAACTGTGGACCAGACAGTCCAGAAAGATATATACATACAAATATATACTTGAACATGTGTAAAGGTACATCTTAGAGATGTATAAAGCCTCTAGGATAATGGAGAAGAGCAGCAGTTACTTCCTGCCTCACATGATTCTAAAATTTACCATGGAGAGTTTAGAAACTGATGACATGTCAATGCTGCCTGAGGTTCCTTTAGTAGCTAAGGGGTAGCATTAGTCCTAGGGGTAATCATTTTGTAAGCTTGAACTACAACTATATGATCATAACTATTAATGAAATACATCAATTACTTTTTTCTTCTAAAACCTATGAGCAAATTTTCTTTTGGCTTTCAGTGAATAAATATTACAAACATAATGAATATATTACAAACATATGACTTTAGAAAATTATGTAAAGTATAGAAAATGATTTAATTTTTTCTTCATTATTTCTATATTACTCATTTAGTCCCTAAAATTGATTAGAAAACTTTTGTTCTATTTTTCAGGTTTCAAACATAACTCAAAGGTAGGCTGTCTGTATTCCCTGAAATATTCTACCTAGCTTTATAGAATATATAAATATTAGACGTCTCCATATCATGTCAGAGGAAGAAAACAAGTGTCCACATAGTTAGAGAGATTTATATTTAGTATCATGCCTATGTAATAATTTTTTAAGCTTTTTGACATTTTTCAAACTTACTAGTATTTTCACTACCTTGAGGTTTCCCATCCCACTCCCCATTCCCCAAACTGTAGCTAAATAAAATGGCCTTCAAAATGAAAACTACCATTTTGCTCTGACCACTCTTAAAACCAGGCAAGGCATATAACCCTAAGAAGAATTCACTGGTAAAATACTATGCCACAAGTCTCTATTTTAGCAAAAAGATAGAGATGGTTTGACACTAAGACCAAAATATAAAGTCTGGTAAAGCACATTCTTCAAAGAAATACTGAGACGGGAAAGGAATTCACTTGGGAATGTGGTTCAAAAACATCACCAACTGAATCTGGTGATCGTATACCAAATCCCTCCTCTGCTGTGAAAAATCACTTGAAGTTGATCATGGTCACTTGTTTAGAAATGCTCCCTTAATTCCTGAGTTGTCCCTGGGAATTTACTCTTGAAGAGATCACTTATTCTATTGACCTGATCTTAGGCTTTCCATGCTATATTTAATCCAAAGATACATGTTTTACCCTAATTTACCTATTATAATACAGGCAGCATGAAATTTTCCTGGTCCTTCACCTGAATGTGGGTCTAATGTCAGAAAGAAAAAGTACTTTGTGAGTTTTTTGTTTTCTTTTGTAATGTGTACCTCATCTGGCACACGTACAGAGAATTCATTCTTCATTTCTCTATTTGGGGACTTTAAAAATCAGGATTATGCTTTGTCTCCTTGCTCCTTTGTTTCCTGGAATTCTGAAGCACCTCTAGAAGAAAACTGGGTCGCTTGTTAGATTGAGTTGAAGAGCCTTAGGGATGCATTTTTCAAGGAAGTCTATTGGGTCTGCCTCTGCCCCTTCAGGCGGTCCAGTAATTCTGACATTCTAGTTCAAGATAATGTCTTAAAACTACTATCCCTCTTCTGGCACTGTATAGCTCTCATGTTTGAACTGCTACTTTACCATTAGATTGAGTTTAAGTGTCTGGGAGTGTCAGTTACGGTTCTTTATTTTTTGTGTTAGAGTCAAGGTTTACTGCTGGTTAATTTTAATTTAAAAAAGGAAACAAATATCAAAATAAAAAGTCAGCCTATTGTCACAGATGTAGTATGTAGTAGATTGGTTCTTTTCTAGAGAAGCTTCCTTGAAAATGTTAGACAAAAGTGTGTTTCTGTCCTTGACACTTACTCTTACCTCCTATATTTTGAGATCCTTTCTGTACCAAATACTTTTTTTTTTTTTTTTTGCAGTACGCGGGCCTCTCACTGTTGTGGCTTCTCCCGTTGCGGAGCACAGGCTCTGGACGCGCAGGCTCAGTGGCCATGGCTCACAGGCCCAGCCGCTCTGCGGCATGTGGGATCTTCCCGGACTGGGGCACGAACCCGTGTCCCCTGCATCGGCAGGCAGACTCTCAACCACTGTGCCACCAGGGAAGCCCTCAAATACTTTTCTTGATGTTTGGTGTTTCTAGAAACTTTTCTACAGAATAAATTATACCTATGCATTTGGCGTAAGCTTTTCAAGTGCCATGATTCCATAGAAATATTGAGGGCAGCATTAACGGGCTATCACTGATACATCCTTTAGTTGGCTCCACCCTGTCTCCTCCTTCTCCCCTATTTGCAATTTTTAGATACATGGTCATAGAGGTCAAGTTAACCAAGCATAAGAATTTGCTCTACTACCTTTTCTTAAAGAATGAATGATAATCATCAATTTTGACTTATATGGAATTTTTACATTAATCAATCTATTTCAAAATAAGGTTATTTTACCTGACAATATAAATGTACTTTAATTACCTGAACAGAATTATAGCTCAGTTCTTTGAATCACTGTGGTTTAGAACATCATTTCACAGCCAAACAGCAACATGTTCCCAATCACTGAACTTGAATTATTGTTATGTAGCTTGAGGCTTGTATTAAAATCACTGAATAATTGCAATCATATTATTATAATCAAGTACAGGAACAGTAATTACAGGTTACAGTCACTTTAAGCTGCCCTGGAAGTCCTATATTCTGAGCATATGCATATTAAAAGTTTATGTTAGTGATAAAATTAATGAACAGAACTGTAAGCACTTGTCAGTAGGAAAGATGTCACATATCTTACCATATAGGGAGTTATGTTTGCACATTAAGGAAAACTGTGTGCCTAACATTATTTATTTTCTCTCGTAAGTTAGATTATAAAAAATAAAAACTAAATTTCACAGGCTAATAATGGTTATTTTAGTATCTGACTTTAATAAATTTACCACATTTTCTTATGATGATTAATATTTGGGATTTTATGATTCATTTATTGGTTTAAAAAACAAAGAAAACTATGTAAATTTGTGTGTATTTTGTGTTCCCCAATGAATTGTAATTGTACAAATCCTTGATAAAAGGCAAAGTTAAAAAAATATTCCTTGAGATCAAAACTAGGAAAGAAAAAGTCAAAGAAAAAATGCAATCTTTTTCAAACGATATGATCTTGTTTTGAAGAGACATAAAATGGAAAGGTATTTGATATTTGCTGATGTAGTGTATTAGAGGTATCCATCTTGTGTTAATATTCTGATTAAAAGACCAACCCTATTTAAACTTTAATAATCTTGTTCTTTTATTCAAACGATGAATATGGCATAAGAGATAGGAATTGTATTTTGATAGTCGGAGTCTAAAATTAGAACCTGAAGCTGAAAGCAGCATAGAGCCCTAGGGGTCCAATCATGGGGAAATGGCTTCTACACACATGTGCTAACCACCGAATCATATTATTACACTTTCTGATTCACAGTGGCAATGGGGACAGGAGTGAACATACGACCACAGAAATAAGTAGAACATATATAGCTGTGATTGGGAAGGGAAGTCAGAAGGGGAAGACATGAAAAGGTTAAGTGTGTAGGTGACTTCCAGAGAATTTCACTCCAGTTGCTCATCTCATTCATCACCAAATGAGCATCAAGACGAAATGACACTCTGTATGGACAAGATAGGCCCACAGACAAGGAGATGAATCTTGTGCCAGTTTCATAGGCTTTCTACACCCACCATGACAGACAACATAAGCCAGATAAAAGGCCAACCAAACACCCAGATGCTGTTGCTGGAAAATTACATACTGGGGCTCAGCATCTGGGTCTCACAGCAGCCAAGTTCACCCCACAGGTGACCATGGTGCTTGGCTCAGATACTGGGCCAGATAGAAAGGGGTGAGCACCCACGCCAATCACCACAGTGAAGAAGAAGACAGCAGAAAGCCAAGTGTGTAATAAAAGAGCATGAAGCTACCAATATGGTTTCAAAAGCATAAAACGATACTTCAGAATCCTAGACATAATGTTGACAGCAGGTTTTTCCTGTTTGGTGTAGAGATATGATTTAAGGGGCATTAATGTTGGGCCTGGGGTTATACTCTCTTACTGAGTGAAGGATGTCAGTCATAAAAGAAATTATAATCATAATTACCTTATGGATTACAATACCCTACACCTTTACATGTAGTTAAAAATCCCTAGGAGGATAGCTAAGCAGAATGAGGAGAGCCAGAGCCATTTGGTTTAAGAGCCTATATCAATAGGGTAAGAATATACCAAATCAATATACAAAACAGCATGTAAGATCAAAGATGGCAACAGGGTAATGAGTGAGCATTACAGACTCCACTGGTTTCACCTCAGGATTCTAAACCACATCAATTTACAGCAAACATGCACCTCACTATAGATTGTATTCTTAGGAATCTGCAGCAATATAGCTCTGATGAGATGCTATGATGGGAATCTTGTGCCCAGGCTTATGAAGCTTGGTATGTAGATTTCAATTAATAAAGTAAATGAGTATTTTTCCAATCAGTGTGTTTCATTTCATGTGGTTTATTTTCCTTCTAATTTAGTGCTCTGTTTTCTAGATTCAGAAATATCTTAGACGTATTTTACACGTCTTTATTTTTAGATTGTTTTTGGCTAAAAAGGTATTTTCTGACTCATTAATAGGTAAGTGAGTACAATAGGGCATAATATGACATTTTTTAAGAATACCCTATTTAAGGAACTAAGCTGTTACTAGTCAAAAATATTAATACTGAAGTAGTAATAGTATATTTGACTCTGCATATAACTAGAGAAAAAGGATTCATTAAACTTATCAAAATGATTGTTTTTGCATATTAATTGTGATATGCAATCCTCTGAAATTTCATTTCTTAAATAACTATGTGGCTCTCCACTTCTATTTATTTTAATGCATTATATTTAAATGATTGCTTTTTAACACAATGTCTCTGATTTTTTTAAAGAATTTATAGGTGTATATATATAAATGAGTGAAGTATAAATATGGCTTAAAACATATGCTATCCTACTTTAGTCAGTAATTATGTTTTTCCATAATACTAGTATTATAATTGTAATTTAAATAATGTTGATAAAATAAAACTCTTCTTATGTGAAACCACAGCTTATACTCCTTTATAATTGCCAGCTTAGACCAGTTGTACTCTGCAAGGGAAAGGATTACAAACTCAGTTTTCACCATTGTATCCCAATAACCTAGCACCATGTCATGTGCCTGACACATAGTAGGAGCACCATAACTGTTTGATGAATGAATATGTCAATGACTCTTTTATTAAGGATAAGCACGATTTTTATGTCTATAGTTATATATTGAAAATGTATTCCCCAAGAGAGGCTGTTCTCAAACATTTCGTACTAGGACTCATTTATATTGTTAAAAAATGCTGAGACTTGCAAAGAGCTTTTGTTTAGATAGGTTATTTCTATCCCTGTCGATCAAGGTTATTTCTATCAATGTCTATCAATGCCTATTTGTATTAGAAATTAAAACTGACAAATTTTTGAAAATATTTTAAAATAATAAACTCATTAAAGGTTAACAAAATATGTTTTATAGAAATAATTATATTTTCCAAAAGAAGTAATAGTGAGAAGAGTGAAATTCCTTTGTACTTTTGCAAATCTTTTTAATGTCTGGCTTACAGAAGATAGGAGAATTTATCTGCTTCAGCATCCAACCTATTGCAATGTTACTTTAAATAAAGTACATGAAAAATATCTGGCCTCACATAGATATACAATTGGAAAAGAGGACCTTGTGAGCCCTCTGAAAGGGTCTGAGAGACCCTCACAGTTCCTCAAACTGCACTTGAAGATACTGCCCTCGAGAATCTGCATTTAGATCTCACCAAAATTGATTTAGCCACATTTCATTCTGTGTTAACGGAATCAAAACTTATAGATCAGGAACCGAAAATTATTTTGTAAGAGTTCTAATAATTAAATGTTCACAACATAAACTTACAGCCTTAATGAGAAATTGTACTATAAAACTTAGAGATGTCTTTAAATAATTATATAAGCTGATATTAAAAATAGTACATGGTAATGAGTAGCAGCTATTCTAGGTGTTTGGAGAACCAAACATAAACTATTATCTTGTTTACTGTTACTATCTCTAGATTTCTATCTATGTATTTATCTATAGATAGACTGATTTTAGATACCTTTGAGGTTCTATTAGTTGGAAAATTTCCTCTTAAACTTTTAACAACGTCACTATGTTTTTAATTTAAATGATCTCATAATTCTCCTGTTCAGAAATATACACAACCTGAAACTAATGCAACATGGTTGATCAAATATACTCCAATATAAAATAAAAACTTGAAAAAAAGAAATATACACAAAGAAAGTTTAGCAAGCAGGCTAGACATGTCAAAACAATATATATGCATCTCAATATAAAGTTGAAAAAGTAGACTATAATTACTTTTTATTTTTAGAAATTTACTATATACCCTAATTATGTGTGTATTTTCTCATATATAAATATGGTACTGAAGATCAATTATGATGTTATGCATAATTCATAATAATTCATTTAAAAATTATTCATTGAGAATGTCTATGTGCCAGATACTATCAGGCACATAGTAGTCTTGTCTGGGGATAAGACAATAAGGAAGACGAAAGTATTAGGCTTTGTGAAAATTATTTTCTAGTGGAAGAAAAAGATAATAACTTATCAAATAATAAATAATAAAATGTCATCAAAATTAAATACCATTTTACACTCATTTGTTGGTAAAAATTAAGAAGTCTTATGATACTATTAGAGATGAGGTAGGCTGAAAGAATATCTTAAATACAGCTGGTAGGAGTGTAAACTGGAAGACATTTTGGCTTTGCTTTGTAAAGTTAAACATACCCTAAGACCCAGTAATTCTATTTCTAGGTACATACTCAAGAGAAACTTTTGCACATTTGCACAAGGACATATATATATACATGCACACACACACATATATATACACACATATATATAAATGTGCAGAGAAATACTGTTAATAGCAGAAAATTGGAACCTACTATAGACAGGAAAAAATTGGTAAATTCACACTGTGAATTATTACACAGTGCAGGAAAGAAACAAATATGGATACCTGTAACAACATGGCTAGCCTGTACTTGAGCATAGGAAGTGGGCCACAGAAGATTACATTCAGCATAAAGTCTTTCTTAAAAATTAGGAACAATTAAAAATGATTGTTCAAGCATATATGTGTGTATGTATGTATTTAGACAAGATAATGATAAACGCAGAATTTAGGATAGTGGCTAGGTGCCTCTGAGGAAAGCAGAAGGATTGAGAAAGAAAGCACGTTAGTGGAAGTTGGTTTTAATGTTTTAGATCTAGGGGTTGGATGTTGGGTTCAAGGGTGTTCATTATATCCTGAATGAATGAATGAATAAAAATGAGGACCATGCAAGGACCCAAGATGGCAATGTGTTAAAAACCAAGGATTATTGTTAACGTAATTTTGTGCTCCTGAAATTAATGTGTGTGTGTGTGTGTGTGTGTGTGTGTGTGTGTGTGTGTGTGTGGGCATGAGACACATACACACTTTTTTTCAGGTAGTATTAAGTATAACAAAGCAAAATAAAATAGGATGCAGAGATAGAAACCTATGAAGTATTTTTATATTGGATATGCACATACACGTGAATGTTTGTATATATAAACACATACAATTCACGTAGTGGGACAGCTCTGTCATACAACACTATTCTCATGTTACTGAGTAAACAACATGATGCTGTGTTGATGCTGCCATGTCTCACAATGCAGTATTAGAAAGTGAAAATTGTGGACTTAGTAGTCAGACAAGTGTGGAACAAAGTTATCTATGTTTGCTTGGGTAGCCAGGACCAAAGTTTTCCTACTGGAATTGTGTTTTTGTACAACGCTTGCATTTATTTTTAAGATCTTTGTAGTATTCACTACAAGGTCCTGTGAAAAATTATGTCTTCTGTAAGGGTATTTTTGAGGCTGCTGCTAAATTGTACCTTGTTTTCTTCGTGGGAATCTCAAGTCAGGGGGAAACCAAATGATTTTAGGAAGAGAAATATTTCTCTGTTCTTGAGCAATTTGTGTTTTATCTTAGAGACATGGGGAACTATGCAGCTAAATTTGTGTTTTCAGTTTTCTTGTGTTCATTATTGAAATGCAGAGCTAACTTGGAACTATATCTGTAGCAAATATATAATCTCTCTTTGAATTAATTTTTAAACCACATTTCCATCTCATCTATTTGTATTTTTCTTTTTTACCCTTGCTTTTAAGGTACTCTACTTTATTCTGTTAAACCAAACTCATTTAATTCTAAAAATATAAATACTTGGAAAATAGCCAGTAACTTTATCGGTTATTATGTCTGTAGCACAAAGCTATTTTGTCCTCCTTCCCTCCATGCAACCATCGTGCTAAAGAGACTCTTATTTCATGTGTATATGTGTGGGGACGACCGTCCCCCCCCCCAAGAGGTGTGACTCAACCAATCAATTAAGGTAACTAAAAATAGGCTAAACAAAGGCTCAGTTTGATGTGAAAATTTATCATTTGTCTAGGAGTATATTTGCTCAATACAGACTGTCAATCTATATAGAAGGGGGAGAAAATTAACTGTAAATAAAGCCTCAGTTAATATAAACTGAAGAGCAGTTGTAGTCGTCTCAGTACTGAGAAACTAGTATATTCTACAGAATGTCTCCTCAGAGTGGCTTAGAAGTTGCAACTCTTTTCCCTACACATAATATAGAGATTTCTCAGAGATGACACCAAAGTTTTTTTAAATTAGATTTGTGATTTTCATATTTATGCTCTTTCCCTGAAACTGTAAAAATAATTTTCTTGACCTCACTCAGAAAACACATTCTCAATCTTCAGGTTTTCCTTCAAAAATTATAATAGCAATACTTTACATTTTAAGAACACCATTGTTTTCCTTTTTAGAGCTTTCTTCCAAAGAGCTCAAAGCATCGCAAAGTGCTCTCAAGGAAGTTATATTCACGTTTCCCTTCCTTTGATCCCTATGATGAAATGCAACCACCTCTCTGGTGAAATACAGCCACTGCTTATGACAGTGAATAACAATTCCATACAATTCATGAGAAATAACATACCCAATTAAAACTGTAAAGGGGGCTTAGAAAGACAGACTTTAATTAGCGAAGCTGGAATGTGGCCAAGCAAAAAAAAGTACCGTGAAAAGTGGTCATGACCTCATTTTAACACTGTCTTATTCAGAAGACCACATCTAGAGTAGCCCATTGCATCAGGCTGACTTGGGGCACTGATTGATTCAGCCCTGAATAAATGGGAACAATGTCACATACTTAATCATCATCTGCATTTATCAAAGTGGTCAAAGATTTTCCTAGACGAACCTCCTCCATCAGTTAACGACCCTGTGCATGTCCATTCATGAGTCAAGGAATAACACCAGGCCTATCCCTCCCCTTTTATAACTACTTTTTGACAATATGGTGTTATCAAGTACCAAAAAACTACACAAATTTCTATATAATATTGTAAGATCAAAGACCAATGGAATTTCAATGTGAACATTAGATATTCAAAGGCAACCATCCTTAATTCTAAAAATAACTTTTCTAGAAATGTCAGAAGTTAAATATCACCAGTTCCTCAATCCAGTCACCCAGACTCATTAATTTCATGCCCACAGAATGTAGAGTAGCAGGGGATAAAAAAATAAAAACAATTAAAGAAAAGACTTACATTGCACCAATTCTTTTAAACACGGCTCAGTGATAATATTATTTGATTTAGAGAGGGTTTCCTAAGTTGATTTTTCTAAATTGGAAGTATACACTGGCACCTAATCTGTATTTAACATTCTGTATTGTTAGATTTTTGATATAATATTGGGTTTTATATTCTCCCAGAAATTGCTGTGGATGAACTCGTTTTCATATGTTTGTTTCTTACATGCTTCCATGACAAGGATGTCAAGGATAGACTTATAGAAAGCATTTCCAGCAGCTTTGTCCCCAGCAATTACTTCTCTATTTCCCCATTCAGCTCTCCCATCACAATGGAGGAGTGGGCTGGTGATATTGATGGTTGACATTCGTCTCCATTGACCTAAATTTGTGACTATATTAAAGTATCCACACTTCACCAACCAAAGCTTTAGTTTATGTAATGGAAAAGTGGCCCAAGATTTACATTTAAGCTTTATTCCTTAAAAACAGTTTAAAGGCACCTGTAGCTTTCAAAAATCTTAAACTATATAGTCAACTGTTAAGAGAATTGACTTAATGTTTTCTATGTCTGTAGTAGAAAGCTGTTCTTTCCCCTTTCTTTCCAGCATTTCTTTCCTCTTCTGGTAATAGTACTGACTCCCCTGGGTTCAAGAGTTGCTAGTCTGTACAACACCACTCCCATCAAGGATTTATTCATGTGACCCAGTCTTGACCAATAACAATCTTTCTCCAGGGCAGCTTGCTATTTCCCTATGGATAAGACATTATAAAACTGTTGTCTTGGGATAGTTAAGCAGTCCTCGATTCTGCCACCCAGTAAGCCTTCAAGGGGTGAAGAGATGTAAAGAGAAAGAGGGATAGACACAGGGAAGTCCTTGAACCTAGGATATAATGGGGCCTTTTGTGCTACAGTTTTCCATGTCTGGTTGCCAAGCTGATAGATTCTACTTTAGTATAATTTGAACTGGGTTTATACCGTATGAAGCCAAGAATACTGACCCAAAGATAAATTGTCTGTAAACTATGAACAGTCACTGTGCTAGGACTGGGTATCCAGAGCTGTACTGCAGTGCAACGTTAAAGAGATGTCATCACGGCCCTCATGATGCTAACATACTTGCAAGGGAGGTAGGAGATGAACAGATAGTTAATGATAAAATATAACATGTTAATAAGAAAATGAACATGGATGATGGAAAACAGAAGAACATACTTAGATAAGATGGTCAAGGGAGCTCTCATTCCAAGGGTATTAGAACTAACATTTTACACAAAGTAACTTTAAAAATATGCTTCATTCAGATCCTTTTCAAGTGTAGTTTTAGTCTTTTAAAGTGTTTTCTGCTTTTACTGATAATTAACAATGATGATACAACCAATAATAACTAACATTTATTGCCTCCCCTTATGGTTATCACTGGATGACTTTTCAATCTTTTATCCCTTTTAATCTTCAAAATTAATCTGTAAAGTGAAAATTATCATCATCACAATTTTACAGTTGAGGAAATGGAAGCATTCAGATATTAAATACTAACTAGTAACCAGAAGAGACAGTGCTCTATCTCCATAAATGTTAATTCAGAACGGGCATCCTTCACCATGACCCTACTGACAATCAAGTTCAAGTATTGAAGCTATAAATAATGTATTGATAGAGAAAAATCTGTTTTCCCTTAGTATTATCTTTTCCATTGAGATAAACATTCTTAAGCATCTGGTACATGAATTATTTTCCTGTACGTGTAAAACTATGCTCTTTAATAGCCTATCATGGTAGTATGATGCCTACCATATATTCTTAAGACATGCCTGCAATTAACTTTCTCCCAAAGGTGATATGTGAGAGTTTTATTTTTAAAAAGTTTATCCACCTTGAATTTTTTTCTATATTTGCACAAAATTGTATACAATCAGACCATTCTTTCTTTATACTAAAGGTTAATATACTTGAATTCTTATAGTGATAAGACTTTCTCCGCAACCCAGTTTGCTCCTAACTAATCCTTTCTTAGCCAACTTTTGCCGACTACCTCAGCATCAGGAGGGAAGTTGACCCAAAAGCAACAACACTTTGGAATTAAGTAAAACTTTTCAACTAGGAAGATTAGCATCTTCATTTATTCCCAGTCATTCCTGATACTTCAATGATTAAGTGTGTGAGGTACATCTACCTCCAACCTCTTAGACTGCATGAAAGAAGAAAGTAAACAGAAACCATAACTATTTATGGAGTCCCTACAGTGTGCCACTCACACATGCTGGGCCCCGGAGACTCAATGGCAGATAAGGTCAATGGGTTTCAAGCCTCAAGGAACACTCCATATGAAGACAAAAGAGCACCATCTTCCTACGATTTTTGTTATTTTGCCTGTTGTAATTACTAAAATTCAGGAAAAGAAGACAGTGTCACTACTCTTTCCCCCTCTGTCTTCTCATGACCGGGACTAATCAGGCTCCAGACGCGCAGACTCAGCGGCCATGGCTCACGGGCCCAGCATCTCCGCGGCATGTGGGATCCTCCCGGATCGGGGCACGAACCCGTGTCGCCTGCATCGGCAGGCGGACTCCCAACCGCTGCGCCACCAGGGAAGCCCCACATGTTTCATTTTTAAGTTCATAGGCAAGTAGAGGTTTATTGCTACTTACATATCCCAATTAAATGAAACTGGAATTTTAAATACATGATCACTATCACTTGATCAAGTGCTCATCAGTGAGAACAGAGCAGAACTGAAAACATCTGTATTCTAAATGCATGTCCACCACTAGCCACTTCTGTGAGCGTGGGCTTCAGTGCCTGCAGGTGTAAGATGAGGCAGTGGGCAGGAATTTGGGGTGCAAAGACCCTTCCCAAACCTAAATATAGAATTTTAAATCAGATTACTTTAATCTCATACAACTGGACAGTCTATCAGTGCTGTTTCTAAATCTGCAGATAGCAGCAGTAAGAGTAATGCTGTAGGGAATTAAGCTGTATCCACTCATACATTCTATGAGTTTATGGACCTATATTAGAGAACAAGATTATTGCATATATTAGAGTTGGTTTCTATAAACAAGTAAAATCAGGGCAATAGGATTTGGAAACAACCTCTGATTCCATTTCTTTTGGCTTCCTGATTTTTAGGTTTGTTTACTAGGTACCAAACACAACTTAAAATTAAAGTAATAATTTAGAAGTTATTGCTTTAAGGCAAAGGAAGAAAAGGGTCTCTGCAGGGAAGTGTTTCCCTAGAGTCTTCCTAATACTGATTAACACTAGTTTTTGAAATGTTAATTAGTTTTGAGCTTAACAGTTAGTCATTGTCTAAAAGGGCATGGAGCAAAACTTTTTCAAAGTTTGGACTAAGGAGTATTTAACTCCTTAACGCCAAAGACTGGCCATTTACTTCATTGCTGCCCACTGAACCATGAGAATGCCAGGGCTGATTAGCTGTGGTGATTAGCAGACTGACATTAGGACTAGAATCACTTGTCATTTGCTTACATTGATAAAAGTTAGATGTTTTTTTAGGTATTCTATCAGTGTAATGTATTCCATTTAGTAGTATTATGGAATGCGTATTTTAAAAACTTATCAACTATGAATAGGTGTAATACAATGTATACATTTTTAGAATAAGATCTAAAATTACTCTGCTGTATTTCTGTGATTGTGTTTGTCATTTAATTGGTATAATGGTAGAAAATAGAGCTTGTTGTTTTTTAGGCTGTATCTTAGAGCCTATATTTATTATTCCTTCTATATCTGTGCCATCTTAATTTCAGTTTCCTATTGCTTCTCAGTAGAGTAAAACACTCTTAAAAGAACATTCATTAAAATCTTCATAAACAGAAGAATTCTTATGGGGAAATATGGCATTATAGAAAACAGCTACAGTCTGAAGACAATGGAAATTGGAAAAGTAGAAAGAAATATTTGCTTTACTCAGAACTGTTTGTCTATAAAGCAAAAATGTCTATAGGTCTAGCTGATCATATGTATAAATTCAATATTGTTTATTCCATTTTACTACTCAGGAACAGAGATTTGAGAAATCTGCCCAAAGTCTTAGAACTCAATGACAGAGCTTGTATTTGAAAATGTTCTTTCTACTACTATCATCTTCATTTTTTCTTTCTTTATTATTTCTTCATTATTACTTAAGCACAAATAGGTAGGGCTTTTTCTTTAACATTTAAATATAACTCAACTTCGTTAACTGTACTTGAGACAAGAATCCAGTCTTACACAATGAAAACTCTACATGGAATGCAATATTATATTGTAGAAGATTCTACTTAAGTATTTACTTAAGCATTTAAACTATGAAAAGCTAGTAAAATGTTAAAAAATAAGCTGTGCTTGGGCTTCCCTGGTGGCACAGTGGTTGGGAGTCCACCTGCCGATGCAGGGGACATGGGTTTGTGCCCCGGTCCGGGAGGATCCCACATGCCGCGGAGAGGCTGGGCCCGTGAGCCATGGCCGCTGAGCCTGCGCGTCCGGAGCCTGTGCTCCACAACGGGAGAGGCCACGACAGTGGGGAGCCTGCGTACCGCAAAAAAAAAAAAAAAAAAAAAAAAATAAGCTGTGCTTGAGATTATAGTAAAGGGCTGAAGGACAAATAAACCCAGGTGGAAAAAAATTGAGAACAGTCTTAATGCTGGGAAGGCACATGGTGTAACCTAAGGACACAAGTAGGAGGAAATAAAGGAATGACCAGAGTAGATGATCATCTAATGAGAGTGATATTTGTAAAAGACTATCCTGGATGTGGGTCTAGACTTTTCTCAAAAGCCGTGATGGGAGAGAACAAGGAAACCAGAAGTAGGGCTGCGCAGGGAAAACTGAAGCAGAAGAGTAGGAATAAAAAGGAAAAAATGAATCTTAGAAATGTTGTAGGAAAAAAAATCCTCAAATTTATTTTTAACGATTGCCTTCTTACGTAAGCACTCTTAATAATGTTGGCTTTTCTTTATTACCAAGTCACATGAGAGGGAATATTTTTTTAAATCACTGTCCTTAAGCTTTTCTTTGGCACTATCGCCTCTTCCCCAGTTCCTCCACAGTCTTTTGAATTTATTTATGGTTCTTTCCTTCTGTAGCTATTGATATGCACTGTTCTTTATGGTACAATTCTGTGCTTGCGTTTTGGTCTACTTGTATTTTTCTCAGCCATATGTGATATTTGGGTAGATTTGTTAACATTCACTTTCATTCTTATAGCATTAATAAAGATGCTGCAGAAACCGAACCAAGCATGACACCTGGTCCATGGAGCCCAGCGGTATAGGTGGCACCCCAAAATTAAGAGACTTGATGGACTGTAGTTAAACTCTTCTTCAGGAATTGCTCCAAGCTGAGAAGCTTAGAGAAAGAAAAAGTCAAATGACGCTCCACAGAGCAACATGATGGTGTTACTTCAGCTTCTACTGTCAATGAATTTACAAATCACATTACTTATGTTTGTGGTAAGCTATGACTTATAACAAGTCTGCTATTAATGTCCAAACTTTTCAGCTGGAGTTGGATCAGAAAACCATTACAATGACCAAGTTACTCAATTACCTAACTAAGCTATAACCAACCTTCATAACACATTAATAACAATTTTCTGAAGTGTCTTTTTAATTTACACCAAACATGTTCTTCTTTCACAGCAATTAAATCTATTAACTCACAGTTCGTTGAGTTTAAAATAACGTAAAGAAATAACGGTATACTAGCAAATCTGTATAAGGGCAAGAATGCGTGTGTGTGTGTGTGTGTGTGTGTGTGTGTGTGTGTGTGTGTGTGTGTGTGAGTGAGAGAGTCGGGGGAGGGAAAGACAGTAATTATATGCATAATCGCATGATTATTTAAATATTCCTTTGATTTTACAAAATCCTTTGTATAGAGTTCTCATTATTAAACAAATATTTCAAATAACTCTTTTTATCCTCAGTTGGATAATTTTCTGATCATTCTTATATTTACTATTACTGGAACCAAGTATATATGTAGTGAGAAGACTTTGCCGTCAAAGCTGAGTCTGAGCGAAGGCTCTGCTACTCATGTTTATGTGACCTTGGGCAAGTGGCTGCTTCTCTCATCACCATCTGTACCACAAAGATAAGAGCAGTGGATTCTATAAATGCAAGTGGGAAAAAAGTTCTGCATACAGAGGTATATGCTGTTTGCCTGGAATAAGGCTGCCCACTCTCTCCTAAGACAGTGACTTTCATCATCCAGAAAGTCACCAATCTGCTGTCCAACCTACTCTTCTCAATACCTCCAAAGCACATTGCCAGGATGAAGGTACATTTTCCAAGCTCATGAAGATTTGAATAAAGCCTCATATTAATTGAGAAATAATCAACACAGGGAACCGGAATATTCTTGGTTTAGATAGTATGCCCAGACAATTTCCTCTTATGGACAGATTTATATGATTACTTTCATAAGAATATTCATTAATTTACAATGAAACGAACAGCCATAGATCCCAAGCAGAGGGGTCTAGATGATTCTTTTCATGTCTGCAGATATAAAGTGGAGCAAAATAATCATTGGGAAGTTCCTTTGTAAGTCTGGAATCAAAACAAAGGGGAACTAATTAGAGTGAGCAAGTGTTCTAGCATCAGCATGATAAGAGAGCATGATAATGTATCCCATCTCTCAGTAGAGATGACTGTAATAATATTGGTAACTAACAATATAGAACACTTATGTGCTAAGCACTGTTAAAAGCATTTTATATGAATTAGCTCATTTAATATTTATAAGAACCCCCATAAGACGTTCTATTATTATCTCCATTTTATAGTGAAGAAACTGGCACAGACTGGTTATTTAACTTGCCTAACATCACAAAGAAAAGAAGAATGAACTTGCCAATGGGGCCTAAATTCTCACTATCTGGTTAGAATGAGTTTATTTTCTGAAAAGTTTGGGAGGTGGGTCCTGCCAATCTTTGCCCATGATTCTCATTTTCAACATTCCCCCTGATATTCACTTCTCCTTCAAGTTCTCTACAAAAGTGGCATTCAGATTTATATCTGAGGGCAAAGAAAGCAGCAATCACACAAATATCCAGGAAAAAGCCCTTGAGGCAAGAAAGAATCGTAAGTATCAAGACACTGTGGGTGCATTAATCTATTTGATTCACGGCCAAACACTGCAGAACTGGGAACTTCTTTCCTGGTATAGCTCTACTTCGATCTCAGTATTTTACTATCAGAGGGAAATCATAATTATATCATTTGGTTGCAGATTCAGGGTGACTGCAGATATGAAACTAAGAGGCAATACCAGAAGTAGTTAAAATATCTATCTATCGGGCTTCCCAGGTGGCGCAGCGGTTGAGAGTCCGCCCGCCGATGCCGGGGACGAGGGTTCGTGCCCCGGTCCGGGAAGATCCCACATGCCGCGGAGCGGCTGGGCCCGTGAGCCATGGCCGCTGAGCCTGCGCGTCTGGAGCCTGTGCTCCGCAACGGGAGAGGCCACAACAGTGAGAGGCCCACTATTATATAGGTGCTGCAATCAGACCCAGTTAGAATTCTGTCTCCACCACTTACTAGCTCTCTAAGTTTGAATTAAATTCTAATGACTCTAAAATTGAATTTCTCATGATAAAATGGAGAAAATATCAACCTCAGAGGACTATTGTGAAGATAAACTTAAATAATCTACATAAAGCCCTGAGTTTAACATCCGACACATAGTCAGTGTTCACTATAGGGCAGTTTCTCCTCCCCGTGCCAGGTAACTAGCTCCCTCTCATTTTCTCAGGAACTTGCTCCTGAATCTCCCAACTTCCCTTTCCTACTGTGTCATCTCCAAAGACATTCAGGAGCCCAAGCAGTTCTAAAGAGACAAAGGAACCATCCAGACCCTACATTAACCTCCAGCTACAACTTACCTCTTTGCTACACTTGAGGTAAGTATTGAAAGGCATTATCTACTCACCTTGCCCTCCTTCCCCACTGTAAGTCTCCTACCCTCTCTATGCCAACTTGACATTTTGCACATGTACCGCTCCACTAATTCTGCTCTTGCTGAGGCCACAAAATGATTCCATGTTGCCTAAAAAAAATTCACTCTTTATTTGTTGTTGCCAGAACATTTTAACACCATTTGACATAGCTAGGCATTGTCAACTTTCTTTCCTCACCCATTCACCTCACTCATTTCCATGCCTCTATAGCCCATCTGTACTCCAGTGTGTCCCAATGTTATGTTTGCAGCCAAAAGTTTCTCTTGAGCCTACACTCAAGTATCTGCCTACTTCTTAGCTAACCTGTTTTTAAATATAATCATGTCCTATGTTATAACTTTGACCCATCTCCGAAATTTGCGGCT
This sequence comes from Neophocaena asiaeorientalis asiaeorientalis, assembly GCF_003031525.2. Taxonomy (NCBI): domain Eukaryota; kingdom Metazoa; phylum Chordata; class Mammalia; order Artiodactyla; family Phocoenidae; genus Neophocaena; species Neophocaena asiaeorientalis. The sequence goes on along the minus strand of NW_020175324.1, from coordinate 275,276 downwards.
CCTTTTTTTTTTTTTTTTTGTGGTACGTGGGCCTCTCACTGTTGTGGCCTCTCCCACTGCGGAGCACAGGCTCCGGACGCGCAGGCTCAGCGGCCATGGCTCACGGGCCCAGCCGCTCCGCGGCATGTGGGATCTTCCCGGACCGGGGCACAAACCCGTGTCCCCTGCATCGGCAGGCGGACTCCCAACCACTGCACCACCAGGGAAGCCCCACTGCTCCTTTTTTATATCAGCAAATATCACCTTCATTTGTATCACCTGCCAAAGCCAGACACTTAAATCATTTTCTTTTTTCAAAAATCAGCTTTTGGTTTTGTTGATTTTCTCTAGTCTCCTGTTTTCAATTTCTTTGATTTCTCCTCTAATTTTGATTATTCCTTTCCTTCTGCTTGGTTCATTCTTAGTTTTCTCTTCTTTCTCTAGTTTCTTGAGGAAGCTAGGTTATTAGCTTAAGATGTCTCTTTTGTAGTATATGCATTTATTTTCCCTTAAAGGAAAGTTTTCACTGCATCCCACAAATTTAATGGAATGTTTTTATCTTCATGTGGTGTAAAATATTTTTCAATTTCTCTTGAGACATCTTTGATCCATCTGTTTAGAAATGTGTTATTTACTTTCCAACTATTTGGGATTTCTCAATTATCTTTGTTAATTAATTTATTGTGTAATTCCATTATGGTCTGAGAACAAATATACGTTGCATGATTACCATTCTTTTAGGTTTGTTAAGGTGTATTCTATGACCCAGAACATTCTTGGTGAACGTTCTGTGTAAATATAAGGAGAAAATGACTTCTGCTGTTGTTTGATAAAGAGGTCTAGAAATAAATGTCAATTAGATTAAGTTGATTGATAATACTGTTGAGTCACTTATGTATTTACTCATTTTCTGCCTAATGGATCTGTTAATTAGTGACAGAGGGATTGAAGTTGCCTACTGTATTAGTTGATTTGTCTATCCTCCTTTCAGCTCTATCTGTTTTTGTTTCATACATTTGGCTGCTATGTTGTTTAGGTGCATACATGCTCTATTTTAAGTTTATTGTTAAGATTGTTGTATCTTCTTGGAGAATTAATCCCTTTATCATTATGCAATGCCTCTCTTTATTCTAGATACTTTTCTTTATTGTGACATCTACTTTGCCTGGAATTAATATAGCTACTTCATTTTTCTTTTAATTCATGTTACCATGGTATATCTTTCTCTATTACATTTTTCACTCTTTTGTCTCTTTGAATTTCAGTTTGGGAAGTTTCTATTGGTGTAACTTTAAGGTCACAGATTTTTTACTCAGCCATGTCTAGTCTACTAATGAGTCCATCAGAAGCATTCTTCTTTTCTCTTACAGTGTTTTATAGCAAGTATTTCCTTTTGATTAATTTTAGCTTTCATCTCTCTGCTTACATTACCCACTTGTTCTCCCATGTTGTTTATTCCTTCCATTAGAGCCCTTAAAATATTAATAATAGCTATTTTAAACTTTCTGTCTGGTATTTCCAAGACCTATGTTATATCAGAACTGGTTCTGATGATTGCTTTGACTCTTCAAACTATTTTTGTTTTGCTTTTGCCTTTAGACTTCCTTATGATTTTGAAGTTGTTGTTGAAAGATGGCTACATGTTGGACAATAAGAACTGAGATAAATATGCCTTTATTGTGAGAATTAGGCTAATCTGGCTAGATGTTCTTGTACCTATAGCTGCAGAGGCTTCAATCTCCTCTAATGTTCTTTTATGTCCCTGCTTTCAACTTTGGGCTTCTCTAAGTGGTCTTCTTTACTTTTAACCTTTCTTGGATGATTTTATTTAAAATGTTTCCTGCAGACAAAATATATTTTTTGTTTTAATCTACTTTGACAGTGTCTGCCTTTAATTCATGCATTTAGATGATTACACTTAAGACAATCATGGATATAATTAGATTAATAGCTACTATGTTTGTATTCCAATTATGCGTATGTTATACCTTTTGAAACTGTCCCAGTCTTTGTAAGTTCTATCCCAGTTTTTCTTTTTTTTCATCTTTTAATCTAATCCATCAAAAATATTACTAACTCTATCTTCAAAGTCTGTTTTGCCCAGTTTTCTTCTTTCTACCCTCAGGATCATAGCACAGTCTCAAGCCATATACATCTCTTATTTGGTTTACTACAACAGCTTCTTAACTGAATTTGTCCTTTTGTACTATCATTCCCCATCAATCCTGTTTTGTGAAAAAGGGTTAGACTAATTGTGTAAAAGTATGAACTGTTCTGTTTCTAAGACTCCTTTGGGGCTTTCTGTTTCTTTTAGAATAAGATAAAAAACCTGTAGACTTTGTCCTCTCACTAAATTTCTTTAAAAAAAAAAAAAAGACATAAGTCCAATCCCGTACCATCTTTCAGCTCCTCATATCCACTAAGGTATTTCCTTTGTCTCTACTTTAACATATTTTTTTTCATTGATTACTAAAATAGTATCTTTTATGTAGGTTTCAACTCAAATATTTCACAGAAAATTTTATTACTCATTTATTCCAATACAAAAATCTGTTATTTTTCTGTATACACCTATCATTGTTTTTAATTATTCATGTAATAAAAAGCTTTGTTTAATATCTGCATCCTCAAACTGTTCAGATGTCACAAAATCAGGCAATGTCTGGTATTTGATGTTTTTTTATGTTTATAGTGGCTTATTTTTTATTGAAGTATAGTTGATTTACAATATTTTGTTAGTTTCAGATGTACAGCAAAGTGATTTGGGTTATTATAGGTTATTACAAGATACTGAATATAATTTCCTATTAATCCCATACTCCTAATTTATCTCTCCCCGACTTTCCCCTTTAGTAATCACAACTTCATTTTCTCTCTCAGTGTGCTTGTTTTGTTAATAAATTCAGTTGTATTATTTTTTAGATTCCGCATATAAGTGATATAATGTTTGTCTTTGTCTGTCTGTCTTACTTCACTTAGTATGGTAACACTCCCTGACACCATATGCAAAAATAAATTCAAGATGGGTTTAACAACCTAAGTATAAGACATGACACCTTAAAATTCCTAGAAGAGGACATAGGCAAACTTTCTGACATAAATTGTAGCACCATTTTCTTCGATCAGTCTCCCAAGGCAAAAGTAAAAGTAAAAATTTAAAAATGGGACCTAATCAAACTTAAAAGCTTTTGCAGAGCAAAGGAAACCATAAACAAAATGAAAAGACAACCTACGGACTGGGAGAAAATATTTGCAAACAATGCAACTGATAAGGGCTTAATCTCCAAAAATATACAAATAGCTCATACAACTTAGTATCAAAAAAAAAAAAAACCCAATCAAAAAATGGTCAGAAGACCTAAATAGACATTTCTCCAAAGACATACAAATGGCCAAGAGTCTCATGAAAATGTGCTCAATGTTTATGCTCAACGTTGCTTATTATTAGAGAAACTCAAATCAAAACCACAATGAGGATCACCTCACACTGGTAAGAACTGCTATTATGAAAAGTCTCGGGACTTCCCTGGTGGCGCAGTGGTTGAGAGTCCACCTGCCAATGCAGGGGAAATGGGTTCAAGCCCTCGTCCAGGAAGATCTCACATGGCACAGAGCAGCTAAGCCCGTGTGCCACAACTACTGAGCCTGCGTTCTAGAACCTGTGAGCCATAACTGCTGAGCCCGTGTGCCACAGCTACTGAAGCCCGTGCACCTGCAGCCCATGCTCCACCACAGGAGAAGCCATTGCAATGAGAAGCCCGCACACCGCAACAAAAAGTAGCCCCCGCTTGCCGCAACTAAAGAAAGCCCATGCACAGCGGCGAAGACCCAACATAGCCAAAAATAAATACATAAGTAAAATAACTTAAAAAAGAAGTCTATAAATAAATTCTGGAGAGGGTGTGAAGAAAAAGGAACACTTCTGCACTGTTGGTGGGAATGTACATTTGTGCAGGCCCTATGGAAAACAGTATAGAGTTTCCTTAAACTAAAAATAGAGCCACTCCTGGGCATATGTGTTGAAAAGATCCAGTGATCTCACTCTTGGGCATATGTGCTGAAAAGAGAGAAACTCTAATTCGAAAGATACATGTACCCCAATGTTCATAGCAGCACTATTATAATATCCAAAACATGGAAGCAATCTAAGTGTCCATCAACAGATGAATGGATAAAGAAGGTGTGGTATATATACACAATGGAATATTATTCAGCCATAAAAAATGAAATATTGCCATTTGTAGCAACATAGATAGACTTTGAGAATATCATACTAAATGAAAGCAATGTCTGTTTTGTTCACTGCTATACCCCCAACTTTCTGATATTATGCTTGTCACAGGAAGAAACTCAATACATATTTAGAGAACAAATTAAATGTAACATCATCACCATTTAATGACTTGAAAAATATCTAGGTTATTTTTTCCACAAAAATTTTCCACAAAAATGTATGTCTAGGTTATTTTTTTCCACAAAAATTTAAATTATATCTGCCTCTTTTCATAAAGTTTCAGACAGCAAAAGAACATATGTGGGCATCCAGCTGTAAATGGCACACCAGAGGAGGAAAAGATGGTGTGGTATGACGTATATAAGCCATCAATTAGGAAGCAGAAATAAGAGCAATTTATCCTACAGCTAGAGTTTAGTCAACATGGACAGGTAAATTTTGATCCTGATTTGGTGGTAAATAATAGCCAATGGGAAAAACTAAAGATGGTGATGTCAGTTCCCACTTTGGTAGTTTCTTCAGCACAGTTTTACAATAGAAGAGAGATCTATTCCTGTGTACTGCTTAGAATACCATTCATTTGCATGAAAAGTCCAAACTGGAAGATTTGGAATGACTATTTAATGTTAAAGATTGAATAAAAAGACTTCTGTTTCTAACAAAATGTGGAAGTATATTCAAGAAATTTTCAAGGGGGAGGGAAGGAAACAAACTGCTGGTTAGAGAAAAGATATTTCTAAATGCGCAGAGGAGCTGTCAGAACAATAAAGAAAGTGGTTGGGGGCCAAAGGCAAAAAGAAAGCCCAAAACCAGGGAGGTAAAGAGTAATGGTGTTTGCCCTGGAGAATATGCCAATCTCCATCAACCTAGCATCTGTGTCCACACAAGCACAGAAATCAGGTTTGGAACCATAGCAAGAGATAAAGAAAAACTTGGGAAATACAGCATAATACTAGACTACAGAAGGGCAACAACCCCAGTGAATCAACTAGTTAAAAACCTGCCAAAAAGAGGAAATGGTAGAAATACTTGCCAGTCTTCCAAGAGAAATTCTAAGCAGTCACATGAGTTTGGGTTCATGATTCGTATTAACTATTTGGCAAGAAAAATAAAGTAGAAACTTAAATACTTCCTGAAAATTAAAAGGAAAAATCTCTTTAAATCTGGTGTCAGAGTTCCCATAGGTAAGAAAACAAAGGACATGCATTTATAATCAAATATTACCCCCAAACCCCAAAACCTGTAAATAATAAACCACTATATAATTGAGAATCAGCTGAAACAAGTAAACAAAACCAAGAAACTCCAAAAAAGACTTCAGACCTAAATAATGACAAATAATGGGATAAGAAGGCATTTAATATAATTAAAGAAATTAAGCAAGGTACTGGAAGAATAATGAAGAACAAGAGACTATAAAAATGACAAGGCGTGTATCACTACATGACATCCTTGCCAAAATGTTTAAATTAAATTGAGTCGTGAGGAAATAATCAAAAAAAAGCCAGATTGTTCAACATTCTATAAGACAACTATATTTGATGCTTCAAAAATATCAATGCTATGAAAGGAAAAATAAGATAAAAGGTATAGTTCTGGATCAGAGTACCTCAGCCTCAACACTATTGACATTTGGGGTTGGATAATTCTTCCTTGTGGGAGATTTCCCCTGTATATCGTAGCTGTTTAGTAGCTCTCCATTCTCCACACACTGTATGCCAATAGTTCTCTCCCCACCTCCCACAAACTTGGACAACCAAACACATCTATGAACGTTGTCAAACGTCTCAGAGGACAAAACTGCCCCCACTGAGAAGCACTGTTTCTAGATTAAAGATACTAAAGAGAAATGACAACCAAATATAATGCATGATCCTTGACTAGGTCTTTGATTAAAAGTTTATAATGTACAATTTGGATATAATTTGAAAATCCTGAATATTGATTATAAATAAGATAGTATTATACTACTGTTAATTTTTTGGATTTCTTGAGAGAGATATACTGACTTATTGAGAGGTAAAATGAGATGCTGTAAACTTCAAATTATAAAAGAAATACATGTGTGAGTCTATGTGTATGCTTGCATGTGTGTGTATAGAGCAAGCAATGTAAGTATGCAAATGTGGCAACATATTAACAGTCATTAAGTTTAGGGAAAAGGGAGATGTGTGTTTAATTCATTATACTGTTCTGTCAACTTTATTACATATTGAAATTGTTTTTTTCAAATTGAGAAACAAATATCCTATCCATTCTTCAAGGCCCGGTTTAAGTACCAACTTCCTCGTGAAATTTTCCTTCCCTATTCATAACCCATCCCTCTGAGAAAACACTAACCATGCAGACTTGAATAACAACTAACAGAACCTGTAGAAATGAAATTATTTTAATTGATATTTGATGTCAGATACATATATTAGCAATATATTGGACAAAATGAGCGTAGATAAACTGGAAGATGATCTAAAGAAATTATTTGGAATGTAGCACATAAAGACAAGGAAACGAAAAATGTGAAAAATACAGAGAATACAATGAGATGATCTTCCATATACCAAATGAGATTGGCAGAATGAGAAGAGGAGGCATGAAGATCTAGAGCTAAGAATTTTTCAAAATCCATAAATAACGTAACTGCTGAGTCTAAAATGAATTATAGCTAACTGACCCTCACTAGCAGAATGTCTAAAGATGTACGTCAGTAATATTCTGACTCCAAATTACAATGTGTATGGGTTCTCCTACATCACCAAACAATTTTCTGACACCATTGGATGTCCTACAATTCAACTCAATCCTGACACTATTTACCTGAAGATAACATCAGATCCCATTAAGAACTCAGTCTTACAAGACTGCTTCCTCTCCAACTGCAGAAACCAATCACCTGGGCTTCTGACCCACCGGCTGTAGATTAATTGGAGGTTCTAACACCCTCCTTCTTGGGTTCAACTGATTTTCTAGAGCAGCTCACAGAACTCAAGAGAAACATTTCACTTACCAGATTACCAGTTTATTTTAAAAGGATATAACTAGGAATAGCCAGATATTAGAGATAGCACTGGGCAAGATATAGGAAAAGGGCACAAAGCGTCCATGCACTCTCCAGTTGTGCCACTCTGAGTCTCCATGTGTTCATCAACCCAGGAGGTCATCAAACCCAGTCCTCTGAGGTTTTATGGAAGCTTTATTACATAGGCATGATTCATTAAATCATTGGCCACTGGCAATGGATTCAGCCTCCAGCCCCTCTCCCCTAGAAGCAGGGGAACTCAAAGTTTCAACCCTCCAATCCCATGACTGGTTCTTCCTGGCAACCAGCCCCATGCTTAGGTGCTTTCCAAAAGTCACCTAATTAATATAAACTCAGGTGTGGTTGAAAGGGGTTTATTATGAATATCAAGACACCTTTATAGTTCTCATCACAGGAAATTCCAAGTGTTTAAGATCTATGTACCAAAAAACAAGGATTAAAAATCAAACATATATTTCTTATTATAAATTGTAATATCACATTCAGGACAAAAGGAAAATAATCTCAGAAAATCATGCAAGAAGGAGTGAAAGCAATGAAAATGGTAAACGGATGCAAATCTGAACAAATTTGGCTATTAAGACAATAACGTTTGTGGAGTCAAAAAAAGGATAAGACTAAAACATTGGACAGCAGTATTATGTAAATTGGGTGGAGATTTATAATCACTAAAACAGTTTAGCATTTCCACATTGCATTGATGAAGGACATTGTTATTGACTTTACAGTTTTTAATTTAAATATGCATTTAAAAAGTTTTAGAGGCAGCACTAAAACTGTAGAAGTAGACACATAGCTGCCTAACTGGTAAGTGGGGGGAAAAAAAAATCAACTAAACTTTATAAAATTAACCAATCCAATAGACAGAAAAAATAAAACCTTAAATAATACCATAAAATTTAGAGAAGTGAAAAACTTCAAAAACAAGACAAAGTGATAAAATATAAACCATATCAACGATTAAAATAAATATAATTGGACTAAATGCTCCAGGAACAAGATTAAGTTTTCCAGAATACTTAAAAAACCTATCCACCCCTCCATATGCCAATTAAAAAGACAATCTAGAACATGAGAATACAGAATATAGGAAGCAAGATGGATGGAAAAAAACATGCTAAGCAAACACTAACTTAAGAGCCAACAAAGCTGTTACTCATCAGCCAAACAGCATTATTAGTGGTGAGACCCGTCATTATGTGCTATTAACCAATTTAATTACCTAGGAAGATACAATAATTCTTAAACTAGTGAGAATCTAAAATGCAGATTCAAAATATACAGAGCAAAAAAAAAAAAAGAAGGAAAAAACGGATGGTAAAAATTTGTTAAACCTGACAATGTAGAAGGAGATACTAACATCTCTCTTAGTGATAAATGGATAAAACAGATCTAAAAGTTAGGAACAGCACCGTACAGATTAATGAACCTAAATATAAATAATATTGCTTGCAAAAGCAACAGCTAGAGAATATACTTCCCTCCCCTCACACCCCGCCACCCCACCTTCACCACCAAGATACAGGAAAGGTTTAGAAAACTGGATCATATACTAGGCCAACAGCAATTCTAAAGAAATTTCAAAGAATTGATATCACATGTCTATGTTCTCTGGCTACTGCAAATTAGATTAGAAAAGAGTGACAAAAAAACAATGTTAGAAATTAAAGAAAAAACATATCAAAGAAGAAATTATAATGAAAATTAGAAAATACAAGTGAAAAACATGAAAATAGTACATAACACTAGTTGAAAGCAAGAAAAACAGTATAGAAAGAGAAAACTACTTAAATATTTATATTAGAAAAAATAAACGTGAAAACAAATTAGGTAAGAAGCTGAAAAAATAAAAGTAAATAAATAAATGGAAAAAAATAAAGATATTGATGATAGAAATCCAGTATTAAATAGAATCAATACAGCCAAAGCCAGTTGTTTGAAAACGATAATACAAAAAACTTCTGGAATCCAGGGACCAATGAAGAGACAAACAATGTTTAGAGTGAAAAGGGGACCGTAATTGCTGCTGCCATAGAGATTAAAAGGATAAAAGAATATCATGAAAATACTTATGTCAATAAATTCGAAAATGAGGTAAAATGGGTATTTATTAGAAAATTAGAAATCATGAAATCTGACTCCCAGGAGAAAATCTGACTGCTACGGTAACAGAATAAGTAGTTTAAAATCTCCCCATTTCAGGGTGCTCTCAGGAGAAATCCTAGTTGGAGGAGGAATAAGGAAAGGAAAGGAAAAAGTGGTAAACTGAGAACACGGTCTCAGGTAGAGTCTAACCTTGGCTTCATCCAGAGGCGAGACTTGGAAGTTTGATCCCACGGCAGCGTCTTGAAGCAAGAAGCCTGGCTTTTATACCCTATGGTTTACGGGCTGCTCCTGGGTAAAGGGTTTAATTTCCTAGTCATCTCCAGGTGAGCTGACCTTGTTAACGTCTGACAAAGGCAATTCCTCAGCGGCCACAGGTGTAAATCATTGGCTTCAATACTCCAGCAGCAGGTGGGAACCAGCCAGTAATGGGGCATGTGAGCAGAGCACTAAAAATATGTTGAGAGAAGTTTGTGTACCACTTGAGGTCTTCCCAAAACTCACGGATGAAAATCTGGAGCACTATGTTGTTTGTGTGCCAGAAAAGATCCTTGACTTTATGAGTATTATCAGGATGTTTGAGGTAAATGTACCTCTAGAGGGAATCAAAACAAACCCATCTCTGATGTTTCTATTAACTACAGAGAGATACACCAGAAAATCATTACTGGTGATTTCTTCATGTACAGGCAGAAGGGCCTAAATGGACTTTGAGTGTGAGCCTAGCAGATTGCATCCCTCCTATAACCCAGACTTCACTGTTACCTGTGTACCTGAATGGCAAAAGAGGACTCCTTTATGTTAATTTCAGGTGGGCCCATGAAGGTCAACAACCAAAGAATTGGTGTCCTTTCCCCTATATTCCAAAGACTTATGCCAGACTTATAAAAGGGGTGCCCCCAAAGTTGTGTGGGGATCCTTCATCCAACACCCACAGACCGATAATGAAGATCAAAGTCAAAGAACACTGGGAAGGGAAATATTTTTGCAGAAAAAAATCTGAGAATGTTGTAAACGTATAAAAACTTTCTAAGCCCTCCCCTTGGGAGATGGGTAAAGGCTGTATCCATCCTCCTGAAGTCAGGACCACAGAGAAGGCTGTAAGGTGATTGCTCAGAAAGCATGTGCTGTGATCACTACAACTGGGAACGTGGTGCACTTGTATCTGACTCCCATTTAGGAAACCTAACTGTGAGAGACAATGTGGCTGTGAGTCACAAGAGCAGAGAAACAGTGAGATGCACTGGAAGCAAACCGTCCTAGTGCCACATATGGTTCCAGAGGCTTGGCTGTGGACCATAAGAGAAAGCCTAGAGCCATCAGAAATGGAACTCTGCTCAAGATAGTCACAAGCCACGATGACGGGGCAATGGCCACAACAAAAGAAAAGTCTGCATAAGGAACACACAGGAGCTGAGTGGTGATGTCCCAGGACGAAAGTCCTCCCATTTCCCTCCACCTCGGGAGCTGCTATTGAAGTTCCCCCAAACCTCATTATTCATGTATTTAAATCTACAAAAGTAGCTCAGGAGGTCGAAAGCCAGCGCTAAATATTTTCCTAACCTGGTGCATAGTGTCCTCTTATAAGGCTCTTTTCCCTAAATCACTTTCTCATCTGGGTAAAACACTGAAGGGGCCTAAAACCAAAGTGGGGAGAGTGAGATAAGAGCTAGGAAAGAGCATTTTCTACACAGACCCTCTTCCTCCTCCCTATGGGAGCCCTCACTTAAATAACAAGGTAAGGGCTTCCCTGGTGGTGCAGTGGTTGAGTGTTGGCCTGCCGATGCAGCGGACACGGGTTCGTGCCCGGTCCGGGAAGATCCCACATGCCGCGGAGCGGCTGCGTCCGTGAGCCATGGCCGTTGAGCCTGCGCATCCGGAGCCTGTGCTCCACAACGGGAGAGGCCACAGCAGTGAGAGGCCTGTGTACTGCAAAAAAAAAAAAAAGGTAAAAAGGAAGAATCTTTACATGGCATATGCAATGAGTTGTGCAGCTGTGCCACCAGACTGGACATTTTAATTTTTCAAATAATGCCATTCGTGAGACTAAAATTTAAAAAATAAGTACATAAAAGAGCAACATAGGTTAAGATTTCATTTAAGGGGTAAGGAAGAAATTTCTAAGGAGTGAGTTTAAAGGGTCATTAAGACAGGAGAAACATTTTTTTCTGCTTGTATCTTAATAGTTTCAGCTTTTTAAATAAAATAGTTATTGTAATGAGTTGAATTGTGTTTCTCTCAAATTCACATATTAAAGTCCTAATCCCAAGTACCTCAAAATGCAACCTCATTTGGAACCAGAGTCATTGCAGATGTACTTAGTTAAGATGAGGTCACACTGGAGAAGGGTCAGCCCCTAACTCAATATGACTGAATCTCATAAAAAAGGGGAGATTTGGACACAGGCACATATAAAGGGATAAGACCACATGAAAATTAAGATGGCCATCTATAGACCAAGACAGAGACCTGGAATGGATATTCCCTCATAGCTCTCAGAAGGAACTGACCCTGCCAACCCCTTGATTTGAACTTCTAGCCTCCAGAATTGTGATAATAAATTTCTTATGTTAAGCTGCCCAGTTTGTAGTGCTTTGCTGTGTCAGCCCTAGCAGACTAATACAGTTATTCATTGAGAGAGATGATTCCTTTTGTTCTAGATATTAATTTATTTTAGTCACTTTTAAGTATTGGAAACTTTAGCTCAGTAATTTTCATCATTTTGTTCAACATTAAAAGGCCTATGTACTACTTAACCTTTAGGTTAAGGTTTTTAGGTTTAGGAGCTTTAGGTTTTCATCTGAAAATAAATTCAGATGAAATTTCATTCCCAAGCTTCAAATCCTATAGTAGCTTCCCATTGCAAGGACATCAACATTAAGAATTCAAAATTCTTGGGCTTCCCTGGTGGCGCAGTGGTTGAGAGTCCGCCTGCCGATGCAGGGGATACGGGTTTGTGTCCTGGTGCGGGAGGATCCCACATGCCACGGAGTGGCTGGGCCCACGAGCCATGGCCGCTGAGCCTGCGCCTCCGGAGCCTGTGCTCCGCAACGGGAGTGGCCACAACAGTGAGAGGCCCGCGTACCGCAAAAAAAAAAAAAAAAAAGAATTCAAAATTCTTCACACGGTCCACAAATCCCATATGGTCTGCAGATTACTTGTATCTCTAAACTCCAATCCTTCCTTTTGTCCCCTTCTTTGCCTCCTTTAAAAAGCCACACCGCCAGAATAATACAAATTCATCCTGTTCTCAGGACCTTGGCACATAATTTTCTAATGAAATCCCAGTGCACATAACTTTCTAATGAAATCCCAGTGCTCACCATTGGTACCTCTACCTCATTGTCCTGTTTTATCTTTTTCTTCACACTTATTTGTTCCTGATATAATCTTATTTATTGATGTGCTTATCATCTCTTCTCTCTCCTCTAGAAATTAATCTCCTTGAGGAGTGGGACTCTGTCATTCTCGTTTATCCCTGCATCCCAGTGGTATGAGACAGAAAAGGTGCTCAATCAACATTTTTTGACTGATTGACTCTAAAACAAGCAGGATGGCCTCATTTCTTCCCATTTATAGGACTAATTCCCTATACTTTTCACATTTGGCTTCTTAACGTGAGTGTAGTCACTAGACCTACGTTCAGAGCAACATTGTCATTCCTTTTCCTCCCTTTCTCCACTCTCCGTTTATGCTGATTAATAGGCCAAGTGGGCTAGATGAAAGCCTATGACACTGAAGTCTTCAAAACATGTGTCATCCAGTCCATTTTTAGCATGTAAATTCTTAGATTAAAATGATAATATTTAGAAAAATTGAATTCTAAATCTTTCATGATTTTTCCAATCACCCCCAAGAAAGTCTAGAAATAGTTGATTGATCTATTTATTTTTTTATTCTTCGGATACTGTTTGATATTTGCTCAAAATAGGGTTAGTATTGCCTCTAGAGTATATTTACATTACTGTAGGTACTGGTGTTTTAGTAATGCTTTCTTCTATTTATGTGTTCAGTACCACCCTCTCATCATTTTTTCTCTCCTCCTCCAATTATTTTAACTTCCATTAATGGAAGTATTTTCTTTTCCTAATCCATTCTGCTTCCAGCCTCTATTGTGAACATTAAGTTATAACCTATGTTATTTAAACATATACCTGGGTTCATCAGTTATTATGTGATGATCTAAGAGCAGAGGGGTAAGAGTCTGGGGAATAACTGTTACTAACAGTATTCCTCATGCTTATAATTAAAGCAAATGCTGAAAATAAGTAATACAATAATAGCAGTGTATCAAACTTCAAAAATTTAGTTGAAGAGTTAAATTAATATTAAAGCTTGAATAAAATTAAATTTCCTTCTTCCTTCTCTCACTCTTGTGTTCTTGTGGAACACAGATTAATTCACTTGCATAAGTATTCATCAGTATGCTATGGTACAAACTTCTGGAGCTCAGGGTACAAAAAGATTTATTGAGCCCTTGCTGTATTCATATTACAGAATCCATAGCTCTGGGATTGTATTCAAATTTAATAATAAAATATCTATTCTGTAAAGTTCTCTGTGTTAAATCCTTTACAAGTCATGGCTACCTGGACCACAATCCTAAAATAGTTGCGAAGACAAAGCTAATACTGAAAAAAAAAAATACTTAAGATACCATATAAATTTTTGTAAAATACTGTACATAAATAAAACCAAAAGAAATCAAATAGTCAGCAAGCTTAATTAAGTAGAAATAGTTGGAAAAGTCCTCTTTTGCTAATATTTTAAGGTTGTGTTGTTTTATAATCTGTATCTCCACCTACTCCAAAAAGATTTGCAATCACCAACCTTGAAGAGATGTTGTTAACTGCTGTTAAATTTATCAACATTTATTTACCAACAAAGAGAAATAACTAAAAAGTGAAATAAGCTTGTTGTGATAATGAAGGTATGTGCAAAATACATGATATAGGAGTAGGATCACAGATTTCTTCAGTTGCAAACCACCATGAACATGTTAGTTCTACTAAGGTTAAACTCAGTGCTACAGGAAAGAGAGCTTGTGCAAAGGCTCCTACCCCATATTTGAATGATCTCAAGGCCTCTCTGAAAAGTTTCCACTACCCTTCCTGGCACTCTGCTAACCTAGTGACTTTTCAATCATATGTGGTACACAGATAGGCATTCCCTACTATGTGCCAAGAAAAATAACTGGGCATCTTAGTCATACAATGTAAGCACAAATTCTCAGATTTGATCCGTTACCATTTCCAAGCCAGGTCCTGAACCAGAAGTTCCTGAACGCCACAGTCTTGGACTACGGTTCTGAATTGACCAGCATGTCTAACTTCTCCCCATTGTGATCTGTTTGTCTAAGGTATAGTTATTATGACAGCCAAGGGGCTCCACTTAAGCACATGGTGACTTGGAAAATGCATCTGTGCCTGTACTCTATCTGTACTGGTTTTCATGAATATCTGAACAAAAAGCGGGAAGCAGTAAAGGAATCCATCCTAAGATAAGGCTTAACGTACAACTTTACGTTGCCAGTCTCAAGGTGGCATTTTGGCATGAAACTCAATTTTCTCTTAGAATAATTTGCATGGGGATTATGGGCTAAATGTTCTCAAAGAGTCTAAGCTATAATTCTTTTTGAGTCTGCACTTTGGCATTTAACTACAGCATATGCAAGCCTAACTTACAGTCTTAGTCTTTACATTTGTCCAAATTCTCTACACGATGCCAGCCAAATTTTAATGAAAAGCGTTGCTTCCCGACATGATTTACTTGCTCTGTGCTTTTTTTCTCCTAGAGGGATTTTTGCTTTACATTAAATATAAACTGAACTTTTGCTGAGATTTCTGCCGTCAGTGAAAATTCTCTTTGTGAACCTCCAATCTTCCAAACACCCAATCCTATGCAAAGATAAAATAGTAATAAATCTAACTTGTTTCCTTCCACGCTATAATAAATGTTTAGACTATACAGAATGATCTCCTGTTGTATGAAGCTAGTATTTAAAAGTCCATTGGATTTGTGCCCCTTAGAGTGAATCACACAATCCTGAAAAAAGCACAAGACAAAGAGAAAAAGGAAAGAAGAAGAATATTAAAAAGAAAAAAAAATAGAGAAAATGAGTAGGGGAAGAGAGAAAAGTAAGGTTACTAGAAACTGCAGAAGCTGCAGTATCTGTTTATAACGTGGCTGTAATACTACCTTGGTCAGCAACTATAATGTAAAAGGTAATGTGTAAGAGTTTTATATGCTTTTCAGAACTACAAAGGGAGTGTGAGTGGGTTTTAAACATTTTGATTAGCACAACAAAGATTTTAATGCTTTATTTAAACAGTTTGCTATAGGGCAAACACATTTGGTAGACAAGGAAAATGAAAGCATGGGCATCAGTTTCTCTGTTTTCTATTAAGTAATGTTGCGAAGTAAGCAGAAGTTGGATTCAGATATCAGATAATTATCTCCACACTGTGTCACAGTAAATAATTTTAATTGGTTTAACTTCAGGGACCATTACTGGCCTAATTAGAAACATGAAAAGGCTACAAGTATTAGGAAATATCCTGAAGGAATGAGAACATTAGCAATTCTGTCAAGCCATTTTTAAAATAAGTACACAGTAGCAGCTGCATTTCAGTGAAAGGCAGGGTACTTGAAAGGTGCTTTTAGGTAAACAGTGCTTGGGACTGTGTAATAAGAGATCTCTAACAGGAAGCATAGAAATGGGGTAACAGGCTGACATGTATGCTATTACTGTGTTAAAAACATGAACTCATCTCGTTCTGATGGCTGTTTTTAAATGAAGCAGGTTAAGGTTTTCAGAGTCAAGGAACAATAATTGAGGTTGGGTAAATCCTAATCGAGAATATGTTGACTTCCTGAAAGAGAAAAAGATCTTTGAGTAAAATAGATTTACTCAAACACCTTCAGCGTGCAGGGGAGATATACTGAGTGAAGGATGGTACTGCATATGGGACTATGATCTCTTCTTCACCTTGGGTTCCCAAGATTCATGAGAAACGAATGGGTATTATTGTTGGAAGCATAGGCATACAAGATATGCACTACAATGAGTGTATGACATAGTTCATGTTTAGAAAAGAGCTGTGTTGTGAATGAAAAGTGAGATACTGTGTCCATTAGGCCGGAGATGATGCTTAAAAAAGAAATCCCTCGGGACTCTCAGACTTTCAAGGAGTAAGATTTTTCCATCATATGAAATAACTAGAATGCCATATAATGTTTAAAGGCATTATTTAAATGCATAAATAATGTCAAGACCTTCTAATAAATAGTTACATAGTACAGTTTTGTTCTTTTTCATTTGTAATCTTGTGTTTAGCTTTCCACTTTCTGAAATTGCTGATAGTAGCATTTGACTAAGTATCCTCTTTGGGATGTGAAGATTTTGAATGGATCATCCAAGCTTAAAGTTACCAAAATCAACCATAATTTTAGCCACTTTTGTTTATTTGTTTTAAATGCAAATAATAGAGAAACTAAATAGAAAAAGGAAAGCATGGTAAGCTGTGGACCGTTTTTAAAAAGCCTGCATTACTCGAAAAGAGTAAATTGTGTAATTTTACATCTTTGATATTTGGGCATACTGTCAAATACAAACATTATGAATATAATCGAGTGTTTAAAAGACTTAAAGAAATCAGTAGGCCCACCAAATCTGCCAAGAAAAATGTATGCGTGTGTAAGAACCCACATCACAGATTCTCCCCACGCATATGTTCACAGACCTGCCCACCCCACGGACCCACATTTATTCAAACAGGCACAGAAACCCATTTCTACAGTTTGCACTTTTACACTGAATGCCCTGAAATAATGCCACCAGTTATCATAACTATCTTTTTAATATTTCTGTGTTTTAAAATTTCAGCAAATCTTGTTTGACTTAGGTATATACAATAATTTAAAACCACATTTTCTCCAACAAGGTTATAACGAATCAGCTTTGTCTTCATGGAAGAGTGTAGAGTATGTGCAGACAAATAAAATAGAAAAAATTCACATGAGATATTTTTTAGGTGCAAAATAGAAAACACACACGATTGCTGATCATTATAAAATAATACTTACTGCCTGCCCACCAAGCACATGTTCCATATTTCAAATATCTTCCAAATGTAGAAGAGGGAGGGAAGATGATGAGAATAAAAATGTGGTTGCTTATACAAATATAAATGCTCATATACGTACACAAACATACATACATATGTTCAGATATTTCAGCTTTGCCCATATGTTCCGAAAATAGCAGCCTGGAAAATTTGTACCCGCACATCCTGCTCTCAGAGTGAGGATACAAATGAAGACAAATTTCCCTGGGACCCAAGTTATGCAAGAAGAGAAAGGCTTCAGGACACTTAATTCTTTCAGGCCACTGAACATTGCAAAGGAGCCTTAACACACAAATCTACTCCTCAAAATTCCAGATTTTTATCCCTTAAAGAGTTTAAGATTATTTCCTCTCTTCCACAGAATAAACTATCTGCCCCTACATTCAAGGACCAGGCAAAGGAATAAAGGTGCAGCCTGGGGTATGGGCCTCAGTGTAAGAAGTTTTTCTCTAACACGTTGAGAGAACTTCCGGATGATGGCAAAAATTGCATCACACATTTCTCCCCGTACTCTGATCATTTCTATTTTTCTGTAGAGTAGCTAATCATTTTCATTTTTAAAATAATGTTACAATGGTTCAGAATATGCCCTTGAACTCAGAAAATATGAATTGTGTAGTGGAGTAAACATGGCTTTTCAGCTCCCACAGACCTCGTTTAGATGCCTGACCTCATATTTTCCTAGTTAATGTCATTACTGAACATCAGTTTTTTAATCTGTAAAATGGAGGAAATGATTGAGTTGCAGGGAAAAATTGAAATAATGTACGTAAAGCACCTGGCTTATGTCTAGACCAAAGTTTCCTGTTAATACTGTTATGCTGTGTTACCTTTTAAAGATGTTTCTGTAATTTAGATATTATCACTAAATGGTTGTAAAACCCTTGCTTATGGAGCACAGGTCAAGCCACTTTAGATTTTTTCATGCTTTCAGGTAACCAAGCTTTCCCATGAAAACATCAAGTCTGTGATAGGAACCCACAATGATCTTCTCTTTGGTCATTGCCCCTCCTTTCAGTCTCTATGAGGGACCACAATTATGTTCATACAATGAATCCCTGCTCCCCATTTCCATCCTCTCTCAAACCCTGCCTATACCCACCAATCACAGGTCTGGGAGTGGGCAGCAGGTTCAAGAGGGACAAATCAAAGTCCCTTTCTCAAACCCCCAACACCTGGACAAAGTTGACTAACCCATGTGCAGGGCCATCACTTATCAAGGAATAAGCTAGGACTCAGAAAAAAGGCAATCAATTTTATTTTTTTTTCAGATTCTGTTAGTGACTAAATTCTGCTTTACATAAAATGGGACTAGCAAAGGAAGTCAGTCTGCAAAAGCAGAGAAGTGGATGGTTGGTTGGAGAGGAGCAAAAATAAAAGATGGACACAGCACCGGCTTGGGTTCCTTTAAGTCTTCCTGTTCAACTATGTTCCTGCACTCTCATTGTAAATTGTAAGCTCCAAACACCCCGCCTTCCTTTTTTTCTTTTTTGCTTTTGTTTGGATCTTGCAAAAGAAAGAATTTCTGCTTATATAACTCTATACTAAACTATAGCATTAGTATTAATGAAATAATTCTATGAGATGAAATTAGTTAAAAAAATAACTTCTTAGTAGTAGAAGTAATTTCTACTACTTTCACTGGCAGTAGTTCATTTTATACTTTGTAGCTAAGTTCACATTAAATTAGAATTCATAGACTAAAAAAATAAACTGATTGCCTTTTAATGTAATCTGAAGTTATCTACTGGCTCTTTCCCATCACATGAGATCTCAAAACCCAGGGATCCCAGCAGGTCCTAAAGATTTAAATTGCTAATATTCTGTTAAATCTTTAGTGTGGAGGTTAGTAGCAACAAAGTTCACTGCATGAAGCAATGGAGCCTCTTAAAAACTGCACTTGGCTAACTTTATAAATGCATTGATATAGGCGTCTACAAACTCCTCTGCTTCCACCGTCCTGTGGCACAAGACGAAAGGCAAGATAAAATGGGGGTGCCTACCCCTTGGAAGCCTGTATCTTGTAAGTTCCTATAGTCATTAACAGACATTTTCCTCTAGATTCTCCTAAATTATTTATATAATTAGTATTATTTATAACCATGTATAAATAATTATTTATTCCACATGTTATAACTTGCTTCTGAGATCCTGATTAGGCTTCCTATGAGAACACCTTCTTAGAGTACTAATTCTCAGATTTGATTGTGCATCATGGTTTACTGGGAAGCTTGTTAAAAATGTAAATATCTGGGCCCTACAGCATAGGTTATCATTCAATATTCCGAATGGCTCCCAAGTATCTTTAAATTTTTAACAAGCACCTAGGTGATTCTAATGCAGCCAGTTCAGGAAAAACTGTTTGCAAAAAAGTTTCTAAAAAATATTTTTCCTTTTGCTTATCAGACTTTTATACTTAGAAAACCGAACATAATGTGGCAAACACTTGAAAACATTTTTAACATTAATTTACCCAAATTACAACTGATTATACTTTAGATTTTGACTACCAAAAAGAATAAAGTTAATTGTTTGGTTACAAAGAAATTATAAGCTTTACACATATTTTTATTTGAAGCCAGTCGACAAACTGAACCAAAACAATAGTAAGATTGTGCTTTACAAAAAAAGTTTCTAAGATTATTGTATTTCAGGTAACTATATAAAGGCAATACTTATCTATGTTACTTTCAATTGATCATGTTATGTTAATTTTTTTAAACATATTTATTGGAGTATAATTGCTTTACAATGGTGTATTAGTTTCTGCTTTATAACAAAGTGAATCAGCTATACATATACATATATCCCCATATCTCCACCCTCTTGCGCCTCCCTCCCACCCTCCCTATCCCACCCTCTCTATCCCACCCCTCTAGGTGGTCACGAAGCACCGAGCTGATCTCCCCATGCGATGCAGCTGCTTCCCACTAGCTATTTTAAATTTGGTAGGGTATATATGTCCATGCAACTCTCTCACTTCGTCCCAGCTTACCCATCCCCCTCCCTGTGTCCTAAAGTGCATTCTCTAAGTCTGCATCTTTATTCCTGTCCTGCCACTAGGTTTTTCAGAAACTTTTTTTTTTTTTTTTAGATTCCATATATATGTGTAAGCATACAGTATTTGTTTTTCTCTTTCTGACACTTCACTCTGTATGACAGACACTAGTTCCATCCACTTCACTACAAATTACTCATTTTCATTTCTTTTTATGGCTGGGTAATATTCCATTGTGTATATGTGCCACATCTTCTTTATCGATTCATGTGTCAATGGACACTTAGGTTGCTTCCATGTCGTGGCTATTGTAAATACAGCTGGAATGAACACTGTGGTACATGACTCTTTTTGAATTATGGTTTTCTCAGGGTATATGCCCAGTAGTGGCTTTATCAATTTACATTGCCACCAAGAGTGAAAGAAGTTCCCCTTTTCTCCACACCCTCTCCAGCATTCATTGTTTGTAGATTTTTTGATGATGGCCATTCTGACCCGTGTGAGATAATACCTCATTGTAGTTTTGATTTGCATTTCTCTAATGATTAGTGATGTTGAGCATCTTTTCATGTGTTTGTTGACAATCTGTATACCTTCTTTGGAGAAATGTTTATTTAGGTCTTCTGCCCATTTTGGATTGGGTTGTTTGTTTTTCTGATATTGAGCTGCATGAGATGCTTGTAAATTTTGGAGATTAATCCTTTGTCAATTGCTTCATTTGCAAATACTTTCTCCCATTCTGAAGGTTATCTTTTCATCTTCTTTACGGTTTCCTTTGCTGTGCAAAAGCTTTTAAGCTTCATCAGGTCCCCAGTTGTCTATTTTTATTTCCATTTCTCTAGGAGGTGGGTCAAAATGGATCTTGCTGTGATTTATGTCATAGAGTGTTCTGCATACGTTTTCCTCTAAGAGTTTTATGTTAACAACAGAGCTCCAGTATAATAGCAGTGGATTATCTGAACAAGTTGCAAGATGCAAGAATTTATTAAATAAGAAGTTCTTAGGAAAACACAAAAAGGAAGTGAAAAAAGAGGACATTGTTGAAGCTTCTGACACATCCAACTACAGTAAACATTAAACACAGCCCAGCTCTTAGCTAGATTAATGCAAAACCTCACACAAAGGCTTATTTTCTGTCCAATACATTGTGTGGTTACCAAAAAAAAAAAAAAAAAAAGAAAAAGAAAAAAAATCACCAATACTACAATAGTCTTGAATGGTTTGTGTCTTTGAAGTCTCCGAAGTCCCTTTGTTACTTGGTTTAAGGGGCCATGGACATTACATATCATTCATTCCTTTAAGTGGCATTTATTTTATATATAACTTATGTTAGAAGCTTTGAGAAATACAAAGTAATAAAAAAAAATTACCCCTGTACACAGAGGAAAATGCAGATAACCATACAAAGCCTATATATGTAGTGTGATATCAATGGTATAAGCCACAAATGTTTCAGAATTCACAGGAACTATAGTCTACTGTGACCTGGAGGGGTCATAGAAGGTTCATGAGAGAATCGGAGCTTGGGCTGCATATTTTAGAAAGGATAGGATTAGACTATTAGGCAAGGGTAGTGAGGAGGAAAGGCATAGTAAGTGATTTTGAGCATGAAAGTTGTGATGTTCAAGACAGATGAATCTCACAATATGTTAAAGGATAAATTGCAATATGAAAAACAATAAAAGGAGAGGAACTTTTTAGACTACCATTTATGTAATACAAACGTGAGGGCTTCCCTGGTGGCACAGTGGTGAAGAATCTGCCTGCCAACGCAGGGGGCACGGGTTCAATCCACGGTCCAGGAAGATCCCACAAGCCGTGGAGCAACTAAGCCTGTGCGCCACAACTACTGAGCGCATGTGCCACAGCTACTGAAGCCTGTGCACCTAGAGTCTGTGCTCCACAACAAGAGAAGCCACCGCAATGAGAAGCCCGCGCCCCGCAATGAAGAGTAGCCCCTGCTCGTCGCAACTAGAGAAAGCCGGTGCGCAGCAACAAAGACCCCACGCAGCCAAAAATAAAGAAAGAAAATAAATTTTTTAAAAAAGAAAGAAATGTGAGATAATAAAGATCAAAAGTAAGACAACGACATTGATAAAGAAAAGGAAAGAATAGCTATAATGGAAGAAAGATAAATTTGATGACAAACTGGGTAACAGATTGAAAGAATGAAAAAAGTACTAGAGGCTACAGGAATGATTTACCTGAGAGACTAGGAAAATGAAGATACCATTATCACACGGAATGTGTGGAGAACGCAGGTTTGGGGTCAGACAGACTAGATTTTGACTTGCTTAACTTGAGATGATAATGTGAGCCTGGAGCTGGAAACAAGACACTAGAACTGAAAGGGGCAGATCAGGCCAATTCATTGTGATTCATGATAAAAGTACTATCTGCAGCCATGATTAAGTAAACTCATCAATAGAAAGAGGGAGAAAAGTTGTAAGATTAGACCTGAATCTTGGAAAAATACTATAGGTGGTACATGGGAAGAAGGAGTGAGGCAGGAGGAAAACTACCGAGTGTGTAAACATTGGCAATTCCTGTTACATGGCGCAAAAGCATCTAGGAGATGATTCTTTTCTGTAACATGTGGGTGGACAGTTGGTAGAAAAAATAATTCGGTCAGAATTGTGGATTAGCTGAAGTTACTTTTGATTGCTTTCATTTCTGAGACAGATTTCTTCTACCTTCCAGGAACCTAATTTATGTACTGATCTCTGACTACCCAAATCATTTTTTCAGAACGTCACTAAGTCTTGAGTTTTCCCCATCCTTCAAACTCTATAATTTTATTCACTTTTTTCATTTCTATTTCCCCATTCTAATCAAAGAATTGAAAGGGAAGTAATCTGGTTCTCAAATTAATGCTCAACAAAGTAAAATAAATTGGTCATTTAAATCATCTCCAGAAGATGGGAATACTTTCCCTAATGTAGATGCATCTCTAATCTGTGAACTCTGATGGATCTGTCTTTGAGTTGTAAGTCTCTTCTCCAAAACCATTACTTATTCAGGCAAACCACTGCCAACACTAGGATAGTTAAGTGTCTGATATCATGCCCACTGCAGTGGTGTTAATATCCAGTAATACCTGGTTCAGTCATGTTAAAGTGGATCAATATCTGGAAGGCTCTTTGATTTTTTTTCTAGAACTAATTTGGGGGCTGAAGCAAAGAAAATAAATGACAAATAAGAGAACAGCTGAGCTGAGGATCAGCCATGAAAGATTAAGGAAATAATACCACCCTAGGAGAGATGTCGCACAGGCCTGAGTTACTAGTCGTGGAGTTCCAGCGTAGAGCAAAAAGACTGCATGAATTCAACTAATTGAGATGGCTTGCATGACCAGAGTCCTCAGAGGAGGTGAAGTGTTGCTCATTGGATATTCTGACTGCAAGTGTGTCAGGCAAAGAGGTTGGAGTTGCAGATAAGGAGATTTGGAATTGAAAGTCCTATTTTGAGGTAAAGAAATAGGATGTGGTCATGCTGTTGAGAAAGTTGATGTAAGATGAAAAAAAAAAGTTAAGGAAACTGGTGAACTGTGAGGCTAGTTGTTAAATGGGCAATTTGAATATGTGGAAATCACCAAGGATGATGGGACCACATGGGTTAAAATTAAAGCATTATGTATTTCTTATAGCTATTTATTAAAGAGAACATCAGAAATTAGAACATTCTCTAACACTGTAACAAAAATAAACTCAAAATGGATTAAAAACCTAAATGTAAGACTGGATACTATAAAACTCCTAGAGGAAAACATAGGCAGAACACACTTTGACATAAATCTCAGCAACATCTTTTTGGATCTGTCTCCTAGAGTAATGGAAATAAAAAGAAAAATAAACAAATGGGACCTAATTAAACTTAAAAGCTTTTGCATAGCAAAGGAAAAAAGAAGACAACCTACAGAATGAGAGAAAATATTTGCAAATGATGTGACTGACAAGGGATTAATTTCCACAATATAAAAACAGCTCATACAGCTCAATATCAAAAAAAACAAACAACCCAATCAAAAAACGGGAAGAAGACTTAAATAGACATTTCTCCAAAGAAGACATACACATGGACAAAAAGCCCAAGAAAAGATGTTCAGCATCGCTAATTATTAGAGAAATGTAAATCAAAACTACAATGAGGTATCACCTCACACCGGTCAGCAGGTCATCATCAAAAAAGTCAACAAATAATAAATGCCAGAGAGCATGTGGAGAAAAGGGGAACCTCCTACACTGTTGGTAGGAATGTAAATTTGTATAGCCACTATGGAGAACAGTATGGAGGTTCCTTAAAATACTAAAAATAGAACTTCCATATGATCCTACAATCCACTCCTGGGCATATATCCAGAAAAGAACATAATTTGGAAAGATACATGCATCCCAATGTTCATTGCAACACTATTTACAATAGCCAAGACATGGAAGCAACCTAAGTGCCTACTGACAGAGAAATGGATAAAGAAGATGTAGTATATATATGCAATGGAATAATACTCAGCCATAAAAAAGAATGAAATAATGCCATTAACAGCAACATGGATGGACCTACAGATTATCATAAGAAATGAAGTAAGCCAGACAGAGAAAGACAAACATCATATGGTATCACTTACAATGGAATCTAAAAAAAAAGGATACAAATGAATTCATTTACAAAACAGAAATAGTCTTACAGACATAGAAAACAAATCTATGGTTACCGAAGGGGAGGGGGGGAGAGGGATAAATTAGGAGTTTGGGGTTAAAATATACATACTACTGTATATAAAATAGATAACCAACAAGGACCTACTGTATAGCATAGGGAACTATATTCAATATCTTATAATAACCTATAATGGAAAAGAATGTAAAAAAAGAATATATATATTTGTATATATGTGTATAACTGAATCACTTTACTGTATACCTGAAACTAACACAATAGTGTAAATCAACTATATTTAAATAAGTTTTTTTTAAAAAAGAGAACATCAGTGTACAAGACAGTAGAGTAACAATTTTAAAACCTATTTCCAAAAATTTTTCTTAGATGTTATGTGAAAGTAAAAGTTTATAGGTTTAAATAGATTGGAAAATACTGGGTTAACAAAGAAAACCAAATTTCTTTTCTGTTCTGTTTTCAGCATTTTTAATTAATTAACATTATAAGATACTAAGAAGGAAAGGTATATTATCCATGTTGCTTAGCAAAAATAATCTTCATTTCCTTCCCTCTCAGGACCTCTCAAGAAACTGGTAAAATATTGCTTTACCAGTTGACTGCATCCTCTGTAAGAGGGAATAAGATTAAGGTTTCAACGGTTTGGGCCACAGGGAGTCTGACAGTGAATCAAGGGGAGATATACTGGAAAAGGTGAGACAAACAAAGGAGATTTTGTACTAGTGGCATGATTTTTTGTCACTGGGCAATGAAGAAAGATGCAGTGGAAGACCTTCCTGGGAAGAAAGACTGAAGAATACAGAGGCTTAGGTGGGTTCGACTGAAAGTATGGAGGAGAAGGCACCAGACATGGATGTTACTTGTGGTCCTTCAATAGTAAAGGAAGAGGATTAAGCTATATAAGAAACAACATACAGAACTGAAATGATTTCATTGAGAGCTTGCTTGTTAGAGTTTTACATAAATGAGAGAATATGTTAACACCTTGCTAAAGAATTCAAAAAACTTGCAGATATGCCTATTTGTTTGGAAATAAAAATTTGGAATAGTACTTAGAGAAACAGGATGGCAACATTTTAGGTCATTATTATCATAGATAATAATGAAGATATAACTTGGGTTTATCTGCTTCTAAATATCTATGTTGAGAAAAATATCTCCATGTTTCTAATTGTCTTTAAATGAAAAAATACTAACTGAAATAAAAAATTTCACTGTTTGATTTTCCTACTTGATTCTGTATTTAAGAACGAGAAAAAACAAACATTAACTTGGTTTTTACTGCTCCACTTGGGTCCCTGTTGTTTGCCTCTGTAAAGTGATTCACATTTTCATGCAAGACTTTTCCAAATGCTTCACAGGTGTGAATTGGGGTTTATATCTGTGACTATCTCTAAGTTTCTTTATCTGTCCTAGGAAGCAGGTTTCTTATCTGACAGCCTTATAATTATGGAAGAAACTGCATATTAATTATTCAGTGCTTAAATAAACAACTGGCCTTGGAGAAATCTAATGAACCAACTTTGTAGGATTTGATTTTGCCTAATTGAATGTAAATAATGTTAAATGTTGTATCTGCCAGAATTTTTACAGAACCTTATGAATTTTTTTTACGTACACAAAGCATTACGAATTCAGAGTTTTTAACAGTTATCTTTTAATTCAGCTATTAAGATAATATGGTTTGACATCAGATATGCACTATGAATGTGAGGTACCAGCACACATGTACACACTAAGTGTTTATATATGCCAGGTATAACTCTCAATTGTTGTTATTTTTTAATGCTCCTCCTTTGAAGTTGGCAGCTTGTACATTTTTATCTGAAGGTCTGAATTTGTATTATGCTTTGAAGGAACAAATGGCCTCCATGTGGTATTCGGTTTTCCCTTGCCTGTCTCTATTACTCTGTATCAGGATAAAATTCATTCTGACATAGTTTTTTACTTAGGCGTACGCACCTGATCTTTTCCATTGGTCCTGTGCTAACACATGCCACCATTTAGGGATATGTAAAATAACTGGCTTTTAAAACAAGAAGATAATGTCATTGGGAAAAAGGGTAATTAAGCTTACATATTAGAATACTATAGTAATTCCACCTTTGTGGGAACAGGAGGATAGAAAGATTATACAATTTGCGTGAGTGTGTTAATTTTGAAAACAAGATAAAACAAAAAATAGTGCCTAGTTTCCAAAGTGGTACTCAGCACATAAACTTTAAAATCATTTTGCAAAACAAGATGAGGCTAACAAGCTCTGCATGTATTGATGACATGGTTATACAAAAGCAGAACGCCATAAGTAAAACAGAGAAAACATTTTGTTAAAATAATCAGTCAGAAACTTTGCTTTTCTTAGCACTGGAGTCTCTAATCAACACAGTCATCCTGGTCTTTATGGTCCTATATGGTTCTACTTTTAAAAAATGTGAATCAGTAAAAAATCTGGGCAACTTAACTAGCTACATTTTTTAATTGGCCTTTTTTGAGTATTCCTTCACTGAGTAAAGACAACCTATCTCTCAATCTCTAAACATGTAGAGCAACATTCAGCTAACATTTTCTCTCAAAACCTATGTGGTATAATAGGAATGTCCCAGGTAAAGCTCAGGTCTGATCAACCCCCAAACTGGCCTAGGTATGTCATACAACTTCACTGTTATAATAGGCAAGTTAATGTTTAAGTTAATTTTCTTTATTAAGACTCAATTTCTCCATCTGCAAAAAAGAAAGAGTAATACATATGGTTGTATTTTTGAATAAATGAAATATCATATGTAAGGCAACTGGCATGCATGTCGTTATTCACTCTGATTGCAAACACATCTCCTGAAGCCCACTATTCCTATCCCACTATTGCCATTAGACAACACTCAGGAAAGATTATACTACCATTATATTTTCTGATACCACAGAGACAAGTAACAACTATTTGCCTATATTCTGAAAAATTAATTATTTTTATAAAAATTTCAAAACAGAAAGCGAAAACTCTTTAAAAATGGATTAATACTTTAAAACAGCTCACCTTTAAGTATGGTACCCACATAATATACAATGGACATTCATTGTCTCATTTAACAACAATCCATACATGTTTGTTATTTGTTGAGTGCTTATCATCTCTGAAACATTGTTCTAGATGATGGAATACAAGCAATGAACAAGATGATGAAGTCTCTACTCTCCTGGAGCTTGCCACTTTGTAGGAGAGACAACAATAAACAAAGGAATAGACAATGATTGATCTCTGATGAAAATAATTCTAGTGAGAGAATAGAAAGTGGTTGTGGTAGTTATGGTGGCTATTTTAGATAGGATGATCAGAGATGACTTATCAGTGGAGGTGATATTTCTTCTGAGATCTGGATTATGCAATAATTAGCCATGAGCAGATATAGCAGAGGAGTGCTTCTAACAGAGAAGAGCAAGAACAAAAGTTCTAAGGCCATAATAAATTGGGTGTTTTGAGAAATAGAGACTAACTCAGTGCAGCTGTAGCACATTGAACTGAGGCCTAGAATGGAGGACTATTTTAAATGGTACTTTTTCCTTAAATTTTTGACCATATTCATTGTTAGTATGTATAAATACCATTGACTTTACACATATATTTATTTTGTATCCCGCAAACTTGCCAAACTTGCTTGTTAGTTCTTATAGCTTTCCTCTGAAATTTTTCCGTGAATTTTCCACTTAAATGCCCATGTCATCTAAAAATAAATACAGTTGTACTTCTTTTCCATTCTGGATGCCTTCTATATTTCTTCCCTTACCATCTAGAACCACAGTACAATACTGAGTAGAGTGGTGAGTGTGTATATTTGTCTTGTTCTTACGGGGAAAAATTTAGTCTTTCACCATTTAATATGTTGTTAGCTGTAGGTAGATGCCCTTTATCAAGCTGGAGAAGTTTCCTATGAATCCCAGTTTGCTGAGTTTTTATCATAAATGGGTGCTGGATTTTGTCAAGTGCTTTTTCTTCATTTATTAAGATAATCATTTTTTTCTTTTTTGTTTGTTAATGTACTGAATTGCATTGTTTGATTTTTTAATAATAAATCAACCCTATATTGTTGGGATAAACACCATTTGATCATGTTGTGTTACCTTTTCTATACATTGTAAATATATGTTGAAATTTTGTTTAGAATGTTATATCTATGTTTGTGAGAAATCTAATTTTCCACTAATCACATCCATTTATTTTTCATCTCAGATACTGTAGTTTTGCTATTTAGAAGTTTGATTTAGGTGTTTCATTTGGTTGCTTGTTATTTTATACCTTTCATGTCTCTTCTTAAATTTTTTAACATACACAATTTTAAAAATTATAACAACTGTTTTCATTCCTTTCTGCTCATTCTAATGTCTGCTTTTATTGATTGATTTTTTTATTATGTATCTTGTTTTCCTACTTCTTTGCATGTCTGGTAATCTTTGATTGGATGTCAGACATTAATTTTACCTCATTGGATGCTGCATATTTTGTATTCCTATAAATATTCTTGAGTTTTTCTTTGGAGCAAAATTAAGTTACTTGGAAAATTTTTTATCTTTTTAGGTTTTTTTGGATGATTTTTTAAGATAGATATGGAACAGTGCTTAGTCTAGAGCTAATTACTTCCCACTATTGAGGCAAGTCGTCCTTGAGTACTTTACCCAGAGTCCCATGAATTGTCAGTTTTTCCTATCTAGCTGGTGATAACAGGCATTATTCTAGATGCTGTGTGAGCCTTGGCACTGTTCCCTTTAATCTTGCTGGATAGTTCTTTCTCTGGTCTTGGGTGGTTTCTTCACCACCCAAGACTCTGATCATTGCTCTATTGAGTTTTTTCTGCTGGGCTCTGGGGCTCTCTCTTCATGCAGATCTCTCTTCTCTTGTGTTCTGTCCTGGGACATATACTTACCTTCATCTCTCCAGACTCTCAGCTCTATCTCCTCAATGCAGGAGGAGTGCTGGGTTTCCTGGTGTGTTCTTTCCCTGTACCCAACCTGTAATCTCTCTTAAGGCAGTAAAATGTGGCAATAATAGAGCTTACCTAATTGATTTCCCATCTCTCAGGAATCACTATACTTTGTTGCCTGATTTCCACTGTCTTGAAAACATTTTAATTTTTTTAAAATATTATCTGTTTTTTGGCTATTTGGGTCTGGAGGGTAAACCTGGTCCCTCTTTTCTCATCTTGGCCAAAGGTAGAAGTCATTTGTTTGTTTGTTTTTGTTTGTTTCAGTCAATGGAATGAAAGCAAAGTCATCAGCTAAGAATGAGAAGGGCTGGAGGAACGTGAGTTTTAACAAGAGAGACAAAGGCATGAAATAGTTCTCTTAGAGAGTAGTCAAGCAAATCTACTCCTGAAAATGTATTAAGATTGCTAGGCATTATGGCCAATTAATCTACTTCAAAGGAGGCAAGAACATACAATGGAGAAAAGAGTCTCTTCAATCAGTGGTGCTGGGAAAACTGGACAGCTACATGTAAAAGAATTAAATTAGAACATTCTCTTAACACCATACACAAAAATAAACACAAAATGGATTAAAGAGCTAAATGTAAGGCCAGATCCTATAAAACTCTTGGAGGAAAACATAGGCAGAACACTCTTTGACATAAATCTCAGCAATTTCCTTTTGGATCCACCTCCTAGACCAATGAAAATAAAAACAAAAATAAACAAATGGGACCTAATTAAACTTCAAAGCTTTTGCCCCCAAGGAAACCATAAACAAAGTGAAAAGACAACCCACAGAATGGGAGAAAATATTTGCCAATGAAGCAGCTGACAAGGGATTAATCTCCAAAATATACAACCAGCCCATGCAGCTCAATAACAAAAAAACCCAATCAAAAAATGGATGAAAGATCTAAATAGACATTTCTCCAAAGACATACAGATGGCAAAAAAACACATGAAAAGATGTTCAACATCACTAATTATTAGAGAAATGCAAATCAAAACTACAATGAGGTATCACCTCACACTGGTCAGAATGGCCATCTTCAAAAAATCTACAAACAATAAATGCTGGAGAGGGTGTGGAGAAAAGGGAACCCTCCTACACTGTTGGTGGGAATGTAAATTGGTACAACGACTATGGAGAACAGTATGGAGGTTCCTTAAAAATCTAAATATAGAACTACCATACAGTCTAGCAATCCCACTCCTGGGCTTATATCTGGAGAAAACCATAATTCAAAAAGATACATGCATCCCGACGTTTATTGCAGTACTATTTATGATAGCCAAGACATGGAAGCAACCTAAATGTCCATCGACAGATGAATGTATAAAGAAGACGTGGCACATACATACAATGGAATATTAACCACAGAAGAGAATGAAATAACGCCATTAGCAGCAACATGGATGTACTGAGAGATTATTGTGCTAAATGAAGTAGACAGAAAATGACAAATATCATATGATATCACTTATATGTGGAATCTAAAAAAAAAATGATACAAATGAACTTATTTACAAAACAGAAACAGACTCACAGACTTCAAAAACAAATTTATGGTTACCAAATGGGAAACATGGGGGAAGGGATAAATTAGGAGTTTGGGATTAACATATATACATCACTAAATATAAAATAGATAATCAAAAAGGACCTACTGTATAACACAGGGAACTCTACTCAATATTCTCTAATAGCCTATATGGGAAAAGCATCTGAAAAAGAATGGATATATATATATATATGTATAACTGAATCACTTAGCTGTACACCTGAAACTAACACAACATTGTAAATCAACTATATTCCAATATAAAATAAAAATTAAATTAAAAAAAGATTGCTAGGCATTATATGTAAAGATAAATAGCTCCAAACTATGGGTTATTATGAAAAGGGTAAAAATAAATCTGCATAAATTAAAATTTCTTTAATTCCTCATGTTAAACTTCTCTTTTTCATCTGAAGCTCAGTACTAGGCCTTGTAAGTCCAATTCTACTTGCAGTTTAAGGGAAGAAAGATTTAATTACTTCAATTAACTGAAAAGGAAATGCTTTCTGGTGGCAATATTTAAAGAAAAAAAGTAGAGTAGGCTGATAGTTTTCACAAATATTTCATTTTGAAAATATAATCTTAGCAATTGGGGTTACTAATGTAAAGGAAATGTCAACTAAATAATTGGATGCCTTTAAATGATTGCTCAGTTGATTGAGGAAAACTGATGGGCATTGTTTTCTATACAGGTTATTTGCCTTTCTGCAATGCAGGCCAAATTCCATAAGGAACATGTTAGTTCTAATTGTTGCACTTAATGTTAGTTTTAATCTTTTTTTTTCCCAAGATTTATCTCTCTCTTTACAGTTTTACAACATCTTTTGGTAAATCTATTTTGTGATTTCCTCAAGAATGCTTGCTTTTATTTTTTTCCAGATACCAAATACGTAACACAGCAAACTATGTTAGCTTTTGATTTACATCTTCCTGGCTTTATATCATTTATAGTATTTGTAGAGTATGTTTTCACTTTGAGTTATTTAGCTTATGCCACTGGATCAAGTGAAAATAAATTTATGCTTTTGAGTCATGGATGGATTTAATATAAAAGTTTGAAGAAGCATTTGCTTGGATCTAGTAATTTAGCATTTTGTATTTTTCTTAATCACTTGGAACATATGTAATTAATAATCACTAATTTTATATACATACTAATATCTTTATATTTTTGCCAAATTTCCCAAATTCTTGAACAAGTAATGTTATTTAATATTTTTTTAAAATGATATTATGTCCATAGCATTTTAGCAGACCAGTGGTGGAAGCAATGACAATTAATATGTGATCATTGCCATTAATAAGAATTGATTTTGATTATTAAAACAGATTTATACAAATGGAATAAGAGGAGGAATACAAAAACATCTGAAAACCATTTAATTGCTGAATTATTGCCACAAATGATGGGATTTTTAGATATTCAGAAGAGAAAGATATAATTGTGAAATGGACTTGGAGGACATCATTATGGATGTACTACCGAGACAGACAGTGGAATATCAATCTTATTTGGAGGGTAATAAGCAGTAGGGAAGGCAACACAGAGAGAGCATTTTGGGCACCGAAGTGGAGAGACCCATAGTTACATGGTGGGGACGTGGAAGGTGGGGACATTATACCTGGAGCAGAGAGTTTGTGTTGGGAAAATGTGAGAGTAAAGGTGACTTTGGGTGAGATTGTCAAAGGCGTTAAAGTCAAGGCTAATACAAATTTCAGGCTATTTCAGAGGCCTGTTTAGCCTGCCAAGGGCTCTTCCAAGTATTATTGGGTGGAAAAAATATCACTTCTCTTTCCACTTAACAGTGAGCCATTAATTCATGCCGTTCACAGGGGGCTGAAAGTTCCAGTTTGGTCGGTCTCGCCAATTTAAAAGTGTCAGTCTAACTAGGTCCTTCAAGCTCACCCTGTGATATTTACTTCCCTGAACTCTACAAATTATCCATTAAATATATTCACAGGCATCTTGATTTAATCTAGAACTAGATGGGCCTCAAAGAAAGAATTTTCTTTTCTTCTAAATGTTCACATCTATTTTAGAAATTTTATCTGACCATTTTCCTTATTTTTTAAATGTTTTTCTGGCCTTATTTTTTCTTACATTGTGAAATGATATAAGAGTTATAAATGATATTGAGGAAGAACAAAGCAACCCAGCAGTTGGGGAGAAAGCTCTGTACATGCCATAATTTTCTGCTCTGAAGAGATAAACTGATCAATGATATGCTACAGTGATTTTACCAGAAAGCTTATTTATTGTTTTGGCTTTAACACATTAAAACTAGCAAGGGTTCAATAAGACAGGATCGCATTAAGAATTTTCTTGCCAACTATAAAGTTCCTTGTTGGTTTCATAGATGGTTTCCCCCCAGGAAATCTGTACTCAAAAAGGAGATTTCTGAACCCGCGAGAACATGCTTTCATTTGAAAAACTGTGAAAAAGCCCACAACATAGTGAATGAAACATCAAAAAAAAAAAACAAAAAAAACGTAAACATCTTTATGGTGGTGGAATTCCCTAAATAGAGTGCAAGGCTCTTGTGATACAAAACAGCTGTTTTTCATGTGTATCTACAACCAGTCACAAGGAGAAATGCTGCTCAGACACCTTAAGTCATTTCAAATGAGCTTAAAGCATCTTTGGCGCCCTTAAATATTAATGAAAGTCAACAAGCAGTGAAGTCTCTGCCCTACAGGGACTGTCACTGGTCAGCTCCTTGCTGTTTGTTTCTGAGTTAATCAAATTACTATATCATTGGTGCTTTTGTACCCTCCACCATTAATGATGAGTGTCTTTGAAAAAAAAAGAGGATGTCTTAGCATAATGACACATTAATCCTGTGGGAGAGGGGGAAGGGGCATTCTCTTACCTAGATTGCCCTTGTGTGTGAGGTGGAAGCATAGGCGAAGATCACTGGCAGAAATCAACCTTTAATAAGTCAGTATAAAGCCACTTCACATTATCCCAGCCAGCTAGGAAATATACATGCAAAGAAGCTATAAAAGGAAGAGTTTAATGCTGCTAATTTCTTAATTTGGTTCCTCTGATGTAGTATCTAGATACTAGTACCGTTCTTAATATGTGTGGAAGTGACTTCAGAAAAATCACTCTTGCTGTAGAGCTGTCATCAAAATGAAAAATATGTCCTGGATGATACTGATACTACTTATTTACACTTGGCAAAACAGACCTTTCTTTCCAGCATCAAAATGGTTAAAATGAAGAAGCCAGGTTATTACACATTTCAATTCCAGAGTCAAATATAAAAATTTCTATTATAGGGACAATTAATTACATCTCAAAATGGCAAATGTGCATCCTTGTCAGGTAGAGTGTACTCTGATGGCCTTTCCTCAAACAGTGAATGTGGAGATTTGATCTCTTCTAATGGTGCTGAGAAAAGGGTAATTACGCTATGGTCAAAGCTAATTTGCTTTCTGCCAGATGAACTGTTGTATTTTATTGTACGCTGACATTTTAAAGTAATTACGGCACTGTTGACCTTAGACAATTCCAGTTGAATCGCTGTCTACAGCTGCATCGCTGTCTACAGCTGCAGCGTTCGCTCTACCTTTGGCTGGCAGACAGTGGCTGTAACGAGGTAATGACACGGACAAAGAGCACCATATGGGGCTCCTTTGAGATACACAAAGCCCAGTGAAAGGAAACAAGAAAATTTTAACATCATCATTACAGTCACACATCTTTACAGCTATAAAGGATCCTGTCCACACATGCTTGTGAGCATGCACATACACACACACACACACACACACAGACAGGCAAATAATCTAAACACTTTGCCTGCTTATACCTTAGGTGTGTGCATGGGTGTGTGTGAGCATGCGTGAGTGTGTGTGTGTGTTTCTTTTGTAAATGGCAGCGTGCATCAAGAAGAAAAAGAGATCAGGTAGAACTGAACATGACGGACTGGTCTTCCTCTGACAGGAGTTCAAAGGCTAAAGACTATTGATTGAGATAAAAGCTCAGGTTCTTATCTAATGTTAAAGACACGCCTTGTTGTCTGAAAGCCGTGCACATAATTAGGCAGAGAGAAGAGCACTTCAGCCAGAAAATCACTATAAATGGAGCTTCATTAAACTTAGATATTAGTTAATTTAAAGGAAGAGGTTATTATTCACTGATACATTTTAATGAGCTATCTAGCTGTATTTTCTATGGTAAGAAATAAAAACGTGTTCAGAGTTCGTCCTGGTTAATGTATCCCTGCTAAGACAGAAAAATAGATTAATACTACTGGAGGAAAAAAAACAAAAAAACTTCATCCTCTCAAGCAAAAATGTACAGGATATTGAGCTACGGAATTGTCAAGAAGAGGTGGGAGAAAACTGAGCTTTACCGTCATGTTAAATATTTTATTCTGTTTATTAGGGTATGTGAAAATGGACTATGGAAATGCAAGCTTGCTTCCAATAAGCTGTGGGTGTTGCCTACATCATAGCTTATGGCCTATTTATGTGACAATTAAACGGAGCCAAAAAAAAAAAATCAATGTATTTCCTTTTGAATTACATTTATATCATTCAGCTTTTTTTTTTCCTAGTAATTAATGGAAGAGCACTCGCGTCATTATCTTACTGAGGGAAAAAATTAATTTACAAATTATGTTACATAGATAGTAGAGATTGCTCTAGTGTCCTCAATTTATTTTTAATTCTGAGGTTTATTTTCCCCTAAAGTTTGTTGGTTTTTCCTAGCCTTTTTCACTTTCATTAGTATTTGGAGATTTCTATGCCAATCGAGGTATTTTTCTTTTAAGGCAGCATTCACTTGAGAGAATTACTAAAGAATTCCCATTCAAAATTGGAATGATATGGAATTAAAGTATATATTAAAATGGTCATTTCTGTGATGCTTACTTTTGGTGGTGTGTGACTGAAAATTTACCTTGTTCGTAACCCAAGTGAGAAAGAAGGTCTAAAATACATGCAGTTGCCTCTTTTTAAATTGCATTTTTGTTTTACCTTTAAAACTTAGGAAAAATGGATTGACCTTTCCACTGTATTCACTGTGAAGGGCTTAGGGATATATAATGCTATTTTAAAAATCCTTGTAACTATTGAATTCCACATGAAATTTCTGATATTGTTAGAATGACTTAACTATTCTGGCACTGTAATTCCGGTGTAAATACATCCAACCAAGATCATATATTAAAAAGAATGTGTAACCAACACATTTTAGAATGTGGAGGAGTAACAATATAAAAGCAATCTAAGCATATGAAGTGGTATATAAAAGACTTAAAATCCAAACACTTTTGCTCTTTCCAGACTCAGGCCTGAGTCCAACACTAGGAAACACAACTGGAAGTATGAACAACCTGTCTATTTGTATTCTCATATTTTTGTCATTGTTAGAGACAATAACTCACACCTAAGAAGTAACCATTTCATCTCCAAATACCCTTGACTTAAAACATCCACTACATTTGTTAATGAGTGAGCCTACCATTTCATACTTTTAGAAACTTTTAGAAAATATTTATTTCTTCAGGAGTCTACCTAGTAATGTGAAATCAGTATTTTACTGTCTAATTTTGTCTACATTCCAAGTCCTGAAAGGTAGAAGAAGATAAAGAAAGAAAAGAAGGCTTTCAGAAGCTGCATTTTAAAAAAAAGAAGAAGAGGATAGAAAGAATCTTGATCATGATTCTGAAAGAGGAAGGGAGTGAGGGAGATACATGAGTCCAGAGCAGTCACGGAATCAGGAAACGAGTTCTGATTGAGAGTGAGTGGAAGAAAGAAAGAGAGTGACAAGAGGTAAGAAATCACTTCCCTGAATTAAGAGTGAGCGATGCAGTGAGAGAAGCAGAGAGACAGACAGATGGAGTTGGAAGCACAGGTAAGGAGAGAGCTACTCAGAGGAAGCGGGGAGACTGTAAAAGACCATTGCATAATGAAGAAGGTGCAGTGCATGCTAACCAGAACATTAATGGTAATATCTGGGACTGGACCCTATAAAAATCCCATTTACTTTGAAGCTGACAGAATACTAATAAAAATGAATGAATAAAGGGAACAAAGCACACAAAATAGAACAAAAGACATATAATGGCTCCAAGTTCTAATCCTTACTGTTGATTGCCTTTTACTGTTACTTAAACAAATTTCTCAACATGACATGCCAACATCAATTCTTCAGTTCTCTTTTGTGAAACAGGATAGGTAAGGAAGACATGAAAAATTCTGCAAGACTAGGGCTTTAATGCAATATCTCAGAAATTACACTGACTATTTGAAAAATATAATTTTTCATACCATTAAAAGGTGGCAGAGAAGAATTTTCTCCATATGCAGGGAAGGTTGTGAAACAAAACCAGAATTGGCAAGGGGAAGGACAGCTTTCTGGGACGTTAGAATTTTAAAGCAAGCATTTAAAAGTCTTTGGAAAAGTTTTAGAGATGTGTTGGAAGCAAAATGATTCTTTCAGCTCCACTTAAAATGAGCTAGTTTTCCATGCAAAGCTATTTTGAGCCATAAAAAGACAGTAACCCTAATCAAGTATATAGATTCATTAAGGACCATACTAGATCGAGGTCAAATATGTGACCCTCCAATCTGAGTGTACTTAGCTGAGGCAATACTAGCTCATCATTACTATCTTGAATTTATTGTCCATGAAATAGGCTGTTGCCTGCTTTTCTATCAAAACAAATATAAAGACTAATCCAGCACGTAAAAATGTAAGTCAGAGTATTGAATCTTTGTAGCTGGATTGGATATACTACAGAGCAAGAGAAGTCTGCATAACATTTTTTAATATCTTCCATAAAATAATGTATTTTCTCGCCTAAAGATCCATTGCACACAGTGACTTTCATTAATTTCAGGAAATGGAAACCAGTCTTTGTATATCTGCCTTTTTAAAATATGTCATCTGTGCAGGAAAGTTTTAAACAGAGTCAGTATTTTGCTTATCCAGAATAAAATTGGCCTGGAAAACAAGGGCACAAGGTTCTGAGGAAAATGTAAGCGATTAAAACACCAGTGTTGTTAGGAAGACTAAGTATAAAATAAACGTTACAGGTTTGCAGAAAATTTCAGCTTAAAAAGAAAAATACATGTGTATGTATTAATTTTCACATATATATATATATATATATATATATATATTTATTATTTTATAAAACTTT